>NC_080783.1:10087174-10394317 GCF_028018385.1 Neofelis nebulosa
AGTCAGGAGGAAAACAATCCATCGTGAGGAGACAAAGCCATGAACAGAACCAGGCTAAGAGATGACTCCGATACGGAATTTAAAATAACTGATGAATATTTAAAGGCTCCGGTGGGGGCGGGGGGAAAGTGGAGAACAAGCATGAACATATGGGGAGTTTCAGCAAAGAAAGAAGCAAACGAAAGTGCTAAGGAAAACATGAATAGGAAGGAAAACAACAACAGTAACAGAGCTGAAGACTACCTTTAATGAGCTCATCAGCAGACTCAGCAAAGACAAAGGAAGAATGAGTGAACTTGTGGATAGGCTTTTTCAGTTGTATTGATTATAGGTTTTCTGCATTATATTTCATTGATTTCTCCTCTGATCTTTATTATTTGGTATCTTCTTTTTTTTTTTTAATTTTTTCAACGTGTATTTATTATTGAGAGACAGAGAGACACAGAGCATGAGCAGGGGAGGGGCCGAGAGAGAGGGAGACACAGAATCTGAAGCAGGCTCCAGGCTCTGAGCCCTCAGCACAGAGCCTGACGTGGGGCTCGAACTCACGGACCGCGCGATCGTGACCTGAGCCAAAGTCCGTTGCTTAACCAACTGAGCCACCCAGGCGCCCCTATTATTTGGTATCTTCTGCTTGGGGTTTCATTTACTCTATTTATTCTTTCTTTCTTTTTTTTTTTTTTTTTTTTAAGGCTGAAGCTGAGTTTATTGAATAGAGAATTTTCTTCTTTTCTAATAGTGGCATTTTGTGCTAGAAAATTCCCCTTATGTATGTTTTAGTGGCATCTCAGAATTTTTGATACGTTAACGTTTTCATTTCCATTCAGCTCAAAAGTACTATCTGTATTGCCTTTTGATGTAGTCTTTGATCTATGGGTTATTTGGAACTGTGTTCGTTTCCATGTATTTGAAAATTTTACAGAGAATTTTCTGTTGATTTTTCTTTGTAGAATATGATTCCTAAATTTACTGGGGTGTTTTAAAAAAAAAATTACGGCCCAGAATTCGGTCCGTTTTGGTAAGTGCTTTACGTATCCTTGAAGCCTGTTGTTTTTGGGTGGAGTGGTCTAGAAATGTCAATCATGTCGCGTTGTTGGTGGCGTTGTTCAAACTTTATAGATCCTTGCTGCTTTTCTGTCTGTGTAGTCCATCAATTTTGGAGAGAGTGGGATTGAAATCTCCGACCATATTTGTGGTTTTAGTCTGTGCCTTGTGGCCTACCACTTGTATGTGCCTCTTCACATTTTGAGTGAATTTCTTGTAGGCCACATAGAGTCAGGCCGTCTTCATCAACGCTCACCATATCTGCCGTCTTTTCTACTAGTGCTATGAATTTTATAGATGTTAAATCTATCATTTTAGGATCTATTTCCTCCTTGTCTCAGCTGGGTTTTTTGTTATTAGCTTTGTCCTCGCTTTCTGCCCCCTTTTTTATGATTCTGTTTTATCTCTCGTGTCAATGCATGTACCTCTTTGGTTTGTTATTTGAGTCCTTGCTTTCGTATAGTATACCTTTAGCTTATCGCCTTCCGATGATATTAAACCGTGTCACATACGCTGTTAGATGCTTACGGTAGCATACTGAGGCTTCACCTTTTCTGACCTTCGTTCTTGTGTGTTTGTGCTAAAATCTTCCTCCTCCCCAGTGAGCTCTTCGTAAGCCTTGGGGCTTTCTGCGTGCTCTGTGGGCATAGAGTTATTTCGGTGCCTCTCCCACATAATCTCTTGAGAGAATCTGTGATGTTCAAAAGAAATGCTTCCATAATTAAAACTGCATGAATAAATATGGGTGTGCGAACATGAGTATTTTCAGTTAGTTTAATAATAGCCATCACTTTTAACAGATACAGACAACCTTTTAAATTTAGGAGTGTCTGGAGGTACGCCTTTGAAATTCAGTTGGAACTTTTTTCAATAAGGCAATTACTAGGGACACTTTGCAGCAAGAAGGGGAATGCCATAGTGCTATAGGTCTTTCTTTGCATTAAACAAAAATTACTCCTTGAATGACAGAAGGCGATTCTGTATATGCTTTGCTAGATTTGGGGGAGATTATCCAACCCTGTTTTACTTTTAAAAAAGGACAGAAATGAAAATCAAAATCTTTTACATTGAAATGTATTAAAATGAAAATTGAATTTAAGTAAAATTTTCTTTTTATTCGTTCACCTGTTTCCTCTTAATGGTATAACAAACCATTTGCTGTTTGTTTAAGAGGAAAAGAGTTTTCTTGCTTTTGTTTTGTTTTGTTTTTTGAATGGATATTTAAAAGCAGACATGTAAGAGTTTACATTGAAAATGATAAGTGAGATCTTATTTAAGGTCAGAATGGAGTATTGCACTGGCTCCTTTTCCAGTATTTGGGGCTTGAATATACGTTTTTAAAAAGTTAAGAGGTATAAAATGTAAGGAAACTACGACTAAGTTTGATTAATTCTTACATACCCCCCAGGAATAAAATGAAGTGTGGTTATGTGCAGCATGTAAAAGCGTCAATGATTTTTGCACGCTGGCACAAATTAACATTTGTTTGGGGTACTGAAGTTTTCCGTTTCTTTGATTGGCCCCCTTGTTCCTTGTGGTTCTCTTAAGGAGAACATTTGCAGTATTTCTGAAGCTTGATGAGGGCATTACCGAATCAGTCATTTGCAAGTTAAAACTGACCGTTTTTGCCAGCCTTCACAATGCAAGGATGAACCAGGGATTAAAACCTTAATGCCTTTTCTTTCATTTGAGTGAGGATAGTGTTCCGTTATCCCAGAAAGAGAGGAAGCAGGATTTGCCTTCAAAAGATGCTTTATATTTTGGATACGGAGTCAATACAAAGGTGAGATACACCCGATTTGAATTGGTAAAATATGTAAATACTCGCCAGCTAAACTGTCAGAGATCAATGTCTGAATAGGAGTAACAAGCGCCAACTGTAAAATTATACAGGGCATGGCGATTACCCCCTCCGCATAATGGGGCTTGATTTAGAGGCTCTATTTTAGGATTGCGCATAAAGCACCAAGTGCAGAAAGCCGAGCTTTGTCTAATTTGTCCGGGGCCGGTCCCTAATTTTCTACAACCCCGCTCACTTCCCTTCTGTAAGAATGAATAACACATTTGCTTTATGGAACTCTGTGTATCTTTCATTTGGGAGCAATGGCTTTTCCAAGCTCCTCTCTTCGATTCCTCTTCTGTTGCCTTTTTTCGAAGGCTCCTGGATCGTGGTAAGTTGCACTGTCTTTACTGCACTTGTCTATCCGTGCGGAGAACAAGCGATGCCATTTTTGACATGGCGTAACGTAGCCCTTTAGACGTGACAGATGAGAACACCGAGGCCCAGGAAGTACGAGGCCTTGCCCTTCTGATGGAGCTGTCTTTACCGCCCAGCGAGAGAGCTGGCCACCTGAATGGGTGTCATTGCGGGGATGCTCTTGGGCTCTCTCTTGAGACTTGGAATTCATCCCATTTCGGCAGTAGCCCACAGAGCTTTATTGTAGACACGAATAAGCTGGGCACCGTAACACCTCCTTTAAGTTATTATCGATGCTTTATCATTAAGGCCCCACCTATTCAAATAACACAGTGCAAGATCCTCTATGTTTCCTTAAAAGCTAATGTTGCTGTTCTGTTCTGTAGTTTTAACATTTATGAAGTCCTTTTAACGTTTTGTTAGTGGCTCTGTTTTATTGTCTCAGGTGATTTTTTTTCATCAGAAAGTAATTTGTATCGGTGAGACCCTTTCCGAACAGACACCTCACGCAAGCTCGCTTAAGCGTAAGAGAGAAGGTCCTGGTTCTCGTTCTCAGTAAGTCCATGGATGGAGCCGAGTCAGAGGCAGCTGGAGCCAGGGCTAGGCAAGGTCACGTCTGTGACTCTCCATGGCTCGTCCCTCTTGGTCTCCGGGTGGTCTTATTCTCGGGCTGACCTTGGCGGGTGAGGAGGTCAGCGGTAGCCTCCTACTCACATCGCCTTGGCCCAGCAACCCTGTGAGTCAGTCAGTCTCCTGGAAGAGTCTGTCCCGCCAATCTTGAGTTTCCTCTGAACCAACGCCTTTGGCCAGGGACACGCGGTACTCAGGCAGCGGTCAGCCTGTGTCGCATATTCTTTCCCAGGGTCGGGGGCAGGGACGGCCCCGCTCCACAAAGCAGCTACAGCAGTGGAGACATTTCCTCAAAGGGGAGCAGAAGAGTGTTCTTAGCAGAAACAGCTCTACCGTCACACTTGGACCGTTCGTTCCTAGATTTTCAAGAGCAACTCACGGTTACATGAACCTTCTATAAAAAGATGTATTCTTGCAGACCCAATGACTCATCAGATAATTCACCTCGTATTTCCCTCTTTAGCCTTATCCTTTCATTGTGGGCAAAAAGGACAAAGCCATTAAAGAAAACAAAGTGCATTTTTTCCAGAAAAGGAATAATTGTCTCTATTTCACCTTCAGATACTGCCTTAGCCTCTCTCTCTGCAGCTAGTCGATGAACTCACACAGGTTTGCAGTTGTCATTTGATTTAACAGCGTCCAGCTCTCTGTGAGAAACCCGTTCAAGCAGAGACTAACATTTCATTTCTGTTCCAGCTGTGCCTGCCTCAGTGTCTGCTTGAGGGGAGGTATTCAGGGACAGGGTGCACGGCGGATCGGCGAGCTGGAGCGCCACCAAGGCTTTGAAGAGATAGGTGGTTCAGGTTACACAGCCCGTGTGGAAGTTGGCATTTGCACTCCGTTATCTTCCTGTCCCCGATTTGGGGTTTTAAAAATGGTTTCTTTCTCTTCCTTGGCTCTCTGGCTACCTGCGTCCGGCCCGCAGCTTCCAGGCTCTTGCTGCGCTCAACGGCCAAACCAGTAGCCGTGGCATTTGGTCCCACAGTGGGGACGGGCAGACAGTCTCAGAGATTCTGGGCAGTGTGGTTGTCCGGACTTCGTGGGAATGGAGTCACCTCTGGTGCCATCTTTAGGAACTTGTTGTGTGGCAAAAGTCAGGCTGAGGTGAGCTGTGGTTTCATGTACTGCTCACGGAGCCCCCAGCAAGATGGTGGGTGAGGACAGCGTCCTCCCTTGCTCATTAGCTCCTCTTCTGAGCTACTCTTCTCTTTACCCTCTTCGTCGTATGGCCCCAGTTGCTGTCTCACAAAGGCGACCAGCTTTTCCTCTCCTTGTCACGTATCTGTGGTGCTCCTCCCAGACCCTCTTTGTAACACCAGATGTTGGGCTGGAATCAATTAAGAACAAAGGCAGAAACTTCCAGATTAATTTGAAAACTTGCCCTTGTGTTTTTTTTTTCTTTTTAAGTTTATTTATTTATTTATTTATTTATTTATTTATTTATTTTGAGAAAGAGAGAGTGTGCATGCCCCCGGATAAGGAAGGAGCAGAGAGAGAGAGAGAGACAAGGGGAGAGAGAATCCCAAGCAGGCCCCATGCTGTCAGTGCAGAGGCTCGAACCCCTGAACCGCAAGATCATGACCTGAGCGGAAATCAAGAGTCGGATGCTTAACGGACTGAGCCACCCAGGCGCCCCTGCCCTTACGGTCTTAAAAAATACAAATCAGGGGCGCCTGGGAGGCTCAGTCGGTGAAGTGGCCGACTTCAGCTCAGGTCATGATCTCACAGTTTGTGGGTTCCAGCCCCGAGTCGGGCTCTGTGCTGACAGCTCAGAGCCCGGAGCCTGCTTCGGATTCTGTCTCTCTCTCTCTCTCTCTCAAAAATAGACATTAAAAAAATAAAAAAAATACAAATCACTATTCACTGAGAAATAGGACAGCAGATCTCCCTCCCATTTGAACAAGTATCAGGCTGGCGACTTTGTATCCTGAAAGGTGGCTGTGTTCGTCAGGGTTAAATCAGAAAGAGAACTAGTAGGAGAAATTCCTCAGGACTTATTCGAGGAACCGGCTTATGCAGTTGTGGAGGCTGGCGAGGCCGGGCTGAGACCCCTGTGGCAGGCTGTCAGGAAGGGTAGGCCGGAACTCTTGGGCATGGACTGAAGCCTCTGTCCACAAGTAGAAATTCTTCCCCCTCAGGGAAGCCTCACTTCACCTGTTGTTTCAATTGATTGAATGAACTCCACCCAGATTAGCCAGGCTATGTCTGCAATTCAAATGATTATGGACTTTAATCACACCTACAAAATATCTTCACGGTGTTTGGTTAGATAATAGCATAGTAGCCTGGGCAAGCTGACACATAAAAATGACCATCAGCGTGGCCGTCGGGAGTTCTAGTAGCTTCGGTGCGGCCCCATGGAACTGCTTTAGGCTCTTGGGATACTTCATTGACTAAAACAGTTTCTGCTCCTATGGCATTTATGTTCTAATGGAAGAGGACAGAAAATAAGAGAAACAAAATACGTAATGTTTTCGTGGTGACAAGTACTGATGAGAATAATAAAGCGGAGGAAGGGGATGGACGGCGATGAGTATGTACATGTGGAATTGGTTACATAATCTGTGAGGCCCGGGGCAAAATGAAAATGCAGTCCTATATTCAAAAAGTAGAGAAAAGTGCCGCTAAAGGCACTGAATCATAAAACTTTTTACTTTTCTTCGTGCATCTGTCTCTGGCACAGTCATGGTGTTTTCTTCTGTTTGATCGGTGGGTTGCTTTTGTTGTTTAATGCTGTTCTAACTACAAAGAGATTCAACATTGAGATTATTAACACAAATCTACCACTCATCGTTGTATTGTGCAATGCCCACTTTAAATGCAAGGATAGGAGCAGAAGCGTTGAAATGACACGAAGTTTGCACTTCCTGGTTCCTATGTGCATCTGAATTTTGTTCTTACCGGAACAGTGGAAATATGCTACAAAACTAACTCACCTGTATTTATTTATTTATTTATTTATTTATTGAGAGTGCATACCCATGAGTGGGGGATGGGAAGAGGGGAGAGAGAGAGAGAGAGACAGAGAGAGAGAGAGAGAGAGAGAGAGAGAGAGAGAGAGAGAGAATCCCACGCAGGCTCCATGCGCATTGCAGAGCCCAGCATGGGGCTCAATCCCACGACCCTGGGATCGTGACCTGAGCTGAAATCAAGAGTCAGACCCTCAACTGACTGAGCCACCCACTGCCCCTGTTTCATTTCTTTTTATTAATTAATTAACTAGTTGTTTGTTTTGAGAGAGAGAGAAAGTGTGCACACATGAGCGAGGGAGGGGCAGAGAGAGAAAGAATCTCAAGCAGGTGCCTTGCTGTCAGTGCAGAGCCTGACGTGGAGCTCTTGCCCACAAACTGCGAGAGCACGACCTGAGCTGAAATAGAGAGTCGGTTGCTTACCCGACTGAGCCACCCAGGTGCCCCTGTTCCATTTCTAAAAACGCACATTCTCCTGACACTTTACCTTTAGCTTGCAGATTAGTGAGGAGGGACCGAAGGGAGGAGGAGCTGTGGCTGTCCTCCCTGTCCCTTTCCTTCTCAGTTGTCATTTTCAGTGTCATTTTCAGTTTTCTGTTACAGGAAAGTCCTACAAATAGAAGGGATATGCTAGAGTTCCTTGATCGTTCATGTTTGTTAAAATACAACTGACTTACTTCTGCATTTGAAGCAAGTTCTCCCTCCAAAGCATGGCCTCCTGGGGCTGCCAGTGCACTGCTTACGGAGCCATGGACTTAATATGCTTGCCTGGTACTTGCTTGGCATCGTGTTGAATTCCTAGGCATCAGGGGATGCACCTATTGTGTGTATCTCTTCTACTCATGCATGTACTCTACTGTTTCATTGGATTCAGCTTACAAAACACAGGCTCAAAGATAAATTTATGAAGGATTTCAAGACCATGACATTTACCCAAGAGCATTAAACCAAGCATGGTGTTCTCCTAAGCATGGGGATCCTGTTGTGATGGTGCAGGTTGCGGGCCCACGAAGCCATCTGTGTGTGTCGGGGCGGGGGGGGGGCACACGCACCTGCTATTTTAGATAATATTGATAAAGAAGGCCTGTCTCATAAGGTGACATTTGATCAAGGTCCTCAAGAAGATACAGAAGCAAGGGATTCAGATCCTAGAGCAGGGGGAGCATGTTCAGACATCCCAAGGCACGTGTGTCTTTGCCTTATCCTCAGAAGAATAAAGACGCCACTGTGGTTGGATCCAAGTGAGAGGGAGGGTGAGGAGTGGGAGGTAAGGTTAGAGACGCAGAGGTCCCTGAATTGTGCGTGGGTTTCAAGGCCAAGGCAAGGACTTGGAATATTTTTGTGAGAAGGGAAGGCTTGAGATAGTCCTACCAGAGGGGTGACAAGCTGTGATCTGAGCTGAGAAGGCCCCCCCCGGCTGTGCTGTGGTAATACCCTGCACTGGGTCAAGGTTGGGAGTGGTAGGACCAGATGCTATGGTAGACCAAACAAAGATGGGGCCTGGACTGGGTGTATACATAGCAGTTATTAAATGTCGCTGGATTCTGGTTATATTTCAAAATGGGTGCCAACAGGAACTGCATACAGAATAGATATTTACTAGACTCAGGAAGATAAATGGTCTATTGAAAAGTGGTGGCTTTCCTAAAGTTCTACAGCCAGCGCATGGCAGAATGGGGGAAGGCAGAGAGCAGGATTCTTGTGTTGTTTTCATTGGTTCTTCTCCTTTTTCATTAGCTCTAGACTGTCCCCCAAAATAGCACCGATCATCTTCTTTTCTGAACATCTTCACTTATTTGGCTGAAATCAACATGCCTTAAATCTCTAGGAGTCTCTCTCTACATATCACCTTGGAAGAACTTCCCAGAGCAAGGTGTTGGTGATTCTACCGCTACCCCATGTTCCCGTGGTCTCTGTGTGGGGGGTTGCCTGTCTCCCACGGTGTCAACTTAGGGGCATCCTGACAGTTTTCCCCCTTCATGTGACTGAGTGTCTCTTGACTTTCCCTAGTAAAACAGAGTTAATAAAAAAGATTTTGCTACTGGGTCTGATGTATCGTTGCACCACATACTGCTCCAAAAAATTCCACTAGAGTTGGCTTCTTTATTTATTTGTTTGCTTGTTCCTTTTGCTCGTCAGCACTTTCAGACCATGCTGAAGTCTAAATTGAATGTCCTGACACTGAAGAAGGACCCCCTCCCAGCAGTCATCTTCCACGAGCCTGAGGCCATTGAGCTGTGCACCACTACACCCCTGATGAAGACCAGGACTCACAGTGGCTGCAAGGTATGTGGCATGTGGCCCGCAGCCAGCGGGAGAGACAAAAGGGTGTGTAGCCTTAAGACACTTGTTTACCAGTGGTAACTATTCATTTATTTACTTATGTTTATTTATCATGAGACAGAGAGAGTGAGTGGGGGAAGGGCAGAGAGTGAAGGAGCGAAAGAGAATCCGAACACAGAGCTCAAACCCACAAACCATGAGCCCGTGACCTGAAGCTTAACCCACTGAGCCACCCAGGCGCCCCTCCCCCACGGTCACTTTTTAAAGGAATGAAAAGGTAGAACAGCTAATAAAAGCTCACTGAGCGATGGTTGTATGAATCCGTCTCTTGCTTTATTTTTAGCGATCTGGCTCTCTTCCTTGTTTTCAGGTACGCACGAAAGACACAAGTTTTAGTACGTATGAGTAGAATAGTATTCTGACCACATTTGTTGTACCATCTGAACCCATGTACACGGGAAAAGTTCTGTCCTTCGTGATCCTTCCTTCCCTTGTATTTGCACTCTGAATAAACCACATCTTGCAGAATAAAAAAGAGATTTCACAACAGTATCGTTCTCCTTTGGGAGAAAAAATTTTGCATTTTTGCTTGGCTTGGGCACTCTGAATTTATACTAATATTCATGTCTCAGAATCCATTAAAAAACATTTTTCATTTATGTAAACGATACTGCTGACATTATAAAAAAAAAAAACCCTAGAAATGAAATGTATAATTTTGGTAAGTCTTTGGGCTCTTTCTCACTTGATATTCTTTTGTGCATGAATTGATGAACACAGCAATCAGTTCAGAGGTAACAAAGAAAATATGTTCGTGCACATTTCGTCATCAGCAATTTGTTTGGAGGAGTAAAAATTAAATAAGGGATAGAACTTTGTTTTGAGTAGTGAAAAGAAAATAAAACAAGAATGCGTGTTTGCATGTGGGTTTCTTTTATAACCTTACAGACACACTCCTTTCCTTATTGCGTTTCCAGGTTAGGGAAGTCAAGATCCATCTAGCTTTCTTGCCAGAATATTCCATCGCCTCCCCAGGTGTTGCATAGCTGTGGTCAGATTGGAGGCTACAGAAATCTTGAGTGATGGCTGTGTACACAGAACCCCACACATGGTCATTTATTTCACAAATATCCATTGGGGGCTTACCCTCGGCCCTGCACTGGGGTCAGTGGAGCACTCCCGCCAGCATCTTTGTGGGGTTTAACTGCCAGTTGGGGGGGAGGGAAGAGAAAATACAGGTAGGTGAGCACTGGCGGTTGAGACAGCCAGTCTGAAAGAACTTGCGGAAGAATCTTTCAGGCAGAAGGGACGGGGAGTACGGATTCTCATAGGTGGCCATGGTTTTGGCGTCCTTTGTACCGGAAAAGAATGGGCAGCGGTACCGGGGAGTTGTGAAAGTTGTGTTGTGTGGTGTGGTGTCATCAAGGCAAGGGGTCTAGACTCTGTTCTAATTATTGTGCGGATCCGTCAGAGAGATTTAGGCCAGTGGGTTATAGGACTCTGTTAAAAAAAAAAAAAAAGAGTGATTTTATTATTTATTTATTTTTTATTTAAAAAATTTTTAAACGTGTTTATTTTCGAGAGAGAGAGAGAGAGAGAGAGATCTGAGAGAGAGTGTGTGAGTGAGTCAGGGAGGGGCAGAGAGAGGGAGACAGAGGATGCAAAGCAGGCTCTCGTGCTGTGAGTGCAGAGCCCGATGCGGGGTTTGAACGCATGAACCGTGAGACCGTGCCCTGAGCCAAAATCAGGAGTCAGCCACTTAATCGACTGCGCCACCCAGGTGCCCCCCAAAAGTGATTGTAAATGGTAACTCTGCTAAGGTGAACTTTCAGCTTCCAAAGAGCAGTTGCCAGAGGCCGTGCTTCGACAGGAGTCCGTGGGTCTGCAGAACTGGTCTTAGGTCCCCGTGTGTGCAGCGCTTTGGATAAATGGATGATACAAAGGCATTAGGGAAGTACTCGTTAAATTTGAAAGTGATATGAGATCAAATTGTGTTATACATCCTTTAGAGGGTTCCCAGAGTCATTTTGAATTCTGTTCCTGTTGGGGAAAAGGGTCCCTCAGAAGCAAGATGAAGTCAGTAAGGACAAGTACAAGGAGGGGAGGTGCCTTTGGTAAAGTCTGCAGAGTATGTTTAAATGGGAGGGGGATGCAGTTATAGAGTAAAAGGCCTAGCAATCCAATCAAGATATGAAAGAGGTGTGTGTGTGTGTGTGTGTGTGTGTGTGTGAGAGAGAGAGAGAGAGAGAGAGAGAAAGGGAGAGAGAGAGAGATTTGCTAGAGAGATATATATTTGCTAGGAGAATAAAAACTATCATTTTCCTGAAAGGGAGCATAGGGTTCGAGATGCATGGAGTAATTTTTTTTTTTTTCCGTGTATTGCCTTAGGTCTGTGTTCGCTTATTTTACTTCTAAAAGGATGTTGGAAAAAAATAGAAGGAATTCAGAAGAACACACCCGAGAGAATGAGGTGGGCTTGGCATCAGTCAGTGGGGCTGGGTAGACAAAGGGAGATCATCTGTGATTTCACCTGGACACTGGGGAGACCTTGGCCTTCAAGGTGAAAAACACAGACCACCGGGCTGTAGAAAGTTTCTGAACTCTCCATCCCTAGAAATCTTGAAGATGAGATTCCAGGTGCAGATAATCATAATCTGGGCCAGCTCTAGCTTTAGGATTCTATTTGAAGGAAGACCCCCCCCCCCCCCCCCCCCCCCCCCCCCCCCCGCCATGTGTCATTGTTCAAATTGTGTTCTACAAGGCACTTTATACATTTACATCTTAACTTGAACACACTGGGGTTGACAGTTCTTTAATCGGCAATGATAATATCCTGTTTGTGTTCCGAGTCATATTCTTTTGTTCAAAGACAATGACAAAGTTACACTTTTGAGCTTTGAAATTTCTGTTTAGAATGCCCCGACCTCCCCCCGCCCCCGCCCCCGCCCCCAGGCATCCACAGGAACAAAATGCAGTGTTTCCTCTTGGATTCTGACGAGTAACTTAGCTCACAAAATGCCAGCTGCAGAAGGAGCTCTCTCTCTCTCTCTCTCTCTCTCTCTCTCTCTCTCTCTCAGGCTCACGCCTGCCACGAATAATGAGCACAATGTCGTTCAGGCCCAGCTGCAGGGCCGGCAGACGGGACCCTCCATATTCACACAGGGCCAGCTCTTTTTGCTTAAACAGCTCTCAAGTTGTGCTTGCATAACGGTGGATTTGGGGAGGGAGAGAGCCAGGAGGAAGCAAAGGCCAAGGGGCTGAAAATGGATGATGGTTTAGCACCATCGAGGCACTGGCCCACTCAGACTCCCCCTTTCCCTCGGATCTGTATTCTCCGTGGGTCCTGATGGGATTGCCCTGCCAGGCTATTCACGTTGTGGGCAGCTGGGTCTTTGTGTGTTTTCCTCTACGGCTGCCTTTTTTTTTTTTTTTTGGAGTGGAGTTATTTAACTGCACACCCCCCCTGCATACCATTAGGACTGGCCTGCCCTTACTCTTGCTGGGGCTTTTCAGGGTATCAGCTGCTGTGTCTGATTCTGCAGCAGCGGCAATGGTCTGTCATACCTGGCTTCTCCGGCCTCGCGCAACAGAATCCTAGCTGGCTCTCTGACTTGTTAGCAAACGTTTATTTGATTAATCGTCCTTGAAAAACCTACTGTACTGTGGACGCGGAATTGTGGAGAAAGGCGTCCAAGTGGGCAAGGGTGGGTAATGTAGTTCGTAGCCAAGTAGAAGGAAGAGACGAGTGCCTGAAATCAGTGAATCCCAGTGCTGCTGAAACTCGTGTATCAGAAACCCCTAGACGGCAGGTGTCTGGACCTTCTTTCCAGAGATTTTGATGCAGGTGCTCAGCTAAGCGGGCAAAAAAGAAACCTGCACTTAAAAATAGACTGTGACTGTGCAGGGGCGCCCGGGCAGCTCAGTGGGTTAAGCGTCTGAGTCTTGGTTTCAAGTCAGGTCACGATCTCACGGGTTTGTGGGTTCGAGCCCCGAGTCGGGCTGCGTGCTGACGGCGTGGAGCCTGCTTGGGATTCGCCGTCTCCCTCTCTCTCCACCCTTCCCCCCACTTGTGCTGTCTCTCTCAAGATAAATAGTAAACTTAAAAAAATTAAAAACAAAGAGACCGTGCAGGTCACAAGGCTGTGGTGCCCGGGAGAAGCGTGGGGCTTGAGGACCTGATGTGTGAGGGGAGCCACGCGAGTGACAGAAGTGGAGTCACACCCGGGGAGGGGGAGGTGAGGTGGGATTTGGAGGACGGAGCTAGCCGGCCACTGTGTGGTCGGAATGGGGTTGCCACAGCTGACCAGGAGGCCAGCGTCCAAGGAAGAACTGGGCTGCACATGTGTGCGTGAAGGGCAGCGCCTGTGTATGTGGCCTCGTCCTACAGGGGGCGCTGTTCTGTTTTGGATTGACTCCCTTCTGGGCCTACTTGGCCGGGTTCTCAAAGCCTTCAGGAAATGAGATAATGACGGTGATGATCATAGTTAGTAAGAAAATACTAATTATACAGAAATAACGCGAATAAAGAGCTGAAGTTTATTAACACGTTAAGCACTCTCCTATGCACTTTTCATGGTATAAACTACCCATTTGGTCCTCGTGATGACCCAGTGGTTTAAGTGCCATCTGTGGCCCCGTTTCACAGGTGAGCTAGTTGAGGCAGAGAGAAGTTCTTTCCTATACCAGAGCATCCAGGGAGTAACTGGCAAAGCCTGCGTTTGAACTTCATCCGTCTGGCTCCACAGCCTGTGCACCTCCGCTCTAGATTCCACTCCCTCGCAATGACCGTTGAGTGGCTCCCATGTCTGTCGTAAGGTAGCTCTTTTGGCCAGTTGTGTCATGTGATTTTAGAAGGTCATTTTGCTTCTGTAAGCCTCACTTACCGCATCTTTGATAGACCAGAACCAAGGTCAGTGTATTTCAGGCATTCTCTTATCTAAAGGTCCAAGACTCAAATTGACCGTGTGTGTAAGTGGATTAGAATTTTGTCTTTGCTCACAAAACCCAGAAAGCGTGGGGAACGTGTACTGAAAGTACCATATAATTTACCCCTGCTTTCTTTTCAGGTCCTCAAATTTGGTTTTCCAAGAGAGACAGAGAGAGAGAGAGAGAGAGAGACTATGATGAAAGTCACATCCCTTGTAAAACACATATATGAAATAAAACACTAAATTCCCATCGAGTTCCTGGATGCCCATGTGAACACTGAACTACAAACCCCTTCCACAGAAATAGTCCCCAGCTTTACGGTGTTTATAGTTTGAAAGCAAAACAGTACCCATGCCGAAACAAATATGCTGAGCCATAATTGGGGCTCTCGCACATCTGATGACATTTATCTTTTATTTAAAACCTTCTATAAGGTTTGGGAAAGGTGGTTGATTTGAGTGTTGGGACTCCGGTGAGTTGAAGAAGGAACATAGCGTGGGAAACATGTACCTGGGGAGGACAAGAGGAGAAAGAGGCAGGAAGGAAAGGCGGGAAAATCTGTAGTGACAGCTCTCTTGTTTGGATCTGAGCCAGCCTGCCTTTGTTCTGGTTTGCCTGGCTGTCTTTCCTCTGCACCCGCTCGGTAAAGCTGGGTGGAGCCAGGGTCCTGAGATGGAGCTCCAGGAGGGATGTTCCTCTGGGCCACCAGACAGGCTTTGGGAGGTGGTGGTGAATTGGGCTAATCGAGCTCAAGATATTTCTTCCCACTCCCCCCTCCCCCACCTCGTTCTTTCATTGCTCATGCCAAGAGTGCCCTTGTCTCCATTCTGCAGCTTGGTAGGCATACAGCTGCCTCTGTGCCCTCACGGTCACTAAAGCCTCACCCCCACCCCCCCGGCGCCTCACCTGGGCCTGCTCTCCCACAGAACGCTCTAGCTCCCAAATCTCCTCTCCTCCAGAGTGAGGCACCTGGCTAAGCATCCCATGAAGCCCCATCTAAGACCCTCACTGTCCTGTTCCCATTTGTGAGGGCAGAAGCCATCCAACAATGTCATTCCCCAGAAGGAGCTCGGGATTCACATACCATATTGCTTTTTATGTGACCCTTTTTGAGGCTCGTGCATTTAAGAGTAACAGTAATAGTCACCTAGCCCTCAAGAAGGATGTGGTTGCTTTCCAGTTGCATGGGATGGTGAAGAGAGGTTTCTGAGCTGAAGGCTTTTCAGGCAGTCCTCAAATCCTACCATTTTGCATATGCGTGAGGTGGCCAGTCTTAGAAAAGACTGATTTCCAGCAATCCTACTCATGAGAAGAGCTCCTGATTTGAATGTAAATCTATTTAAAAATTAGCCTCACCTGTATCGTATGTATTTTTGTGCTTGTTTGATCAGTTATGTATTTAATTAAAAATAAGCATTTAAATAGCACTAGTCACGTTTTCTCATTTTTTTTTTTTCATGTTAGCCAAAGACCCATGATTTTATTTATCCATAGGAGGGAGAAACACTGATTATACCGTGTCATCAGCCTCACTGAATGCATTCTGTAGGCTTTTTTGGTGTAGGCGACTTGGGGCATTGCACGAGTCCCATTCTGCAAACTGTGCAGACGTTCTTGCAAAATACATTTCTGATTTCGCTATCAATACGGAATACAAGTAAAAGAAAGAATAGTAACATATGAAGTAAGACTCAGGCAGGTAGTCTTTATTGGTTATTTAAGTCTCTTGGTGTAAGGCAAGATGTGAACCTCTAGATTCAGAATGAATGGTATCTAATTCCAATCTATTTTCTCTTTATTCTTTCCCAGACTTTCCTGTAGACAAATGAAAGCATATTTACTCTAGCTTGTCTCCCCAAATGTGGAAAGGTAAACGTTGATATGAGCTAACATCTGTTGTTCAAGAGACTACCTTTTATTTTTCTGCAATTTTGACTGTGTTGACCTCTACATCTTCTGACCTTCTCTTTCTCTCCTTCCCTTGTTCCCTCCCTCCCTTCCTTCCTAATTTTCTTCATTCATTTCTTTCTCCACCTATAAGAATATATTGCGGCACTCTCAGAATGTTTCAGATGTTAATAGGGACACAAAGATAAACAGTGGTTTGGGGTACTTTGGGTTGAAATAACAGAAAACGTAACTGGAATTGACTTACATCATTGAAATTTATTTGCTTTGGAATCTGCAAATTCCAACAGGAGGGAAGAGGGAAAGAGATACTAGAGAGGCAACAGAAGTGTCCGCTGTGGGAAATCAAATAGCTATGTCCTGGTTAAGGAGATTATAGGGAACGCCTTACACGGCTTTCTGGCCAAGCAGAAAACAGCTGACCCAGTATCTGGTTAATGTGCATTTAGGGGTTGGGTCGACTACAACTGGTGAGAGGCTGATCCCACAGTCCACGGTAAAAAAGGCTCTTTTTTTTAAAAAAAGGCTGAATGACCCGGGGGCAGACAAAATACATTCTGTAGGAAGAGCAATGGCTGTGAAATAAAATGCAGAGTGTCCTCAGGTTACAGGGCAAGGAGTTCCTTTCCTTCCTTATTACAGCATCCCCTTGAATATATATGGGGATGTTCTTGCCCAGACAAGATGAGCCTCAGTTTGAGACTAGGCTACTCCCCAGGGCCCCTGTGCAGGCAGTCATGAATGACCATCAGCTAGCATGTGGTTTGGCCTTCTGCACTGAGGGGCTTTTTTGTCTTACTAGTCGGGGGGTGGGGTGGCAGTGTTCTTGCTCAGTGGAGAAATCTTGAGGCTGCCCCCCTCCTTCTGGCTTTCATTCTAGGTTTCTAATTTGGCAATCCATTATTCAAGGTAGAGAAAGAGAAGCAAGTTTTCAGAAGTCGTGAGTTCAAGCTTGTGAAATTCGAAATATCTGTGAGGCCACCCCTGGGCGACACCCAAAGGGCACCTCGTTACATGGAGTTGGAATTTCATAGATGTCTGGTCCCTCAAGGAAAATGGGGCCATGGGAAGAGAAAGGAGCAAGACAGGCACACCCACTCACAGGCTTACACATGTAGCCATGTGTCCGCTCTAATATTTGAGGACCAGAGAGAGCAAGAAGAATGACTGGAAAAGGAACATTATGGAAACCAGAAGAAGTTCCTGCCCACCAGGCATGGAAACTGTCCTCAGTCTTACTCCTCCCATTTAATCCTACACACAAGTGCCTACTCTGTTGACCACCCTGTTCGGTCTCAGAAGTGTTGAGGGGAGAAAATGGATATAACTCTGGGGACAGCTGAAACTCCTGCATATTGTTTTAGAATTGGTCTCTGTGTTATATTTGAAATGTGCACTGCTTACGCTATACCCATGGTACCTGGCGGGGAAGGATGTTTTGTTTGTAGTCGTCAACTTTTTGGCTGTGAGTCTCAACTTACGACTTGGAATTCTGTACTTTGGTCTTCCCGCTGACAGCTGTGGTGGCTTCAGCAAATTTCTTCACCCTTCATGAGCTCACTTTTGTTTTCTGGTGATTAAAATCTTTTCATGTTGGGGATAGTGTCACTTCCTCTGATAAAAGCATTTAGGGCGTAGATTATCATCCTGCTTGTTGAGTAGGATTGTAGACTTCTTTATGGCACTACTCTTTCCTCCGATGGGTACAGGACTGCTGTTCGCCCCTGGGCATCTTTGACACCTTGAAGCTATTTCCTGGTGCCCCACACGGTGAGGACTGTGGCTGAAAGATGACCATTTTACTCCAGGGAACCCAATTTGGTATTAAAGCTTTACCTTTGGGCCAGTGTCAAAGACTGTATCTTCCTGTATCTCCAAATGTCACTGCCTACTTTACTTGCCTTTAAAAACTCTTGGGAGAGCAGCAAAGATTCATTAGTGAAAAATGGGAAAACAATCGAAGCGTCTGAAAGAGATATTTTAGTATTTTTGCTTCACAACGCTATGGAGAACACCCAGTCATTAAAAATTCTGTTGTAGAAATTATACTGATGTGGAAAATGATCATAATGTGTTAAGTAAATTAAATAGCTGGTTGCAAAATGTTAATAGGATTTTATTTTTGTAAAATAAAATAAAAGTAAAATAATTATCTGCAAACATTCCTAATAGAGGGCTTCTACTTAAATATGAACAGAAGTGATCCCTGTATAGTAGGATTATGGGTAAAACTTTCGATTTTCTTTCTCTTTTTTTTTTTTTTTGCGTTTTGCAATTTTCTAACTTTCCAACAAATATTAGGTTTGTAATTAGTTGTTAAAAATAACTTTTAAGGGGCGCCTGGGTGGCGCAGTCGGTTAAGCGTCCGACTTCAGCCAGGTCACGATCTCGCGGTCCGTGAGTTCGAGCCCCGCGTCGGGCTCTGGGCTGATGGCTCGGAGCCTGGAGCCTGTTTCCGGTTCTGTGTCTGCCTCTCTCTCTGCCCCTCCCCCGTTCATGCTCTGTCTCTCTCTGTCCCCAAAATAAATAAAAAACGTTGAAAAAAAATTAAAAAAAAAATAACTTTTAAGGAGAAATGTTTCTTTGGGTGAAAGTTTGCAGGGAGAGCTACATGGAAGAAACTCCATTCTAAATGGAGCATTTTGGAAAACAGCTTCTTCTAAGTCACCCCAACTTAGACGTTTGTTTCTTCTTTTTGACCAAATCGGAATTTCTGTAGCTTCCGGGAAGGTGACATTTTCCCACCTAACCTGTGACTTGTCCAGCGTCAGACTTATCTGGTGTGTTCAGCACAATGATTGTCAGCCGACTCAGATGCCCTCGCATGGATGATATGCTGGTTTCCTGAGGCTGCTTAGTGACGACCTTAGTGCTTAAAATAACGAGAAATTTATTTTCTCGCAGATTTGGGGGCCAGAAGTCCAAAATTGGTATCAGTGGGCAGAAATCAAGGTGTCAAGGAGCTTCCTCTGGAGGCTGGAGAAGAAAACTGGTTCCTTCCCTCTTCCAGTTTTGGGTGGCTGCAGGCATTTCTTGTCCTGTGGCCAGACCACTCCATTTTCTGCCTACGTGGCCACACTTGCTGCCTCCTCCTCTGTCTGTATCCAACCTCCCTTGGCCTTTCTTTTGTAAGGACACTTGTGGTTGGATTTGGTACTCACCTGATAGTCCAGGATAATCTCCTTAGCTCAAGACTTTTAGCTTAATCAAGTCAGCAAAGACCCTTTTCCCTTATAAGGTAACGTGTCAGGTTCCAGGGAATAGGACCAAATATTTTTTGAGTGGTCTTACTCAGCCTGCTGTAGCTTGTTTCTTTGTAAATGAGGAATTCTAGAAATGTAAAAATTTCTAAGCAAAAAGAAATATAATGCCTCTAGTTAATCAGTTGTTTAGGTTATCTTATTTCTTGTGCCCAAGTAAATACTCTCAAAGGAATTCAGAAAACTACTTTAAAGAAATAGAAAACTGAGGGGGATCAGTCTGCAGAAGTGTCTTGCCCCTATTTTGAGCCAAATTTCTTTATCTTGTTTACTTTATCAAAATTTTTGAAACGGAAGAGAGATCTTCAAATTTTGAGTGGAATCATGAGTTTCTTATACAAAGTCCTAACCATTTGTAGTTTGTAGGTCCAGGGTACTGGGAATATTAGACTATTTGTAAGAAAGATCCACAGTTCTACCACAGGGAATGTGAATAATGTTTCACACCCCCCCCCCACCACCTTTCTCAGTAAAGCTTTAAGGATAATTTTGAAAATGATGCGGAAATATCCTGAGCATAATGTGTGTGTCGGAGGGAAGTATCTTGTTATGAAGTTATTTTCCCCTCATGAATTCCTGTTTAGATAGTTTGTCTTTGAAACAATTTGTTGGTTTAGTCCTGAAAATTTAATCATTATCTGAATTTAGGAGGATTTGTTATTTATGTGGAGGAGATGTTAATTATTTTACATGTTTTCCTGGATTAATGCTGTGGATAAAATACAGTTTCTCTGTGGTCGACTTCATTTGTCAGGCAACCCATAGAAACACCATGCAGAAAACCAATATACTTTATTAATATATAATATACTTTATTATTAAAGTATATTATTAATTAATAATTATTAATAATTATTAATTAATAATGTACTTTATGGTTTTCCAGCAGAGACTGTACAACTTATTCAAGATGGTTACAAGGTCAAGATAGCTTTAAGCTAAAATCTGGTTGATGCAAATATGATGCTTAAACGTAAGAAGTTAATGCTTAAAAAGACATTTCCAAGTATGTATACATATATTTTTTTCTACTTATTTTTTGTTATGTCATTTTTTTTCAGTGTTTTATTTCTTTTTCACACTAGAGGAACTCACATGTTACAGCGTCAGTCCCTCTGCTCCTAAAAGGCTGGTTTAATTTATTGTTTGTGAAATGAAAAATGTGCATTAAATAAGGAAGCGTTCGTGTAGACTGGATATAATCTCATATAAACCTAGACTTTCTTTGCAAGTGATTTTTTTTTTCTTGCCTGAAGCTTTAAAATTGTATCAAAGCAATCCCCGTAGAGCTAAAAACAACCCATCAAATAGTAATGAAAAATGAAGCCTAAGATGTTTACCTGTCCCCTTTGTCCCTCTCGTGCCCCAGTCCTGCTCCAAGTGTAATGATTTCAGCAGTTCCTTTTTATGTTTACCTTCATAGTTCAGACACTATACTTTTACCATTTTCAGTAATATCTTTTGGCTAGTTGAGTAGATACAGATTGAGATCCGTAAGAGCTCTACCCACTTGCCTTCTTCCATTTTCCTAACATAGTTACTTCTGAAATTTTAGTTAATATCTGTGATGAGCGAAGAGTCGGTCAAGGCACCGTGGTTTTATTGCATTTCTTGCTCTTTATGTTTTGATAATTTAAATTTTTTTTAATGTTTATTCACTTTTGAGAGAGACAGAGAGAGAGAGAGAGCATGAGCAAGGGAGGGTCAGAGAGAGAGGGAGACACAGACACAGAATCCGAAGCAGGCTCCAGGCTCTGAGTTGTCAGCACAGAGCCTGACACGGGGCTCGAACTCCTGGACCGCGAGATCATGACCTGAGCTGAAGTTGGTCACTTAACCCCCTGAGCCACCCAGGCACAGAAGACATGGATGTTTAAGGTCAACTCGTCACCTTTATCCTGTCAACTGTTCAGCCCCCTCTAAACTGCTAATTTTGGCTGTTTGAACTTTTCTTGTTTTATATCTTTATCTAACATGGAAACAGTGACCCTTAACTAACTTTCAAGTTTAAAGAAATATTTATAAAGTACTTTGAGCTTCTCACAAGAGCAGAGCTATAGAAATAAGTTACAGTTGTGATTCAAATGTAGCTTCCCCTTGGTTTGAGTGGAAGGGTCAATAAACTATAGACAACATTGTAGCAAAGGAGGTATTGATGTGAACGTGCTAATAAATAACCCAGATCATAAAAAGATCATAAACTGCTCTCTTAAATACGTACAGTTATTTCTTCTTATATCTCTGAGTATTTCAACTCCCGACTACCTAGCAAGTTAATGATAAAAACCACTGTGACAACAGGTGCACATGTGTTCCTTGGTGTGCTGGCTGTTCATTTCTTTGTTTTTACTGAAAATATTATACATTCATTTCTTGGCAAGAGAAATGATGTCAGGGCTCCTGTGCACACTGAGATCTCTAAATGAGACATTAGTCAGATTGACGTTTATGAGTCACCAGGCATCTTCATAGACCAAATCCAGGAATTAGAAAATAATTTGCTCAGGAAATAATGGGGATAAATGAAGTTTATCATCCTGGGAAACAGCAAAGCTACCCTGTGAGCTAAAGATCCTACTGAAATTAGTTTTTTCCCCACATTGACGGATTGATGAATTCTCTTTAAAACTTGGTTTTTTGACACTTATGAGCAGTGCTGGAATTCTCGCATGTCACTACCTGGCTGGACCATAAGATTTGTTAGGGCAGGAAAAGCATTGTCCATTATCACAAAGACGTTGCGACTGTTAGTCTCGTCATGGGATGGTATAGAACATGTGTTTAGTTTTTTGCTTGGTCAGCCCACCAGTTAATGAGGAGCCCATCTTGCTTGTGTCTAAAAACCTCTCTCCTCTGCCCCTTCCTTCTCATGCTGATTCCAGACGTTTCCTAAAGCGCTTTTACTCCTTGTCCCTTCCTTGCAGCCCCATCTCCCAAGGCTCTTGGCCCTTCAGGAGGATTTGGCTTGGGAGCAGGGAGCTGTAGGGGGCTTCAGGACTCTGCATATAAATCTTCTATAAGACCGTCTTTATGACAAAAATCGACTCTTTTCTATAGCAAAAATCCAGTTTATTCATATTTCTTATGCCAACAGAATCTTGATTTCATTTCTCCTTAGTGAGAGTCACGTCTCCGAAAAGAGAGAGCAGGGAGGGAGATAACTCATTCTGCCATATGTATGCCCAAGTCACTGAGAAAAAGAGTCAAAGGAAGGGAATTTAGAGACTGAGACCACAACAACAAAGACAAGATTAGTTTATTCATTCACGGTCACTAAAGTCCGTTGCTAGGGACTTTACGCATTTTTCTTTTAAAAATGAAACATGTCCATTTAAACGAAATGAACATTCACTAATGATCACTGTAAATTTATGAATATATAGGTTAAGTCTATGTACTGGTTACTCCACACATTAGATATATTTTAAAAAAGATTTTGAATGGAAATTTTAGAAGAATGGGTTAAATCTGAAATACATGATATATGTCTATCTTAATTGGGATGATTACCATTAGTTTAGGCAAGGCTCATTTTTAGTAATAGTGGATGTAAAACCAAATTTCAGATGGCTTTGATGATGTCAGGATTTTTGGCTGCTCTTATTAGACCAAGTGAAATCACCCATTTCACCCCAGAATAAGATAGAAAAGATCACTTGCCAAGAGGAAGGAAGGGAGGAGGGAAGGGTACTGGCTATGCCATTTTCTTGTTTGCTTGTTTGTGCATTCATTTATCTTAAATCTGCCATTTATTTGTGGGAATCTCAGCTGGGTTTTGTTAAAACCAGATCATATGATCCATCAATCCACCGAGATGGGCAAGTGTGATATATAATGACCCGAGCAATCACATGAGATGCCCACATCAGCTCCTTTTACCATAGAATTCTCATCCATAGGAGACGTTGAGCTCCACATCCGACATGTGGACCGGCTGGTTCTGGTGTCAGTCTACATATTAATGCTGCATTTATTTCTTCTTTTTGAAGACAAAAATAGCTATAAATAGAAGTTCTGAGCTATTGTATCTTCAACCTGGGGCATTCTATTGTGTACCTACTGGCACGGACATAGCTTACTTTGGAGACAGAGGACCTTGTCTACTGAGCTGCAGACATTGAGGCTGCTTCCTGGCTTTGTGGAAGAAAATGCCAAGATCGTTCACTGACATCTGATATTGTTCTAGGTGGAGAAAGCGATAAGCTGGTGTCAGATATTTAGGTCCAGACCACATTCCTCTCTTGGATTCCATGTGGTAGGTAAGGAAGCCTAGACCTGTCTGACTGAGTGATGCTCTTAACAAATGGATGGAAAAGCAGAATTACCCTTTAGCTTTCTTTATCTGTGGACCAGTCTTCCTTCCTGTATCCTGGGAGAGGTAAGGAAAGAATTCATAATCGCTTGCATGGATGTTAAAAACATCAAAATGAGATGCAGCTCATCTAACTTTGGCCAGACTCCGAGATTTGGTGACAACCAGCAGCCAGTTATCATAGCAGAGATGGTTCCTTAGCTGGGGCAAACTCCACATCTATAGATCAAGATTTCTTTGTGGCAAGTAGAAGAGACTTTCTCAGTGTTGAGGGTTTTTAGAATTAGGAGTTTCTTCGGGGCGCCTGGGTGGCGCAGTCGGTTAAGCGTCCGACTTCAGCCAGGTCACGATCTCGCGGTCCGTGAGTTCGAGCCCCGCGTCAGGCTCTGGGCTGATGGCTCGGAGCCTGGAGCCTGTTTCCGATTCTGTGTCTCCCTCTCTCTCTGCCCCTCCCCCGTTCATGCTCTGTCTCTCTCTGTCCCAAAAATAAAATAAAAAAAAACGTTGAAAAAAAAAAAAAAAGAATTAGGAGTTTCTTCTTCTTTGTTTGGTTTCTTGTTCAGTACTTCATGGCACAGCTGCCTGGAAGAGAAAGACCCTCAGATCAACACTATCTGAAATATGGAAAATTGCAGATTCTATGAAAAGAATGAAATTTATTTCATTCTATTTGCGGGATAAATAGTTCTTTACCTAGCTCATCAATCTTTAGTGATTTGTCTTCAGCCTCCAGCGTTTGACTCATTACCTGATGATTATGCCATCACCGTGAAGAAGGTGGCATTTGGGACGCTGTATCCTTTTCTTCCTTCTTTTAAGTGTGACTGAAGATAGGCTGAGTGCCTTGACAATGATGTTGAAGCAAGATTAAGAAGGCGTGTATTCCGGGGCACCTGGATGGCTCAGTCGGTTATGCATCTGACTCTTGGTTTTGGCTCAGGTCATGATCTGACAGTTTGTGAGATCGAGCCCTGCATTGGGCTCTGCCCTGATGGCATGGAGCCTGCTTGGGCTTTTCTCCCTCCCTCTCTCTCTACCCTCGCACTTTTTCTCTCTCTCAAAATAAACAAACGTGGAAAAAAAGAATGCATGTATTCCAAGGGAAGGAAACTGTGTTTTTCCTTCCCCCTTCTTTTCCTTGCCCTTCTCCTTCTCTTTTCTCTCACTGTTACTCTTTCCTTCTATCCTTTTCCTCTCTAACCCCTTTCCCATTATCCCTGCTTACCCCTTTTCTCCCCACTTTCGGCTTCTGTTCCTACCGCTAAACACAGGTTCTCTGCTTAGATAAGATCGAGTCACCTGCACACGCCCCACAGATCACTTTGGCCCAGGCAGGAGCACACTAGCCTGGGTGTGTTTCCTGTGACAAGTTGCCCAGAACCACTGGGGAGATCAGACATGCTGTGACTGTGGACGGGAGAAATGGACACTGCAGAATATCTATCACAAATAGTACCCATCTATTTCCAAGAAGGACATCAACTTCTACGGTCATCCACAGCGAGGTGATGATGTAGAACACCGTAGGCCACAGAGTGTCCTGTTTCCGCTCTAGTTTTGGTTCAGTGATCATCCAACAGTCAAATGGGTATTGTATTGTATTGTATCGTATTGTGTTTACTTTGAGAGAGAGAGAGAGAGGGCACAAGAGCATGAGCGGGAGAGAGGAGCAGAGGAGGAGGAGAGAGAGAGAGAGTACCCCGAGCAGGTTCCATGTCGTGTTGGAGCCCGACACAGGGCTCATTCCCATGAACTGTGAGATCGTGACCTGAGCCAAAATCAAGAGTTGGCTGATTCACTGACTGAGCCACTCAGGGGCCCCTCAAATGGGTATTGTAAGGAATGCGGAAAGGACATGCAGGGGAACCCTGCAAGAGGCCCTTGGAACCCATTCTAAGATTGGGGATTTCAGTCCAGTTTTGGTGATGGACAGATAGGGGAGAAACACTGTATGAGAAATCCTGAGAAACTCGTGACAGCACAGATGGACCCGGAGGACATTATGCTAAGTGAAGCAAGCCAGTCACAAAAAGACAAATATCGTATGAACTCACCTGTGGAATCTAAACTAGTCAAACTCGTTGAAACAGAGAGTCAAATGGTGGCCGCCAGCGGCTGGGGGTGGGCGGTGAAAATGGGGAGATGTGGGTCAAAGAATACAAAGTTTTAGTTGCTTAGAATGAGTAAGTCTTGGGGAGCTAATGTGCAGCATGGTGATTATAGCTAACAATGTTATATACTTGAAATTTGCTCAGAGGGTAGATCTTAAGTGTTCTCACCACACACACAGGAGACAACATATGTGAAGTGATGCTTATGTTAATTCACATCGCTGTGGTGTGCATTTTATAATGCGTGGGTACATGGAAGCATCAGATTTTACACCTTAAATATATACAATTTTTATTTGTCAATTATACTTCAATAAAGCTAGGAGTAGTTTAGTAACAGTTTTTTAAGCGTGGTGGTGTTTTAGAAGACAGCTTGCGTATCAGTTGTGCTAGGCTTTGCACCTGCTGATGTGAACATCCCTCCTTCCAAGGCTCCAGAAAAAGAGGGCAGAGACTTGTTTCAGCTCTGATTTGACCATGGAGGCAACAGACCATTTGCTGCCGGTTTTCCTCTAGGGTCCGGAGAACCTGTCTGCCTTGCTCCAGGCACAAGGTTTCCCAGTTCTAGCCGAGGTCCAGTGCTTTCTGTGGAGAATCATGTTAGGGAGATCCATGCCCCTTTGTTTGCATTTGGCCCTCTAGACATCTGCACAAAGGAAAAGCTTTGTCTGCTCTAGAATGAGAATAACAGGTGCATTTACCCGTGTTCCAGCAAAGTCTCCCCCTTGCTTTATTCAGTCTCTCAAAGAGAAAAATGGGGAGCCCATCCAGTCAGTGCCGCTTGTAATGGCCTTGATGTGCCTCTATTTATAAGTTAGCTCAGCAAAGTGCTTCATTTACAGAAGGCATAACTCAGTGCTGGTTTATGGAGCTTCAGTTACCTGCATAATTGAAGCAGATGCATTTTGACAGAAGTCCACCTATTCCATTCATTCCTGCCTAGAAATGTCTGCTTGTCCTCTTGGCTACTTACTTTATTTTTGTCTTTCGACACTCGAAGACTGATGTAACTTACAGTGTATTGAGTTCAAGCCTTTGTTCAGTTCTCTGCCTTCAGCCAGGAATGATGGTATTTAAACCATTAACATCTACTTGGAAACCTCAGACTGAATTTAGTGTCCTTGATTTAATACAGTCCTCTGCTAAGAGATGAATGTCATCTTTACTGTTAGAAATTAACTTAAATGTATTTTATGGTATCGAATGATAAGAGAATAAATGGTGATGCATTGTATTTCTGTACTCAGGGCCCCCAGTTCTTTTCATTAAAGCACATATGTTACAGGCTACTTACCGATACGAATACGCATAGCGTTTATTTGACTGAAATCTTTCTGTTCTGTCTGCTCTTTTGTTCCTGGACTTCTGCACACGTATAAAATAGAGCAGCTATTTATGAGGAATCAGAAAGGGCATTGCCTTGTGCAGTTTATTTTACTTGAAATTGATGACATATGCAAAAGTTCCTGATTAAAGAAAAAAAGATCATGAACTTAATATATTAAAGCTCCTAAGTGTAAAAAAAAATCCATCATCTTCCCTTTGTCTTTTCTCCTCACTGTTATGAGCAAAGTAAAGCTTAGTAGGACGAAATACCTTGCCTTGAGGGAGTTGAATTTTTCTGCAGCATAGACTTTAGTATGGCTCATTGCTACAAGAGAAACATAAATGTATGTGATACATTCTGAAATAGGATATATGAACATGGTCCATAATGTTTTCTATCACTGCTGTTCTCCACTACTGCAGGGGATAGTTTTTGGTTAAGATAGGGCAGAGAATTTTGAGGGAGTATTTGTCTGAACTTTCTCAGGGGGTCAAACAGTGCTTATAATTTCTGCAGTCAATTTACATCAATTATGAAGTTCAGGATAGCCGGCCAATAGATTTAAATCAAAGAGAGAAAGTGCCAATCCTTAATTGATTTTTTAATGGAAAGTAAATAACCCATTATCCTTCATTCACATAAAGAGGCAGAAGAAGCTATTTTTGTATATAGGAAATTTGTTTGGGAGAATTAATATATGGCCAAGTCCAAGAGCAAGGAATGTTAAATTTCTGAAATGATTCTCTTTATTAACCAGTGAAATACCAGAAAACTATTTTATATTAGTTATCTGTCGCTGTATAAAAATTACCTCAAAACTAAAGCAACCGGCATTTATTATCTCACAGTTTTTGTGGTGTGGCAATCTAAGTGCAGCTTAGCTGGCCACCTCTCGGCTTCAGGGTCTCTCTTGTGGTTGCCGTCAGGCTGTTGGCTGGGGCTGCAGCCTCATCCGAAGGCTCAGCTGAGAGAAGTTCCATGTGCAAGCTCACTCAGGCGGTGGTGGCGGCAGGATTCAGTTCCTTGCAGGTGCTTGGAACGAGTTGCTTTGCTGTCTCCCAATGATCTCCTCAATTCTTTTTTTTTTTTTAATTTTTAAAAAATGTTTATTTATTTTTGAGAGAGAGAGAGTGAGACAGAACATGAGCAGGGAAGGGCCAGAGAGAGAGAGGGAGACACAGAATCGGAAGCAGGCTCCAGGCTCTGAGCGGTCAGTACAGAGCCCGACGCGGGGCTCGAACCCACGAACTGTGAAATCATGACCTGAGCCGGAGTCGGAGGCCCAACCGACTGAGCCACCCAGGCACCCCAAGATCTCCTCAATTCTTTGCCTCAAGAGCCTCTTTGTGGCAAGAAGAGCCTCTTTGTGGAACAGCTCACTCCTATCAGGACAAGCAAACGAGAGAGCAAGACATGATAAGCAAGATGGGAGACAGAGTCTTTTTGTAACTTAAACTCAGAAGTGGCACCTTAGAAGCCAGTTGAAAGGTCCTGCACACACTCAAGGGCAGAGGATTATATAAGGGCATGAATATTAGGAGGCGAGCATTGCCGGGGACCATCTGAGAAACCACCTACCACATCTGCTGACCGCTTTTTCAGACCTCATTTCATGAATTAATCAACAAGCATAAGTTGAACTTGTTGCTCACAGTCTGATAATCTGAGTTTTGCATTTCACACGATTGTTCTTCACCATCTTTAAAACATGACCATCTTGGCTTCAGGTCGTTTTCTTGCCACTCCCGAGTTTCCTTCTTGATTTGGGATGCTTTAGTGTTATTAACCCTCTCTGTCTGTTTGCCATCTGGCCATGAACATCATGAGAAAATTATTTCTTTATTGTTGGGAAGAGATGTCAGCACTCCCATGTTCACTGAGGCATTATTCATAATAGCTAAGACATGGAAACAACACATGTGTCCATTAATAGGTGAATGGACAAGGAAAATTTGGTATATATATTCATGGAATATTATTCGGCCATAAAGAGGGAGGAAGTCTTGCCATTTGTGACAACATGGATGCGCCTTGAGGGCATTAGGCAAATAAGTCATGCAGAAAAAGACAAATACTTTATGATCCCATTTATATGTGGAATCTAAAAACAAAAATGGACTCATAGAAACAGAATGCAGATTGATCATTCTGTGGGGCTAGAGGGTGGAAGAAGTGAGGAGGCATCACCAAAGGGTAAAAGAATTTAATTATAAGGTAAATAAGTTTCAGGGACCTAACTTACAGCACGGCGACTATAACTAACAATGGTGTATTGCAAGGGCGCCTGGGTGGCTCAGTCGGCTGAGCATCTGACTTCAGCTCAGGTCATGATCTCGCGGTCTGTGAGTTCAAGCCCAGCGTCAGGCTCTGTGCTGACAGCTCGGAGCCTAGAGCCTGCTTCGGCTTCTGTGTCTCCGAAAGAGGGAGCTCTTTCTCTGCCCTGACCTCTGTCTCCCTTTCTCTCAAAAATAAACATGAAAAAAATTTAAAAAGGACAATACTGTATTCTTGAAAGTTCTTACGATAGTCGATCTTAAATGTTCTCACCATAGCAACAAAAATGGTAATCGTGTTAGGTGAAGGATGTGTTGACTAACCTATTGTGACAGACGTTTACAGTTTATAGATGTACTTAAGTCATCACACGTATACCTTGAATTTACATAATGTTATATGTCAACTATATACCTATAGAGGTGGAAAAAGAGAGAAAAAAGTGTTTTCTGAAGCCCGTCGTATATGCATAAAACTTTCTGTTTTTTTCATGATGTTCGCTCCCAACCCTAATGACCTAGCTAGTTAATTTGGTTGATTATGTCTTGTTTGGCAAAAGTGGGAGATTAAGATGTTCCTGTGCTCATGGGCTGGTTGTAGATGAGGGATTTGGAGTCGTGTGCTGTGTTTTTATCCTGTTTCTTTTCCTGCTGAGCAAAAGTGCCTCCTTTGAGACGGAAAATTTCAATCAGGCAGCTGGTGCAGGGACTTTTCTTCTTTCCTAAATGACTATGTGGATGATCTGTGTCTAGTTAACTCACGAGGCAAATGTGCATGTAAGGCCACGGTCAAGGATTTTATCCATCTAGTTAGCCTAGTTTTCTTTCCTGAGCACAGTCTTTTGGGTTCAGAAGCAAATTCTAATTCTGCCTTTCAGTAGCTGCCTGTCCTTGAGCAACTTACCCTTCTGAGTCTTTTTTACATCATCTACAAAATGGGACTAATGCTACTTTGTCAAGGTGGTCATGATAAGACAGTGATAGGTAGTGGGTGCTCTGTAAGATAGCTGTCACTTCTTTATTTTTACTTACTTTTTAAATCTCCTGCACTAAACTCAAATGCTTTTCATTTTAGAAGAAATTCCTTTATAACTGGTTTCATTCATAACTTTTTAAAACCACATCCTAGAATTGACCATTTTAACCATTTCAAAGTGTATCGTCCAGTGGCATTTAGCACGTTCATAATGTTGTGCAACCATCACCGCTCTCTACTTCTAGAACATTTTCATTACTCCAAAAGGAAATCTCACACCAATTGAGAATTCGGTCTCCGTTTCCTATGCCCCCAGCCCCTGCAACCACTAATCTACTTACTGTCTCTGTGAATTTGCTTCTTATGGCTGTTTATACAAATGGAATCATACAGTATGTGACCTTTCGTGTCTGGCTTCGTATACTTACCATAATATTTTCAAGGTTTCTCACGTAGTTCATGTAGCCATTTCACCACCGTATGCTAGTCACAGGAAGAATTGATTGAGGAAAAGTAATTCCAAGTGTGTGCTCTCTGCATGGAGCACAGGAGTGGTATCATTTTTGTAGGAGGGTGAACCACACCAACCACCTGAAGACTGGATGAGAATGAAAGCGGGAAGGATGCCAGCTGAGTTCATTTCCAAATCAGCTTCTACTGCAACCGCTTCCCCTCTCTTAGACCTCCCCTCCATCCCTCCATGGTTCCCCTTCTTGTGCCTACGCCACCCCCTCACCTTATCCCTTCTCATTTGTTACCTTCTCTCTCCCTTCCTTCCATTCTGTATTCCCCTCCCTCTGCCCTTTTTCCTTCTTCGTTTCATCACATCATTCCTTCTTTTGCTCACTCTGAGCACAGGCAGAACTAAAATAGCTAAGTCCTCAAAATTTCGATTTGTAGGGATTCATCCCAAGTGAACATAGTCAACGTAATTGACACTAACCTTTGGGATCACATAAAAAAGCCCAATAGAAGAGCTTGGTTAAAAAGAATGATGATAGATCTCTTGGAAAGAATACCCTGTAGCCACAAAAAAAAAATCATGCTTAATTGAGTATTTAATGACAGAGTATATATTTAGAGATAAAAGACCTCTTTACAAAAATAGAATTGCTATAGGGTCCTCAGGTTTTAATGAATGAGATAAGTATTACCCACGTCCTATGTGCATCTTTATGCAGAAAAAAATAAGGTGATACACTTAAAATGGTAACGATCATTATGATAGGATGGGATGATTACCGGTGGCTTTTAGTTTTCCTCTTCATGCTTTTTATAGCTTCGAAATTTTCAACAGTGCCCATGCATCAACTTTTGGAATCAGATAAAAAGGGTGATGAGCATTGTTATTGAAAGTATGCTAGTAGAATAGATCAGTCCTTGGCCATGAAGCCAGGAATCTGTCTTCAGTGTAAAGGACTGACTGATGGCTCTCAAATGAGATGATTTTGTCCTCAGAAACACTTAACAATGTCTGGAGACATTTTTGGTTGTCACAACCGGGAGGTGCTACTGGCATCTAGAGGGTAGAGGCTAGGGATGCTGCTAAGCAGCCTACAGCATATAGGATGCCCTCCCCTGCCACATCCCTTCACCAATGAATTTTCCAGCCCCAGAGTCAATAGTGCCGAGGTGAGAAACCTGCCCATTGGCTTATTTAAATATTTTTAATTAGCTCATTGGAGAATACTAATGGAAGAGGTCAAATCACTTGGGTTGTTTTTAATGGGTGTAAAGAATGAATTTACCTTCAGATAACACTACCCTGACCTGATTATCTAAGGACTTGAGAAGAAATCAAGCTGTTTTTCTATTCTTACACCTGTTGTCAACAGATTGTGTGTGTGTGTGTGTGTGTGTGTGTATGTGTGTGTGTGTGTGTGTGTGTGTGTGTGTGTGTGTTTAATCTGGGCTGTGTATCTCAAAGAGATGAAGCCAGGCGATATGTTTGAGGTTAGTATGGTGATACAGACTTAGGACACAGAATTCCACGGATAAATGAATAGAGGTAGCTGCCATAGAGAGAGTAATCCAGTCATGCATAATGAAGAGAATTCTGGCTGAGTGAAGAGTGCCACCTACTGAATTGTGTTTGGGTTTTCCCCAGGTTCTAATTTATGCAGGTTTATGCCTGAAAGTGTTACTTTCCATTATTGATCTCGCACATTTTCTTAAATAGTTGCTGCCGCAGTGTTAAACAATTGTTAGTTATTATTGGATCAAGGTGTAATTAGAAACAGCTGTGAACAATTGCATGCCGTCCAGCTCCTGAAGTAGCAAACCGAACTGCACTTGTAGACCTCGGATTGATTCACAGAGATTGCATCTGGCGGGTAAAACAAATCAATCTTCCGTTTCAATGCTGCCAGCCAGTTTCATTTTACCGAGATAACCAGAAAGATTAAAAACGCATTCCATATACCATTTCCAAATGTCACCAAGTTAAAAAAAAAAAACAAAACTTAAAGTACCTAGCGTTTGCCGTGACAAAATTGTCAACATTTCATCCTTCCCTTAGGATTCCAGCCTTATCTTTTCTCGCTTTTCTATATTTTTAAACGCCCGCTTTGATTGCGCTCAACTTTTGCCCACGTTTTTCTTAAAGTGCACATTGCAGTGCATAACATTTTGATATATCTATTTAATAACTACATTTTTCGATAACACGTAAAACCATTTCGAATTACATATTGAATTGGATGGGTCAGATAATTGCCATGGTGAATCTCGTCATCGGGATTAAATAGTTTGTCTCACAAAATTATATGCCTCTGTGTGATATGTTAATTCTTGCTCCTAATCAAACATTTAATTACATAATGAGCTTGGATTAATTTGCAACCTGAATCTCAAACGCATTCATGCAAAATTAAAAACGGTGCGTATCAGAGACAAACTAACGGTTTCTAGCATTTTGGTTCAAAGTTTTAGCAGTCTATGCCGGTAATAACATAAAGATTTGTGACAGTTGTCCAGTAACAATGGTAACAATCATTATGATAGAAAGCTTACACCAATAATGACAGCAAAAGCTGGATTTCTCGTGTTTATTTACTTATACTGACTTGTGGGTTCGAAAGGACTTTTATACTGTTGACTGTTCACTTGATTTCTCCGGTATGGTGACTGCCTCTCACATGAGCACAGTGGAGCCAGAACCTTAAGAGGACTTCCTTCTCCTGAACCTTGTTGCCTCTTTTAGAAAACGTTGAGCCTCTTTAAGAACTGAAGTTTGCTCTATTGACCTGTGTGACTTACTCAGGACTCTTTTCACCCCTGAGACGTTGGCTTTTAATTGCTAAATAGGATTAGTTAGTGAAATTCAAGTTGCACATGAGTATTTTGTGGTAGCTTTTGGTAGAATGGACAGTTTGCTCGAGCTATGGTCTCATAGGAAATAAATCATTCCTAAAGCCTGGCTGTCGTGGTAATTTTTGTGTGGGAATGGGGATTCTTTACTCTGAATGATTTGTGTGTGTGTGTGTGTGTGTGTGTGTAGAATAGTCTAGTGTTTACTTAAAGTTTTCTTATGCTCATGTGGTATGGGTTGAACTGCATCCCACCAAAATTACTGTGTCGAAGTCCTATCCCCCAGTACCTCAGAACGTGACCTTATTTGGATATAGGGTTGTTGTAAGAGTCATTAGTTAAGATGAAGTTGGAGTAGGGAGAGCCTTTAATCAAATATAACTGGTGTCCTTATAAACTGGGGACAACTGGGCACAGACATGCACACAGTGAAAGTGCCTTGTGACTCTGGGGGAGTTTTGCTGCCTCGGAGCCAAGGAAATTCCAGAAGCTAGGAGAGAGACCTGGAACATATCCTTCCCTAGCACGGCCCTGTGGACACCTTGACTTTGGGCTTCTGGCCTCCCGAACCGTGAGACAATAAACTTCTGTCGTTTAAGCCACTTAGTTTGCTAAGCCACTTACCTCATTATGGTGGCCCCAGCAAACCAGAACATCAGGCACGATGATGTTGCTGTTTCCACTTGAGTAACACTCACATTTATGAGTATCTACTTCGTGCCAGAAGCAGAGCTAGATGCCAGTGACACAAACTGGATTAAGCCTTCCAGGAACCCAGTGGGAGAGGTGGACAGAAAAGATTGGGAAGTTTGATGTCCCTAGTTGCCAACTTCAGATAGACCCATGAACTCACCTAAGGAAGCTACTAGTTCCCTACTTATCTTGCTCACATTCATTCCACAGCGACTATTAAAATCACCACTATCCTCATTTCCATTCAACCACTGACTTTCTACTACTGCTCATGTGATATTTCTTAAAGATGATATTTTTATTTTTTTATTTTTATTTATTTATTTATTTATTAAAAAAAAATTTTTTTTTTCTTCAACTTTTTTTTTTTTTTAATTTTTGGGACAGAGAGAGACAGAGCATGAACGGGGGAGGGGCAGAGAGAGAGGGAGACACAGAATCGGAAACAGGCTCCAGGCTCCGAGCCATCAGCCCAGAGCCTGACGCGGGGCTCGAACTCACGGACCGCGAGATCGTGACCTGGCTGAAGTCGGACGCTTAACTGACTGCGCCACCCAGGCGCCCCATTTTTAAATCTTTTTTAATGTTTTTTTATTTATTTTTGAGACAGAGAGAGACAGAGCATGAGCAGGGGAGGGGCAGAGAGAGAGAGGGAGACACAGAATCCGAAGCAGGCTCCAGGCTCTGAGCGGTCAGCCCAGAGCCTGACGCGAGGCTCGAACTCATGGACTGTGAGATCATGACCTGAGCCGAAGTTGGATGCTTAACCAACTGAGCCACCCAGGCGCCCCAAAGATGATATTTTTAAAGACTTACATATATATATTTTTTTCTTTAAGGAAAGTAAACAGGAACTTTCCGAAAGGGCAGTTTCCTTTTCTTGCTGTCAACATCACACGGGCATTGGGGCGTTGCTGGGGTTCACACCCTCAGTGGGGAAAGTTCTGCCTGCCACAGAAACGTGAGGGCATGTGCATGTGTACAGGATTCCAGATGGGCTGAGGGCTCTAGAGCCATTGAAATGACTCCTACCTGGCCCTTCATGACGTAGTTATTCAGAACTTCGATTCCCAGTTCCGTTATAATGAAAGTTCAAGGGTATCACGCTTGACAACTTTTAACACCAGTTGGGAAAAGTGAACTGACATTTATTTTGGTGATACAGCTGAGAAGATGCAAAGTTGCCAGTGGCTACTGAAGAGCAAAGTGTCCTTGAGAAATATTTCCTTGTTTGTGCGACCAGTTCAGTTTCTGGGTGGAGCCAGTCGTAGCTTCTGTGCTGTAATTTGTGGGAGCGATGTAGCCGGTAGGTTGCCATGGTTACTTGAGCCCACTGGGCAGAGGACAGACTTTCATTGTAATTAGAGTGAACACCACAGCCCAGCCGTGGGTGCTGCTCTTCAGAGGAGCCACTTCCCTTATTAAGCTTGTGTGGTCACCACACAGGGTGAAATGAGAAAGAGAAGCGTGGCCTTTTCTTCTGTTCCTTCTGCTCAGACTCTTGGGGAAGAGGCCATGACTCACTTGGGGGATATAGACACATCGGATTGTGGTTAGAAATGTGCTTCTTCATAGAACTGTTTGCCTAAGCTGCTAGTCCAAGATAGGAATGGATAAATACTTTCTAAATAGCTGGGTTGGATTTAATATACTTACGTAGAACCTGATACATTCTCCGGTTGAGGAGAACTGCCTGGCAATGAAATGAAAATGAGACTGTCTACTACAATAGTGACATTGAGGTTTTGGTATGTACAAGTGCTGGAAATTGCCAACACAGAATTTTCAATAAATTATGTTCCTTTGGAGCCCTCATGGCTTGGCAGAAATAACCCACACATGGTGGGCTTTGGAGTCCTGGGGATTTGGGTTCAAGTCCCATCTCTGCCCTTACCAAGTTTGCATTCCTGGGTAAATCATCCACCTTCTCTAGGCCTCATTAAAAAAAAAAATAGGTAAATATGTATTTATAGGGTATTTGTGAGCACTGGAGATAATGAATATAAATGACCTGGGCAATAGTAGATACTTCAGGCAAGATGGTGATGATGATGATGATGATGATGATTTTTAGTTTTTGATTTAAAAGTAAATTGAGGGGCGCCTGGGTGGCGCAGTCGGTTAAGCGTCCGACTTCAGCCAGGTCACGATCTCGCGGTCCGTGAGTTCGAGCCCCGCGTCAGGCTCTGGGCTGATGGCTCAGAGCCTGGAGCCTGTTTCCGATTCTGTGTCTCCCTCTCTCTCTGCCCCTCCCCCGTTCATGCTCTGTCTCTCTCTGTCCCAAAAATAAATAAAAACCGTTGAAAAAAAAATAAAATAAAATAAAATAAAAAAAATAATAGTAAATTGAAAAGAAGAGAAGCCCACAGTTCTTAACGCAGTGTTGATGTACTGTTCATTAAATAGCTTGGTTTTTCCAAGGATTGTCTTCATGAAATAAGTCCACTATATTCAAATAAAAGGATTCTTTGGCTTGGAACAGTTTTTTTTTTTTTTCCCTTATCAAAGATTCTCCTTTCAGCCATGGAAGTGATAAATAAATCTCTTTGCACATTTAAACTTGAAATACTTGGAACTTTGTACAGTTACACCAACATCAGAGAGCCCCTTCCCTAATTGCTGAAATGCAACAGCTAGTCTACAGGAGAAAATTCAGTGCAGCTATTTGAGCCAAGATTTTAAAATGTATTTCTGCTTGAATTTTTAGAGGAAATTTAAAGGGAATGCATTTGCCTAAGCGGGATTATGCTTTGAATAAATGCCCTGTGATGACCTCACAAATGTCAGGGGTCTTTACTGCCTTCTTGGAAACACCTTTAGCGGTTCGATTGAGAGCATGGGCAGTCTGGGGGATTCTGGTGTGAATGTTTCAATCCGTTTACCTTTTGTAGGGAACTTGCTTAGTCATTTACCCCCTAACAAATGTGTGACATAGACGTCCTAGGGAATGGGAGACACAGGTGGAGCCCCTGACAGCTCTCACTGCACAGGCTGGATGTGTAACCTCATCACCAGCACCAGCGTATCTGAAGGAAGCCTGTGTCCTTAGAGGTAGATGAGCCCCATGGAGGCTACGCAAAGAAGGACACAAGAACAGGTACATGGCAGCGGTTTCCCAGACTGTTCCAGAAACAGAGGTAGATAGAAACAGAAAGACAGGTAGATATTGTCCTAAGAGTTTTCCAGTCACAGAGTGGATTGGGTTAGCTCGTTACATTTTTTAGTGATCTAAAACAGTGGTTCTCAAAGATGAGGGGTGTGAGTGAGTCCTCCAGGGGACATTTGACAATGTCTGGAGATATTTTTGGCCTTCACAACTGGGGAGGTATTAATGGCGTCTAGTGGGTGGAGGCCAGAGATGTTGCTAAACATCCCCCAGTGCATGGAATAGCCCTATAGCAAAGAGCTGTGCACGCCGTCAGTCATGTCTAGGTTGAGAAACCCTGGTCACCTGATCTAGAAGAAGACACACCTTCAGACTAGCCCGTGTCCTTTTTCTCTTACCTCCTGCTCAGAACGTCACCTTCTGATGGCTTGGTTTGCATTTTAGACACTTTGACTTAAGAAAGGGGTTGTCTTAGTTAGCTTCGACCGCTGTAACAAAATATCATAAACTTATCGACAATAGAAATTTATTCTTATAGTTTGGGAGGCTGAGAAATCCAAGATCAAGAAATCCAAGATCAAGGCCAATATATCAAGGCCAATTTGATATATTGGCCAATTGAGAGCTCTCTGGTTGCAGATGGCTGTCTTCTCACTCTGTCCTCACTTGGTGGAAGGAGCTAGCTAGCTCCCTGGCCTCTTATGAGAGCACTAATCCCATTTGTTAGGGCTCCAACCTCACGATCTAATTACTCCCCAATAGCCTCACCTCCACATACCGATACATTGGGGATTTCAACATATGAAATTTGGGGGACACATGAGAGGGTTATCTTAGTTGGTTACTGGTAAGCTCTAGCCTCCGACAGTAATAAACTAGACATCTTGCTCATTCATAAGTCTCTTAAAATTCAAGTCCGTTCTGAGTATGATCAGTTTGGGTCCCCAGGAAAAAGAAAATGGAGCAGGAGTTATAATAAATAGGTACAATTTCTGTGCCCGTTCTATAGAAGAGAAAATGGAGAGGTTGTGTCTCACCAAGCAAGGAAACAAAGAAGTCACCAAATCTTTTCTCTTTCTCTTCTCGACACATGGCTAGATTATAGTTCCCAGTCTCCCCGGCAGGTAGGTGTCCCACGTAGCTGAGTTCTGACCGCCAAAAGGTGGGCAGATGTGACATATTCTTTGTCTAAGCTTGGCCCAATGAAATGTGAAAATGATCTTTGAATCTGCTTCTCCTTCTGCCGTTCACATGGAGAAGGTTCCGAGTTTCGAGAAGAGGGTGGATCCACAAGCCAAGAGAGCCTTGGTTCTTGACCAGCTGTGTTGACGCAGCTGAGCCTTGGAGGGTTGCATCAGCAAAAATAAACCTTTATTTTGTTAGGTCACTAAAATGTTGGTTATTAAAGAACTTTCTCACCCACTCTAACTAATAACAAAATGAAATAAAGAAGTGCAAACATGAGGGGGACCCTTGGCCTGTGGCCATCCATCTGGGACTACATAGAAAAATTCACCTCCACTAAATGGGCAGAGGTACAACATTGATGCTTCTGAATATGCTGGTGTTTATATTTACACATGCTCTCTTCTGAATCATGTTTTAAAATCAAAGGATTCATTAAATTCCCTTTATCAGTATTTTACATGATAGGCAGAGGCTTATTTATATCTCAGGCAGTCATTTTAGTAATTTCAGGTTCTTAAACCTGCATGAAGATTCATAAATTCACATATTATCCCCTCGATGCTAAGGGTTGCATGTGAGTCTGGGATTTAACCGAGAAATGTGGAATACGAGGTTTTTTTTTTTTTTTTTTGCCAAACCATTCCCAGTTGCTTGCGCATCTCAGGAGCCAAAGCTTATTACTTTCCAAGTTGTAATTTAAACTTGTTAAATTGCCTCCAGACCCATTTTTTTTCATGTAGCACAATGGGAAAAACTCAGTGCTTTGGCTCCAAATGCGATTCTCTTTTATTTTTCTCTCTCCAAAATCCTACCTCCTTTGGGGATGCATCATCATTATTTCATAGAAAATTTGGGCAGGAACATCTTTTTATGAAAACTTCTTGTTTTTCTGTGCTTTTTTTTTTTTTTTTTTCTTTGAGAGACATTTGCCATTGCATCTGGCAGGTGGTGTGGCTCTTTTTGAGAGTCTTTCAAACTCGTGATGTAGTCACATTTTAAGATCTTTGTGGGATGGCTGTAAGGAGAAATTAGGCTTGGTAACTATGTAGAAAATTGACCTGGTAAACACATTAGAGGTGGATTATCCTCTATTGCTCCCTTAATAACACCCAAAGAATGTGCCGTCCGTAGCCATTTCAGAGCCTAGCAGGAGCTTTCTTGCTGAGAAACGGAAGGTTCAGATTTTGTTCAGTATGCTCAATATACTTCGGTGGAGAAAGCCTTTAATGGTACAGCAACTCTTTGCGTGAAGACCAGCCTCCCACAGGCTACAATGGAGAGATATGCATGAAGTATACATATCAAGTATGGTAAACACTCGATGTCCCATATTTAAAATGGGGTGGTTTTCAGCAAAATTCTCTGTTCTCCTCTTTTATTTTCATGGATTAGAGTCTCCAGTGCATGTTTTTAGGGCGTGGGAGGGGCCGGGAAAGGGGAGGGCTGCTTACACACTTCAGTATAGTAGAGCCTCTATTCTAAACATTTTCTTCATTGTTTTTTTTTTTTTTCTTCACGTTCCAACAGGCAGGTTCTGCTGCATGGTCAGATCAGGTTCAATTCGGATTGTCAGTTGCCTGAATAATTAATAGAGAATTTTCAGATGTGTTGAGGAAGAATTGGGCGAAAAATGAAAGCAACTATTATTTTTTTTTCTCTTTCTTCAGCAGAGTGGAATGTCGCAGTAACAGACATTCCCTAAGTGTCAGTAACCAAAACCAATGCAGGTTTATTTCTTACGGACCCCATATACCCACTGGTGGAGGGCTCTGATTTATGGCGTCTTTACTCTGAGACCCAGGCTGACGGAGGCGCCTTCCTATGAAATTTCACAGGTCACAGGAACAGGGAACAGAGTGCGGAGAACCATAGACGGACTCTACAATGCTTCAGAAGAAAAGAGACACACAGCACTGTTGCTTAATTCTATTGGCAAGAGCAAGACTTAGAGCCAAAGCTAACTTTAGAAACACAGGGAAGGGTGACTTTTCTGAATACCGGAAATGGAAACTGGGTATCAGTAAATGGTGGAAATATTTACGTCATGGTCCTACCCCGACAGACATACACTCATGACACAGTTGGACATAGACGTTTAACCCTAAGCCCAATGATAAAAGTAGCCCCCAAGGGAAAATGAAGTCTCATTACAGAAAAATTCAGAAATGTAGCGTAGAACAGAAGATACCCAAAGAGATCTCCTCCTGATGCAGGAATATTTAGCCAACAGGTAGTAGAAAGGCATTTTGTTTCAGGGGACTACTGTTCCACCCTAGACTCAGTCAGAAACGGGCACAACATAATCTCTGAGCTGAGAGTATTTAGTCTTGTCAGCTCATTTAAAAACATATGTATAGTTCAGACTTAATTTTGATTTTATTCTTAATTTTCCTTTCTTGGTAAACAGCAGGTCAAATATCAGTGAGAATTATGGTCACAGATGTGAGACGTACTGAATCGCATTTTCAACGTCTGTTGCAGAGACTCAAGGCAAATATGAAGCCTGAGAACAAGATTTTTTTTAATTTTGATTTTTTAAAGATTTTTAAAAAATTTTAAGCAATCGCTACACCCAGTGTGGGGCTCAAACCCACAACCCCGACACCAAGAGTCACATGTTCTACCAACTGAGCTGGCCAGGTGCCCCAAGAAAAATACTTTAAACATTATAGTGATTATAGAGAATTAATTACAGGTGGTGCTATCAGAATTTCTCTCCAAAGATACAACCTCGGTGCTTTCTTATTTCCCCCTGTTTACAGCATTAAGATAATCTCATATCATTTTTAAAAACTTTTCCTTCTTTTATTGCAATGCTTTTTAAAAATTTCCTTTGTTCTAAATAAGTAAAATGCCTGGGAGAAGTCAAAAGGAACAGTACAGGAATAAAATGGAGCCATCCCAGGTTGTGGGAGATCAGGACAGATGGATTGATTGTGATGAGGTGAATGTCTAATGTAGCCCCCACCAAAAACAAAACTCCAGACTTTTGAAACTCCTCATTAGTTCAAGAAGAAAACAATAAATAAATAAATAAATAAATAACTCAGCATGATTACCGAAGAGCAAACATTTCATTTGACTTTGTCTTTGCCCCAGGTTTTAATTTATCAAACACATACTGAGAAAGCATCTCATGTTACCATCAATTCTTGCTGTGTTTTATTTAACATGTAGCAGAGCCTGACAGAAATCTGACCTCCCAAGGCAGCTCCCCCTAAGGGAAGTTCATTACCTGGCATTGGTCTACTTTGTCCATTTATCTTGGAGAAAATATTTGCAAACCATAAAGCTGATAAAAGATTTGTATCCAGAATGTATAAAGAAATCTAGTAACTCAATAATAAAACAAATACCCAATTTTAAAAATGGGCAAATGATTTAAATAGGCGTTTCTCCCAAGAAAATGTGCACATGGTCAATATGTACATGAAAAGATGCTCAGAGTCTTTTAACATTAGGGAAATGCAAATCAAAACTACCATAAGATACCAGTTCACACCCACTAGGATTCTAGAATAAAAGAGACATTAATAACAGGTGTTGGTGAGGACTGGGGAAGGTGAGGGTCTCATGTACTGTTGGTGGGAATGTAAAATGGCCCAGCCACCTTGGAAAATGCTCTTGGTAGTTCCTTACAAAGTTAAGCTAGAGTTATCATATAACCCAGCGATTATTCTCCTAGGAATATATGCCCAAGAGAAAGAACCCCCAAATAAGTGAAAACATATGTCCCCACAAAAACTCATATACAGATATTAAGAGTAGCATTATTCATGACAGCAAAAAATTCAGACAACCCAAATAACCAGCTGTTGAATGGATAAACACAATGTAATATATCCATAAAGTGGAAAAAATTATTTGGCAAGACAAAGAAATGAAACAGTGATAACATGCTAGCTACAACACGGATGAACCTTAAAAACGTGATGCTAAGTGAAAGAAGCCAGTTACAAAAGACCATGTATGATATGCTTCTGTTTATATGAAGTGTCCCGAATGGACAAATTTATAGAGACAGAGAGGAGATTAGTGTTTGCCTGAGACTGGGAAGGGTGGGTGGGTTGTGGGAGTGACTGCTAATGAGTACAGGGTCTCTTTGTAGAGCAATGGAAACATTCTAAAATTAGATTGTGGTGATGGTTGCACAATCCTGTGAATAGACTAAAAACCGTTGAATTGTACATTTTAAATGAGTGAACTGTAGGTTATGTGAATTGCATCCTAATAAAGCTGTTCTCTTTCTTCCTCTCTTCCCTTCTTCCTCTCTTCCCCTCTTTCTCTCCTTTCCTTCCTTCCTTTCTTTCTTCTTTCTTTCTTTTTCTTTCTTTCTTTCTTTCTTTCTTTCTTTCTTTCTTTCTTTCTTTCTTCTCTCTTTCTCTCTTTCTCCCCTTCTGTCTTCTTTTTTTTTTTTTTTTTAAATTTTTGGGACAGAGAGAGACAGAGCATGAACGGGGGAGGGGCAGAGAGAGAGGGAGACACAGAATCGGAAACAGGCTCCAGGCTCCGAGCCATCAGCCCAGAGCCTGACGCGGGGCTCGAACTCACGGACCGTGAGATCGTGACCTGGCTGAAGTCGGACGCTTAACCGACTACGCCACCCAGGCGCCCCTTCTGTCTTCTTTTTTTAAAGTGAGGTACATTTCATCCATTCCAGTACTGAAATGTGACCCTGCCTGGCGGGTTTCCGGGGTCGGTAGTTTATGATGCTATACAGTGGGTTCCAACTTCCGGTTCCGAGTCACCTTACCAAGGAACTAGTAATAGCTTTTAACTGTTCCAGTGACCCCCTTCTCAGCACCTCTCCCTGATTCCAGCCCACAGCATCTATACGGAGATGTCTCGTTTCTTGCTTCAGAACAGAAGGCTGGCTAAAAATTAATACTATTTGCTGATGAACTTGCTCAGAATAGTATGTAGGCCCTCAAATCTGATACCCATTAGTGACGATGGTAGATGTGCTTTCCTTCGGTGTGCTCTACAAAGCTGCTGGGCCAGCTTGATCAATGAATGGTCTGGCTGTGTGATGCTGGAACTATCTAGAACTTTCTGTAATCTTCGATTTACTGTAGGGCCGCACACACTCCCATAATGAATCAGAATGCCCAGGCATGGTGGCCTTGGGGAAAGGAGTTGCAAGGCGCTTTTAGAGGGAAGAGTAACTGCCTACGTGGGATCCCAATGGAAAACCCTTCAGTCATTGCTGTGGGCCATTGTTGCTTCTGTGCGGTGCCACTGGACTTTCTGCCAGCACAGCTGCACACGGACATGTCCGTTGGAGCCATTCAGCCTAATCTTGGACGGACTACATTTACTTCAACATTGTAGGCACGCAGTAGATTTTTTTGCATTAATTAATAACTGTGTAGAAACAATCTCTCTGCTACTTTATGCAAAAGAGGCCTGGATTGTTGTAAATTATGTACATTTTTCCATTAACTTTTCAGCTACAGAAATTCTTCCTTATCTCGATGAGGATTTACCGTAAACTATAAGGAAAGTAAATACCGATTCTCTGGAGGATGTTTATGAAAATTGCATTTTACTAGAAATAACAACCTAGGTGTTTGTACAGCTCATTCTCTACCCTCACAGACGTATCTTCTCTGCTGGGGGCTTTTTTAGACTCCTGCCCTGGTCAGCCTGTCCAAAACCACAGGGTCCTTTTTACTCCCCATCCCTTTGCCTTCCATTGTTTTCCTCTACAGCCACAATCACTTCCTGTTTTCTGTCGTAGTTATTTCTTTATTGTTTATGTCCTCCACGGAATGTAATCCTTCTTAGGCAGGACTCTGTTAATCTCGTTTGCTGCTCTGTCCCTAGCACCTAGATCAGTGTCTTGCTTCTTGGAGGTACTCAGTAAATATTTATTGAACAAATAAATAGATACACTTCCTCCCCTCCTCTCTCCAAAATACAGTTTGAGAGAAGAGGAGAAGAGAGCCCCGCAGAGCAGACAGCAAAGGAATAGCTCGTTTCTCTCCATTATCCAGCTTCCAGACACCATGGTATCATGCACACAAAAAGAGACAGAAGGTACAAGGTTGGAAGGCTCTTCTCATTCAATTCTGTCCCGAAGAGGAGACTGAGTGTCCAAGTGGCAAAGGGACTTTCCCTTGGTCACAACAAAAACAAGTGACAGAATGAAGACTGTGCCTCAGAGGATGTCATTCACAGTTCTCAGAGTTTAGAAGGTGGAGAAAAACACTAAAACACTGGAATGTTTAGCCCTTCTAAACTTACTAACTTACGTTATACTTCCATGACTTACTAAGGTACATATTAATAACTACATTACACGTAATTTTATGTTACTTACTAACTTGCATATACTTACTAACTTATAACCTACATTGTACTGTGTTATAATTACAACCCAAATGTCGCCTGGGGAGCCTTGCTCCTTTGAGATTCGAAAATAGGTGGCTGAGACCCCCTCTCCCGTGTGGCACTGTCTTCAGGCATTCGTGCGTGTAGGCAGAGGTGGCTGGTTCATTATTCCCATTTTGAGTAGTTCGAGGTCAGTGCCTTTTCTTTTATATGCTGTCCCTTTGCTACTTCGCCTTCTTCCCAAGTGGCCCCTCAAGATATTTTGCTAAACCAAAGGAGAAGTTCCATCATACTCTTTGGAGGCAAGAACAGCTTCCCTCGGTGATGGCGTTAAATAAGGAATATAAAACACGAAGTAAAGCATTTGAAATATTTCCACCCACTAACCATGACGACTTTAGGGTGCTGTTTTAGGGTATTACTCTTTGTAGGGATGAATGGTACAACAGAAAGTACCTAGACTTTAGTGGGGATCATGGCCAAACATGTACTGACAGTATGATTTTAGGTGAAGTAATTGATTTAAGTTCTAGTTCCTTGATTGTAAAATGGAGAAAATCATCCTTGCTTTATAGGATACTAAGAATTAAATGAGGTGACATGTGTAAAAGTGCTTTGTTATGGAAGACGTCATGCAAATAATATCACCACTGTCACTGAGTTTGTATTTATGGTAGTTTTATTTTATTTTATTTTTTTTAGAAAGTGACTACATGAGTTCCCCAAGGTTCTGTTCAGAGTTGTACCTTAGTTGCTGAAATGCCACAAATGACATTCCCTCTGGAACAAAAAGGGTGGGTCAGGTAAAGAAAACCAACTGTGAGTGATAAGTTAGCAAGTAACTTGAGAAATCCCAGTTGGATTTTGTGGAGTTGGAGTTAAGTGTAGTTTCATAAAATGGGCCAAATACCTGTGTTCAGAACTCTTTTGCTGCTGAGATATACCACATTTCTTGTCCTGTTTACACGGGTCAAGATCTTTTTTTCTTTTTTCTTTTTTTCTTTTCTGTACTGACTCAAGAAGACAACATTTCATCGACAGAGATCTTGCCTTCTCCACAGGATTAAGCTCTTTTACTTTCTTGATATATTTGGCTTTAAATCTTTTTATGCGTCACGTTTTCCCCCCAAAGAAGTGACATGTTAACATGGTTTGAATAGCCCAACAAACCCGTATGTGCCTTCTGATTGCTTTCTCGTTTATGTGGGGTGGGCAGTGGTTTCTTTTTCCTCTTTCTTTTGCTCCTGCAAAGCATTGCCATTATAGCATCTCAAAATATGAGCCCAGTAGGATTGCCTTTCCCTTCATAGAAGAAAGACTGGGATGTAGAACTATTGAATGATTGACCCCTAGTCTCAGAGCTGGCTAGTGACAGAACTAGACTTCTTTCTGCCCTCTTATGATACTAGGGACATCCTGTTGACATTCTTCTGACACACAGACATGCGATTAAGTAGAAACAAAGAATCTTTTATGAAGCCTGGGGAAATGGAGAGTCGTATTCTAGTGCTCCTCTAAAATAATGTTGTCGACTACCACCAGTCCTGAGTACGGGAGACCTTCCAGATAAGCCACCACTGTCCTGTTTCTTTTATTCCTCTGTGACTATATTGGGAGGACAAGAAGAGGTGGCTGGTCTGAATGCAGAAGGAAGCAGAAAAAGAATTGAACAAATCGCATTCCTTTCCAGCGCACTCGTCAATGTATCGATTTTACTCATCAAGCGCTTTTGAGTGCCGGGATCTGTTTTAGTCGCTGAAGATACGGGGGGGGGGGGGGGGGGAAGAAACTAAGAAGTGATGCGGTCTCATGGAACTTCCAAACTATTGAGAGAGACAGGCAGGCAGTACATCATTAACTGCTTAGTAACGATTATTGCAATGAGGGTAAATGCTTCCAAAAAAAAAAAAAAAAAGCAGAGGCCACCATGAGCCCCTGAAATAGGGCAGCTGAACTGAGTGAGCACAGGGGTTCAGGAAGTCTGAGGAGGTGTCCGTTAGCTAAGGCTAGAAATGCGAGTAGCAGCGTGAGAGGTGGTGGCAAGGACGGCGGGAAGAGGCTAGGCAGAGACAAGAGTGCAAGCAAGGATCCTGAGGCAGTGAGTGTCTTGGCATATCTGAGACACAGGTTGACGTGAGAAAGCAAGTGGAAAGAGACGATGGAGATAAGCAGGTAAGAGCCATTGGTGATCTTTGGTCTTGGCCTTGGTCTTGCAAGAGCCTTGGTGATTTCGACCTCTGTGTAGAGCAGTGGGGAATTATTTAAAAGCTCTGAGCATACAGGAGCGATAACACTCTGGCTGCAGAGAAAGGAACGGTGGGGAAAGCCAGGGCTGCATAAGAGATCTGTTAGATGTTCATAGTAAATCCAGGTGAGCAGTAATGTTAGTGTTGACTGAGGAGGTGGTCGCGGAGGGAGGCGTGAGGGATCTGAACTGTTTTGCGAAGGTGGGCTTGAATGGAGGTGGAGCCCCAGGGAAGGGAAGATTTTGGTGATAGCTCCTTGGATTGGGGCGTGGGAGACTGGTGGTGTGGCATGCCTTCATTTACTGAGGAATGGATGACTAGAAAAAGAACGTTTTTTTTTTTTTTTTTTTTTTGACAGTAATACAAGAAGTCATCTTTTGGACCTACTAAGTTAGGCCCATTAACATAGAGATGCCAATGGTGGCGGTATTGACCCAGGGCTCAGGATAGAGAAATGGGTGGCAGTTGGGAACTGTCCACTCACAGTTGGTGTATACAACCACGTGGGAGGATGAGGTCATCAGAAAGAAAAGGCAGATGAGAGAAGAGGGCCGAGGATATGCCACCAAGAAATAGCTGCTTGGTCTGTTAAGGTATACATTATAGGAGATGATCTCTGGCAAGAGTTAGAATGGAGGGCGGCCCAGTTGGAGGCCATATTTATGTATCAGGAGGAGAAGAAAGTCACAGAGGGAGCTGAGGACAAGTAACCGGCGTGGCGGTTGAAAAGCCAGGAGGAGAATGTGATGTCGTGGAAGAAGGCACAGGGATAAGTGTGTGATAGTTCTGGGGGCACGGGGAGGCTGTGGGATTGGGATAATGGATCACCCAGCTGGGTTATCCTCTGGGTTAAACTCTGAAATGTGAAGTCTCCAGATCTGATTTTTCTCTAATAACTCCATGGCTCATTACAAAGATAAATAGAATTCCCCCTGTTGAAAATGTCTAATGATTAAGATGATCTGTTATTATTATTATTTATTGTTTTTTTTTTTTTGAATTTCACTTAGAAGCCACTGAGAGGCCAAAATGAAAACAGGAGGTGATGAAAAACTGCACTCAGGTGACTCATCACTAGACGTGGGGCCAGTAGAAAATCCATGTAGTAGTAACTTTTTATAAATGCACTTCTGGATTAAGTGGAACACCTTGACCATAGCCCTTTGAGTATTACTGGAGGATGTGGGGCATATTCTCTTGTGTCATTATTGTGAACCGATGTTCTCATGGTTTCCTGATAGTCGTTTGAGTCCTGGCTCTGAACAGGGAAGAGTCTAAAGAACAAGATTTAGGGGAAAGGTTTTTAAAACACAGATTAGGAACCAGTACCACTGGAAGGATTCACGTATTTCCTCTCTTTAAATTTTGCTTTGAAATGTGTAGTTTCCAGTAAATTTTTTGAAGATGCTCAAATTGTTGCTTGAGTTTATAGAACCTCCTTTAATTCTTAAGTAGCACACAGCTGAATAAAGATTGTAGCAGCCTGATTTGGTTGATTGGTTGAGTTCTTCACATCAAAGAGCGGCATAAAATAAGAAACTGGATCCTCAGTTGGAAATAAATTCCAGATACCCTGTTTTTCTTCCAAACAATTCAGATGGCTGCAAATCCAAACTCTTAGCTTTTTATCTCTCGATAATCATATGTGAAAAATAATACAGAAGGACATAAAAATACTTACCTTTCCAGTTAAATTAACTGTAACATGGCTAAGGGTCAGGATGCTCACTTTTTATACATCCATCAAAAATTTATAGTAAATGCATTGGACCCATTCCTAGAGATTCATGAGACACAAGCCCTGATTTGAAGGAGCTTATAGTTTAATAGGGGAAGATGAGTGCGTCCAAATAATTATAAATTTCGGTTATAAGATGTTTTAGCAACTCAGAGGAGAAAGATGAAATAGTATAGGAGAGTATTCAGAGGATATAATTACGTGAACTGAGTCACAGTGACTAGCCAAGGTGAAGAGGAAGGACCCAGGGGAAGGTGTTATTCAGCACGGGTAGCATGAAGTTGCCTCTAATAGAATGGAGGGGGGGTGGCAAGGTGAGGAGGACCCAGATTATGAAGGACATGCAAGCCAAGGTAAGGGGCTGTTGAAGAATTTCAAGCAGTTGCTTGGTAGGTAATTTATGCATTCTGGGAGATCATCCGTGGCAAGCTTAGAGCAGGTTTGGAGAGGGTGAGACTGAAAAAAGATACTGTTGGGGCACCTGGGGGGCTCAGTTGGTTAAACATCTGACTTCGGCTCAGGTCATGATCTTGTAGTTCGTTGGTTCGAGTCCTGAGTTGCTCTCTGTGCTGACAGCTCAGAGCCTGGCGCCTGCTTTGGATTCTGTGTCTCCCTCCCTCTCTCTCTCTCTCTTTCTCTGTCTGTCTCTGCCCCTCCCCTGCTCTTTCTCTCTCTTTCTGAAAAATAAACATTAAATTTCTTTTAAAAAAGAAAAAAGATACTATTGCAGTGGTCCAGATGCAGTACAGAGACATGGTACAAGAAAACAAGTGGTAAAAAAAGATGGCTGTGCCTCTCAGAAGCATCCCTAGAGAGGGAAAAAAAGATCTGGGTTCTAATTTCAATTTTGGAACTGTATTAACATCCTCCAAAGAAGACAGAGAAATTTATTTAAATGAGTTGGCTGACATGATTCATGGAGGTTGGCAAGTCCAAAATCCTCAGGGTGGGTTGGTAGACTGAAGACTTGGGAAAAAGGTGATGTTGCAGTTTGAGTCCAAAGACAGTCTGCTGACAAAATTTCTTCCTGCTCAGGAGAGGTCAGCCCTTTCCTCTACAGGCCTTCAACTGATTGGACAGGGCCCACCCACATTATGGAAGGTAATTGCTTTCTTCAAAGTCTACTGATTCAAACGTTGATCTCATCTAAAAAAAAATACCTTCATAGAGACCTCCAGAAAAGCGTTTGACCAAATATCTGGCTACCATAGCCCAGCCAAGTTGGAGGGTAAAATTGACCATCACAGTAATTAAAAGTTTTAGGCAAATTACTTTTCATTTCTGGATCCTCTCCCAGATTCCTCCTGTATAGAATTATGACATTGAACTAGATACCATCTAAGATCCATTCTAGCTTTGAATAAAATATGTTTATTCTTTCTTTGCCATGGAGTTAAGAATGGGCGTTGCCTAATTTATTTTAAGATTCTGGAATTTTATTTTATTTATTTATTTATTTATTTTAAACATTTATTTATTTTCGAGACAGAGAGAGCATGAACAGGGGAGGGTCAGAGAAAGAGGGAGACACAGAATCTGAAACAGGCTCCAGGCTCTGAGCCATCAGCACAGAGCCCGACGCGGGGCTCGAACCCACGGACTGTGAGATCATGACCTGAGCCGAAGTCGGACGCCCAACCGACTGAGCCACCCAGGCGCCCCAGGAATTTTATTTTTTTAACCATTTTATTTAATATATTTTTTAAATTTACATCCAAGTTAGTTATAGCATATAGTGCAACAATGATTTCAGGAGTAGATTCCATAATGCCCTTACCCATTTAGCCCATTCCTCCTCCCATAGCCCCTCCAGTAACCCTCTGTTTGTTCTTCATATTTAAGAATCTCTTATGTTTTTAAGATTCTAGAATTTTAGATCAACAGGTTACCTTTGGCAGCTACAACACTTCATATATATGGATAGGAAGTAGGCAGAACTGCTTAATTCATGCAAATGGTGACTCCACTGCTGTCATTTAAGGATTCCATGCAACGTTGCAGATTTTTTCTGCCAAAGTGCACGAAATCAAATTTCTATAGCTTAAGTCATGTTTGAGGCTTGCTAGGAAGCTATCCTATGTAAAAGACCCTTTAATTAGGTTCTGTTGGGAATTCAGGTATTGGCATACACTGTTGATTTTTTTGTTATGGAGACGGAATCACTACAGAGAAAGTGAAATATGGTTCATGTTATCAGGCAGAATCAACTGATTTTGGGGAGGGGGTCTCTTGCCAAGCAGTGGCATCTGTGAGCTGATTTTAGGGTTCCATTGCTCCCCTCCAGATATGAGACTTTCACAGATAGGTAGGATGTCTCATTCTTCTTAAAACCACGTTAGAAACCCTTTTACCCCTTGTATTTAAGAGAAACATTTCTACGTGGGAAGCACATTCATGCAGCTGAGTGTATTGATAGGGAGGTTCAGTCAGTGGTTTGAGTTGTGAACCCTGACATGAATGGGAGAAAAAAAAATCGTCAGAACCATTTTCTTGTCGGAAGAGATACAAAGAACATTTCTAATAGGCCCAAAGCTTTCTGTTGTTCTTTCCCACCTTCCTAGGGTGAGATTTTGTTTAGATTGGTTTTTTAAAAAATTATCTGTGGACCAGTGTAGGCTGGGGACTTTGTATGGATGAAATAGACTTAGTATTGGCATCCTAGATGAAGAGCTCTGAGCATTTTCAAATTAGTTATTGTACGCCCTCCAATAGCTGAAATAATGTGCAATTTACTGTCAGAGAGCTCTAAAGATTTTAGGACCTTTAGACACTAATCTCTTCCCTCAATCATAGAAATTGGAACATGATACTCCTCTTTGAAGGCTTTGGCCAGCTTTTCTCTTTTCTTGTTACGCTCGTTAGAATTTTGTCTCTGACATTTTGAGACAATTTTTGAAAGATCATTTCCAAGTTATTTCAAATTACTTTCATTCTTATTTTGATGTCCTTTAATTTATCATATAATCAGGAGTTGAGGCTCACTGCTGCCCTTGGACAGGATAGTTTTAAATCTACTTTACCTCTCAGTCAATATATTCTTTATTAAAAGGCTTAAAAGGATTTAAAAAGGCCATTAAAATGTGTAAGCCTCTGTCTCATTTTGGAATATTGTTTCCGTTGTTTTGTCCACATGGAATATTCAATGTGTCCAAGAGAAAAGATAAGAAAAATAATTCATTTTGTGTTACTTAAATTGGGACGTGGGAGGTCAAAAGTGGCCCTGTTTGGGTTCCTTTGCCTTTAACCCCGTATCTCTTCTTCTACCCTTTTTTGTTTTTTTTAAAAGGCACATTTCAAATAAACATACAACTTTGAAGATTTCTGGGTCAAAAAATACTACTCTGTCACTGTATCTTCTTACGATTTAATTTCTGAGACAATAAAAATTCCAGTCTAGTTCGATGTCAGTTTTGTAATGGAGATTTCACAGAAGATGTCTCAGAACTTTCCTTGGAAACTTTCTTCTCCACCTGAATCCCTTCTGTGTCAGTATCTGGACGGGATGGTCCGCTGCTCTCCCATCTTTCCTTGCTGTCTTGGGTCCCTCTTGACTGTCCAGGTGAGTCCCAGGGGGGCCAGGCAGGGAGGAGGTCAGAGGGGAGGGAGGGGGGGAAGGAGGCCATGGCACTGACCACCCGTCCTCACTGTCCTGATCATATTACTTCTTTCCCCTAGACCATTCCTAAAGTGTGATAGGCTAGAGTTTATTTAAGGATTTTATTTATTAAGGAGCCTCCTTGAGATTCTCTCTCCCTCGTTCTCTGCCCCTCCCCCTGTTCTCTCTCTCTTTCTCTCAAAATAAGTAAATAAACATTAAAAAAAAAAAAGATTTTGTGACATTTTGATTTCAGGTCTTCATGGCTTTTTCCAGTGAGTAGAACTGGTCCTACCCGGCTCTGCCCTGTGACCGTGTCCTCCCTGCCACGGTGCTCCCGGAACTGCTCTTTGGCTTGCCCGCCATTGCATCAGGGAACCTCTCCTGCCTCCTCCCTCAGTGCAGACCCTTCCTGTCCGATGGAGATCCCGTCCTTGTCCTAACCTTCCCGGGGTCTGGTTCCTGGCAGCTCCTCTTTCCCAGCAGTGGGTGGGCTATACTCACTCCCACACCCAGCTCTGGTTCCAGGATCTCCAGCCCGGCTGAGTTCTGATCCCCGCCGCCACCCTCCCCGCCCCCCACCCCCCACCCCGGGGCCAGGAAGGCGCTGGGACGAAGGAGACAGACCTGAGGTTGTCTTGCAGAGGAGGAATGTAGGCATGAGGCGGGCATTCCCACAGATCCTTCCAGGAAGCACAAGCAGGTGGAGAGACCCCTCCGGTTACGAGGCAACTGATGGGAGCCCTCATTAATATGTCCTGCGTGATGAGGTGCAAAACCTGACACAGCGGGGGTGTCAAAAGGAGAACCAATTGGTTTGTGACATCGGACAGCCGCACTGACTTGAGTCTGCTTCCCTGATGCACCCCAGCCCTGGCGGGACAGCGTGTACACCTGCTGTTTGCTCACCAGACACGGATCCGTTGGGTCTGCTTTTCCCACCCCTGAACCCGCCCAGGACGCCAAGCCTCTCCGTGCTGTAGTAGATTCCAGGTGTCCCATCTGTGTCCTTTGGATGCCCGTGCACTAACGAAAGATATAAAATATGATTGTGTCAGACTGTGATAACAAAAATAGATCACACTTCAGTTTTCTGCTCATAAAGATTATACCACTGGCCCACCCTCACTAACTCACCCCCAGCGGTGATTTTCGGGGTGATACTGACAGAGGACCTAAATCATCCGTCGTCTCTTGCCCGACGCCTTCTGTGGTGGGGAGCCCGCATGCGCACGGCAGCTGCCGGGAGATAATGATGCCGTTTGTGTCTGTTGACTGGCCCACACGGGACTCAGTGCCACAGCCTTCCATATATTAACGTGCCAACTGGTGTGTGGCTGACACACAGGCTTTTCTACTTCCCTAATTGCCTGGAAAATTCCATGTTGTTTTTCTGACTCCTTGCCATGAGCACACAAATGCAGACTGTTTTAGAGCTGTAGGTTTTCTGCAGCCTGAAGAAACTGAGTTTCCACAGGCTCCAAAGACCTCTATTGCCTTATCTTAAACGAGGTTCAGGGGCGCCTGGGTGGCTCAGTCGGTTAAGCATCTGACTTCCTTGGCTCGAGTCATGATCTTGCAGTTCGCGAGTTCGAGCCCCATATTGGGCTGTCAGCATGGAGCCCACTTCAGATCCTCTGTCCCCCTCTCTCTCTCTGCCCCTCCCTTGCTTGTGCTTTCTCTCCCTCTCTCAAAAATGAGTAAACATTGAAAAACAAAACAAGGTTCAAAGAATCTCCTCCAAATGGGTGATTCAGCTGCCAGATTATCATGATGATTTTCAAGATGATTTTTTTAAAGCTGGAAATGTGTTTAAAGATTAAAATCCACTGTCAGTTTTTAAAAATTGTTTTTTTAATGTTTATTTGCTTTAGAGAAAGAGACACAGAGTGTAAGCAGGGGAGGGGGGGAGAGAGAGGAAGACACAGAATATGAAGCAGGCTCCAGGCTCTGAGCTGTCAGCACAGAGCCCGATGTGGGGATCCAACTCAACTAACTGTGAGATCATGACCTGAGCCTAAGTCAGACACTTAACTGACTGAGCCACCCAGGACCCCAAAACCCACTGTTTGTTTTTATCCTTATAAAATCGCTATAAGTCTTGGTATTAGTGAGCTTTCTCTTGTAACATTTTACAACACTGACTTATTATTATTATTATTATTATTATTATTATCATTGCACTGAATTAACTATGTGATCTGACCTAAACATTTCCTATGTTTTATCCTTTGTCATCATAAAATCTAATTTATGGAAGTGTCCTTTGTAGAAGTGTCCCAATTTTTGCTAACATTAGGTTAAGAATTCTTACAGTTTCATTACTCTCTTATTGATCCTGTTTGTGAGATGCTCCAGAAAGAGATTTTTGGCTTTTGATTTCCATCACTTAGACAACAATGTCTGGGCTCCTTGGCATGGACAGAATGGCTTTCCCCATGGACTGGCCTCTACCTGCTGCCCCAGCTTTATTTCCATCACTCTCTGACTCTTACTTTGTGCTCCACAGTTGTCAGAATCCCAATTTTTTCATGCCTCCGTACCTTTGCTTATGCTATTCCCAACCCCTAGACTGCCTTTCTCTACCTTCTTTTCCAAGACCCCTCTCACTTACTCTTTTTTTTAAATGTTTATTTATTTGAGAGAGAGAGAGAGACGGAATCCGAAGCAGGTGCCAGGCTCGGAGCTGTCAGCACAGAGCCCGATGTGGGGCTCGAACTCGTGAACCGTGAGATCATGACCTGAGCCAAAGTTGGATGCTTAACTGACTGAGCCACCCAGGCGCCCCACCTCTGACCTATTCCTTAAGACTCTACACGGACACCATTTCCTCCAGGAGCTGTTCCCTGGCCCCACCTCTGTTACAGCAGGCCTCTCTCTATTAGGGCACTTGCCTCCCCATGCAGAAATAGACCATGTCCCAGTCTCCTTCCCGTGGGCAGGGTGGGATCACTGTGTGTTCCACCGATGCATTGTTGTCACCTGTCATTGCAGTGTGCCCACAGTGGTGCTGCAGATAGTGATCACCAAAATCAAGCTATGACGGGATCCTTAGGCTCTTCTAATAAACTGAATTAATAGCAGATCAAAGCCACAGCTATAATTTAAACACTTAAAAACATGTTGCTTCTGATCCCTTGGGTTTCTGGGTCTTTTTCCTCTGTAATCCCAGTTAAAAAATACCGCATTCAATAAATATAGTGAAACACATAAAATATTCCTTTTCATTTCTTTCTTTCTTTCTTTCTTTCTTTCTTTCTTTCTTTCTTTCTTTCTTTCTTTCTTTCTTTCATTTCAAGACCGTGTACAGTTCTTGCCAAAATCAAAAGAGCTGAGAAGGGTAAAGCATTTGTGTGTGTGTGTGTGTGTATGTGTGTGTGTGTGTGTGTGTGTGTGTGTGTGTGTGTTTCATGAGTTTCTGGTCATTCATTCTTGTTTTAAGATGACATAATTTCATAGCCATTGACAAAGTCGCGGAATAAATACTCTGGAGGAGACCGTCTGGGATTTTAACGTGCCAACCAAACACCTGGGGCCCTTGTTAAGAATGCAGATTCTGGCTCAGTACATCTGGTGGGAGGCCTGTGATCGTGCATTTCTAAGAAGCTCCAGGGGATGTCTTCATTCCCCGTCCACCGACCACATGTAGAGTAGGGAGGCAGTAGCATTCAGATGCTGTGTCTGTATTTTTATCCGGTGAGACTTTTAAAGCAAAGGCGTTTCCTTCTGTTTCAAAATACCCCAGTGAACGAGCACCGCAGATGACTTGGTTATAGGAAACTTGAGCAAAGCTCACACTGTTGTGTGTCTAGGCTTATGTGGGACGTGTTGGGGTCCAGGCACGCTCATGTTGCATAAACAAAATGTGTGGCATCCTGTCCACTTTCGGCTCTTTTTCCTGGTGGGCAGATTTAGAGCGAAAGAGGGCACATGTCATTATTCTCTTTGATAAAATTTCATTGAGAATAGTTGGTCATCTCATGGCATTCCTCACACTGATTCATTATCTATTCATTATTCGTTCTATACACTATTCATTACCAGGAGTAGGATATCCTGGTATCCGGAGATCAGGCAGTCTTTCTCACTGGTTCCAGAAAACCCCTGTGCCTTAGTTCCCCAGGGCTACCAACAACTCCCACACACTGGGAGGCTTTAAACAATCCGTTTATTCTCTTACCGTTCTGGAAGCCAGAAGTTGAGATTAAGGCGTCAGTACAGCTACATGGCCATGCTCCCTCTGAAGACTTCAAGAGAGAATCCTTTCTTTTTATCGGCATCCGGTGGCTTCTGCAATCCCTTGGCTTGTGGCTGCGTCACCCCGATCTCTGCCTTCATCCTCACATTGCTTCCCCCGAGTCCCCCCTCCCCCCCTCCCCAGACTTGCATCTCTGTGTTTCTGATTTCCCTCTCACATCTAAGGACCCTGGTCCCAGATCCTTAGTAACATCTGCCAAGACCCGCTTTCCAAGTAAGGTCACATTCACAGGTATTCGGGGTTGGGACTTGCGCACATTTGGGGATGGGGGCTGTTCAATCCACTGCACCCTGGTTCCTTGAGTCCACTGTGAATTCAAGACATCAGGGTTGTTGCAAACCCCCTATTCTGTGCAGAGTAGACAGAAGCACTTTGTACCCGTGTATTGGGGGAGGGGGGTTAGGAAGTTGTTGATATCATCTTTCCAGCCCTCCAAGTTATCTTAATGATAAATGGAGAAACAAGAGTGGACAGGTACTAGATTTTTATATGTGGCAGAACCTGCGTGTAGATGTGTTAAAGCTTCCGTTTTCTCTTTGCAACTATGAGATATCTGTTACTGATATTACAGATTCTTCATTTACAAGACATTTTCTTATATATAATCGGTCTTCGTTTCTTCCTCTTTTTCTCTTTTTTTCTGTTTCTCTGCCCCTGTACCAATCTCTTCATACCTCTTTTTCCTCCCTTTCTGACCACCAGCTGACCAACCTACCTAGTTGTCCACCCAGCTGACTTACTCAGTTTTTTTTTTTACTCTCTCTCATTTCAGAAAATACTAAGGCACTTTTCAAGAATATGGATTGTTAGTGTCTGTAAGTCTTGAGCAGCAGTTCATTAATTACTCAGATACAAAGAATTTAGAGGCCAATGCTGATTGATGAGAAGGTAAGGTCTTTCTAAGGCAGAAAAGATCGATCGATAGATCAAAAATTCGGTATAGACACCTTTTCAGTTTCGAGCTGGTTGCGCAAAATGTGACGTATTCTCCTCGTATAGTGTAAGTTTCGTGTTCCACTAAGCATCTGCTTGGCTAGCTAGTTTTACAGCAGGGCAAGATGGTGGATGTAAAAGTAATTCTTTTTTCTTTTTAATGTTTATTTATTTTGAGAGAGAGAGAGCAAGCGCCCAAGCAGGGGAGGGACAGAGAGAGGGGAGAGAGAGATCCCAAGCAGGCTCCACTCTGTCAGCACAGAGCCCGGACACAGGGCTCAGACTTACAAACCATGAGATCATGACCTGAGCCTAAATCAAGAGCCAGACGTTTCACCAACTGAGCCACCCAGGTGCCTCAAGTAAAGTTAAGTCTTAATTGTATCATTTCTGTAAAATCTCTTGAAGATGTAAAGAAATGGCTGTTTGCCATTAGATAGGTAGGGAATTTGGTCTTCTCTTTCAAAGAGATGGCTAGGTAACAAATGAGTTAACAAGCAGCTACTGGAAAATTCATGGAGTGCAAAGTGCTTAGTGCCTTCTAGGATGGTTCAGTGTATCCTAACATATTGGCTGTGGCCATCCCACGCGATTTAGCTGTTTTGTTTTAGGTTTCATCTCAGGATCTGGAATTGGTTGAAACCAAACTTTCCAGAAATCAATATCAGTGCATAGATAGGTTTCCAAGACTGCAATTGTGTCCGCAGAAAGGAATATGCAATTATTTCATGGGTAGAGAATGAGAGCTAAACCAGAATAAAAATGATTTTAAATGTCTGCTTTTAAAGATGAGAAGGTGTATCTTGTGCCAGACCCACTGCTATGGAAATATCCCACCACCAAAGAAAATGTGCTACTTTGGGTTTTCAAATTATTTGGTCTTAACCTAGGGATTTATGTGTAGGTAGTAGATCTTTTAGTAAAATAATGGACGGCCATTTATTTCTTTAGGTACTTCCCTATGTCTCCACCTACACGAACTCCATTGTGGAAAAAGAGATAATGCAGTATACAGTATGGTGTTTGAGGGGAGACCAGACTCTGTCTGCCTAGAGAAAATCCAGGCTCTGTGGCTTTGGGCAAAGTACTTCTATCCTCATTGCTCAGTTATCTCATCCATCAAATGGGACTTTTCGCGTCTCGATGTTATAGGGAGGATGGAATGGTTAAATAAGAAAATGCATGTGAAATGGTAAGCAGAGACTTGCCCTGAGGCAGCCCCATTCCGTAGAAATATAAAATGAACCACACTGGCAATTTTAGACTCTTGAAGAGCCTCATTAAAAAGTGAAAAGAAACAGGTGAAAATAATTTCAGGAATACATTTTATTGAACCCAATATATTCCAAATATTTTCATTTCAACATGTGATCAAAATTACGAATGTGGTACAGTACTTTCCTGATCTCTGGCTGCCACCCGTGGTGATTCAGATTCACTTGGTCTGGGGTCCAGCCCCGTCTGGGCGTATTTGCAGAACTCCCAGCTGGTTCTCGTGTACAGACCAGGAGTCAGCCCAGTGTCCTAGGCAAATCTCCTTACTACCCCTTTCCATGAAATAGATGATGCTACTGGCTGGAACCATTTCACAATGTTACTGCTAAGAATGAAACGGATCCTGATAATGAAATGTATTGCGAAATATAAAATGCCTCAGGAAGGGAAGAGCTTCCGGGTATTCATATTTATGTCAAAATGCGGTCCTTCCCAGTGGACCCTTCTCCCAGAAGGTCTGCTAAGGACCTGTGTGGTCTTGTCCCTGATTCTCACTACTGCCCGTCCTTTTCTTGCAAGGAGGTGTTTTTTTTTTTTTTTTTTTTTTTGCCTCTGAAACTGATTTTTCCTGAGCACTGCCTTTGTGCCAGGCTGGATGGATAACGGACAGAGCATGATTTTGGAAGTAACACTCAGTAGAGGCAAGTGCCAGGCCCATCTGCTTATTAGCATTCTCTGGGGCTTCGTTTGCTGGTCCGTGACTGGATGCCATGTACGAGGCTGGGCTTTTGTGAGGACTGATAGAAATAATGGACACACGCACTTAGCTTGGGTCTAGACTCCGCTACAGGCGTTCTGCTGGGCCCTGTGCCATGTGTGGTTCCTGATGACTCAGGAACCGGCCGTACCCGTGGTAGTTAGGCTAAGTCACTGGTGGCACTTGAACGATCACATCAGCTGGTGAGCACACATGTCCCCAGAGCCCGCACTCCTTGGCCCTACTCTCCCACGCATTTACAGAGGAACTCTTTTTTTTCCTTTGCACACATGAGATCCCAAGAGATTTGGCCTAATCCATGTTCAAATGGACTATTTCCTCTGTCCTGAGGGGAGAGATTGGGTTTAGCGTGGCTGAATTGGTTATTCAACTTTTAACTGCCTTCTGCTGGAAGCACACCCAGTGTTGCTGATTGAATCTGCCCTCGGGAGGGCGGCCCTGCCTTTCTAGCTGGTGCTTCTTGAGGGAGCTGGGCCCCCATCAGACAGGATTCGGGGCTAAAGGAAGTGCCCCCATCTCCCTGGCTAACGGAAATTCTTTCCTCTTATTCTCAAATCGAGGTAAATTAAGCAGTAACATGTTGCAACAAACATTGTGGGCTTTCTTGCACGAAGAGGTTTCTCAAAAGTCCACTGGCCGATTAAAAAAAAAAAAGCAAAACCACCTGACTTATTCTACGAATGCACCCATGGGTGTACCAAGCGTCTCATGGGGGCATGGCGATCACCTGACAGGCTTACCACGACTTCTGTGGACTGTTTGGGGACTCTGTCAGAGCGGTACGCATGGCAGACAGTTTCATCTGTGCCTCCCTGTTTTTCTAGGTGAAGTAATTCAGACCCAGAGAGGTAGGGATCTGCTTAAAGCCAAGAAGCGGTAACATGTGATGCGGGAGCCTAAGGCAGGCTGACAGGCCACAAACACCTCTGCCCCGGCCCCAGGTGGGATTTGTGTGGTATTCCTTGGGCGCTCCTGACTGCCCAAGAACGAAGGAAAGGGGTAAACAAATGGTTGACTGATAGAGATCCTAGTCCTATGGGACCCAGGTCTCCATCACCCCTCCATAGCGATGTGGGAAACAAAGGCAGAAGGAAATGGCAGATAGAACTACATTTCCTTGTAACCTGCAGCCCACTGACAAATCTTTGAGGCCTGCAGAGTACAAGGTTTCTCCAGGAACTCTTTACTGTCTTAACGTTAATGCTTTGCTTGAGGGAAAACAGCCTTAGCTTGACAATAGATAGGCCTCCAGTATCCTGTGAGTCATCTGTAGCATATGAAAATCTCACTGGAAACTTCCCCTGGACTTGACCTCCTCCAGCCCCATAGTTTATTACCAGTCTCTCCTCACGGTCCCTGGGCAGGTCTTCCTGCCCACGGGTCCTGTCCCCGTGGTACAAGAAAATCACCTTTTGGCCCCAAAGACGTCTTCAAGAATTTTTTCTTGGCCGTCGGCTCCGGACCCCATGAACCCCATTGTCACCCCAAAAAACCTCATCAATATGTACAGATAGCATTTGTGAATGACCTCCCTAGTCAGGTGGCTAAGAAATGCTTCACGTGGGCGATTTCATTTTGTCCCATCCCTGTGAGTTAAGCTCTAATATTATGCCCATTTGATGGGTCAACTAGGAGAGTGGGTCACTTCTCCCAGGTTCCCCATCTAGAAGCAATAAAGAAAGACGAGAGCCTGAGACTCTCAGCAGGGCATTTCGGAGCAAGCACCTCCCTTATCGTGTTTATGTAACTGGCAGGCTCACTATGATAATGAACAATTTACTGTGGGTTCAGAGCAACAGGGGAGATGCCTTAAGATAGTGTATAATTAATTCCTAACGAGTGACACGGTCAATAATTGCTATATGAATCCACACTAATTTGAGTCCAATATATTTTTAAAAATAAAATAAAACATACGGTTGGCTAATCACAGCTTCACAACCCTCTCCGTTTTCTACCAGGAAGTCAATTCTATTTTTAGTTGTATTGTTGCATATGCCGCGCATATCAAACACTTCTCAAAAACGTTGACATTTACAACGCAGCTTTGTCTGGCTAATTGGTAGCTGTCCCACAGCAATTTGTGCAGGGGCCATTAGGAGGCAATTTGGTTGAAAGGTCATCCATAAGAAGGCTGAACCAGGGGCACCTGGGTGGCTCTGTCCTTTAAGCGTCTGACGTCAGCCCAGGTCCACATCTCACGGTTTCTGTGTTCGAGTCCCTGTGCTGACAGCTCAGAGGCTGGAGCCTGCTTGGGATTCTGTGTCTCCCTCTCTCTCTGCCCCTCCCCAACTCATGCTGTCTCCCCCCCTTCCCCCTTCTCAAAGTAAATACACAAGTTTAAAAATAAAAATAGAAATTTATCATCTCTGGAGCATGTGTGCCTGCCTCATTTTGTGGTTAAAGGGAAGAATCTTGGTCTTAAAGAGGTTATGCTCTGTGGACACTTGACGTCTGATGGGCAAGGTTTATTCTACCTGCCTGTCCACCCTGACGTGTGAACACTGGGGTAGCACCCTCCTCATCCGGGTCCTTGGTCCTGAGAGACTGGTGAAAATCTTTTCCGAAACTGAGAGGGGCTCTGAGGCTCCAGCCCCTGACAGATGACGTTTTCTGCGATCCTTCGTGAAGGTTGTACGGAAGCCGTCCTGTCTTCCGTGCTGCGTGGCAAGTCGAAATCCGTTTTGCTGGCCTGGCTCCTCCCAGGATGCTCTGGGGCTGCTTTTGCCCACTCTGAGCAGCGGTTTTGACTCTAATTGTCAGGGGGAGGCCTCCCAGGACAGATGCTATACACAGCCTTACCGAGGGGGTTCTTTTCCTGTGGATTGTATTGAGATGGCAGAGAGGTTTGATGAGCATGACTGAGCCCGCAGCCCATGAAGGGAACACAGACCTCTCCCCGCCTAATTACAGTCGGCACCCGAAGTAATGCCGAGGAGCCCTTCACATCCACCTTTCCCTGCTCTTCCTTGAGGAACACGCACAAGCTTTGAACTAGTTTGGGGAGGAGCCGTGTCTGCCCAGTCTCACCCTCCTCCTCACCTGCCGGCCCGTGTCATTCTTCCATCATCTTTTTGCTTCCAGACCCTAATTACCGAGTCTCCGGCCAGGCTCTGCGCTCGTTTCCTATTGCTGTTGTCACAAATTGCCACGAATTCGATGGCTTAAAAGGACACATTTATCACGGTACAGTCCTGTAGGCCGAGGTCGGGAATGGTCCTCAGTGAGCTGAAATCAAGGTGTCAGCATGGCTGTGTTTCGTTCTGGAAGATCTAGGGGAGAACCCATTGCCTTGCCTCTTCCGTCTTTGTGAGGCCGCCTGCATCCCTTGACACGTGTCCCCTCCCCCTGTCTTCAAAGCCAGCGATGGCCGACCACGTCTGTCGCCGGGTATCGCTCTGACACTCTCTCTCTGTCCTCCTCTTCCACCATCAAGGATCCTGATGATTACGTCGGGCCCACCTGAATAATGCAGGGTAATCCTCCTATATATTTTTAACGTTTTTATTTATTTTTGAGAGCAAGAGACAGAGACACACAGAGCACGACTGGGGGAGGGGCAGAGAGGGAGACACAGAATCGGAATCAGGCTCCAGACTCTGAGCTGTCAGCACAGAGCCCGATGCGGGGCTCGAACTCACAAACCATGAAATCATGACCTGAGCTGAAGTCGACGCTTAACCGGCTGAGCCACCCAGGCCCCCAGTCATTTTCATATTTTAAGGCTGGTGGATTAGCACCCTGCAAATCCAGAATCTGTGAAAATGTTACATTTCATGGTAGAGGGAAGTTAGCCAATGGAAGTAAAGTTTCCAGAAGGTGAGGTGTGGACATCTTTGAGGGCCGTTATTCTGCCTCCCATAGGCTCCACACAGCCCTCTGCTCATGGTCTAAAAGCACCAGTTGGAGACTAAGAGGAGGCATTTGAAGCTGGTGATGGAGAGCACAGCCTCTTGCATCTGAGGGCCTGGGGTTTCTTGCCTTCATAAGTTACTGTCTTTGTGACTTTGGGCAAGCTCTAGCTTCTCCGTGCCTCTGGTCCTCGAACTGCAAAATGGACGCGATGATAGGACTGCCCTCATGGAGTCATTGTGGTTCTAAGTAAGGTAATACCTAGCGTTTGGGCCATAGTTAGAGCTAATAATCCTAGCTGTAGTACTTACTGAACTGTTGTCATTGATTCCCCGGGGAATGGCTGTGTCCTGTGTGGCTTAGTGTCTGCACACACCTACGCTGGTTTTTGCATCCTCTGGGCGGAGGCCAAATTGTTTTCCACGTTTGCTTACAGACGAGCGTAAAAGCCCTTTCAGAGACTTTATTTATATTTGCTGCCCTGTCCTGACATTGGATACTGAGATATATGCCATATATATCAATATGTATCAATATGTATATCATATACACATACCATATATATATCAGCTATATACATATATTTTTTAATGTTTATTTTGATTTTTGAGACAATGTGAGAGACAGAGTGCACGCGGGGGCAGACAGAGGGAGACACCAAATCTGAAGCGACCTCCAGGCTCTGAGCTGTCAGCACAAAGCCCGACGTGGGGCTCGAACTCACGAACCGTGAGATCATGACTTGAGCCGATGGCGGATGCCCGACTGACTGAGCCACTCAGGTGCTCCTGATTATATATATTTACTCCATATCCAGGGTCCTGTGTTCACACCAGGTTGGAGATCCCTTTCCATCCCCTCCATCTGTGTGGGGAGGAAGCCCTTGTTAATCAGTTTCACCAACTGCTTGGGTTGTGCAGAACATGGGCTATCTCTTGGATAACAGCCCACTTGAGGATTTATTCAGTAGAAACAGATTAACTGTATATTCTGAGACGTACGCACAGTGCAGTGGGTCTGTTTGATGGAATAAATGTCTGCACAGCTGCCAGACCTTGTTCTGTGATGCTGGACTTCATTGGGCATCGGGCTTGCCAAGAGCCGGTAAGTGCAGGGAAGGGGTTTCGACTTAGAACCTTTTGTTGCCGATCGTCCCTTGCACAGGGGCCCCTAACACTGCACCCGATTTTACTAGCTGTCCGTCCCCACAGCAGGCCTGGAGTGGACTTCATCTGAGTTCCAGGGCTTTTAGAGGACTAAACCATCTTGGACAGTCACAGGATCATAGATCTCCTTCTTTATGAGCGGGCATAGAGAGTGATTTCTCTGAATTCTACAGCCGTTAATGAAAGAAGAGGAAATCCAGTGTGTGCCTGAATGTCTTCACATACTATAAAAATGTTGCCTGTGCCAGAAGTAAGAAGGATGCTTTATTTATTGATTGATTGATTTATTACCCGAGAAGCCTTGTTTTTATCTTCTGGGGAAAAAAAAAAAAAAAGCAGTGGATCACGAGGGAGTCCTCATTTCCTTTTTGGTTTTCTGGTTCCCTTTACTCAAAATGTTGTTTGATGTGATGAAAAGAACCTATTTTAAATTGTGAACTAGCATTTCATGAAACTGTTAACATATATGACCTTGTCAACCGTTGTAACTCTATTAAAATGGAGTGTGGAGATGAACGTTCAAGTACGAATGTGGTGTTCTAGTTTTGCAATACAGGAAGAAAAACTTCTGTGAAGACGAGAGGGGATGATTATACACTTTCATAATTTTTAAAAAATTTTTTTTAACGTTTATTTATTTTTGAGACAGAGAGAGACAAAGCATGAACGGGGGAGGGGCAGAGAGAGAGGGAGACACAGAGTCGGAAGCAGGCTCCAGGCTCCGAGCCGTCAGCCCAGAGCCCGACGCGGGGCTCGAACTCATGGACCGCCAGATCGTGACCTGAGCTGAAGTCGGACGCTCAACCGAATGAGCCACCCAGGCGCCCCTATACACTTTCAAATGTGAATGAGATCAGTGAAGTGTTTCTCCCAATCATTTTACACTTTCGGTGTGATCCTTTTAGGCAATGACTAAGAGGCAGCTCTTCTAGAAAGGAACCCCGGATTTCAAGCTCTGGTGGAATGGTGTCCCTCTTTGCGTCATCTCTTCTCGGGATGAATTTTAACTCACGGTTGGACAGTCACGTTCAGTCAGGATGCTGTTCTAAAATGGGATTGAAATTTTACGTTAATGCGCTTACTCCAGATTTCTAACCATGTGAACTCTCCCCCTTCTCTGAATTTCTTACGTTATCTTTTCTTACACATACTCACTTCAACGTTCGTGGAGTCCTGCAATAAGCTATTGGCGCCTGCCTTCTGATATTGAATTTCCTGCCTCAGAACTGTCTTTGTCAGAAGCCAATGGGTGCAAATCTGCCCACGTAAAGTGGCTAGTAAAAGCCAAATCTGCTGCCTAAGATGTGGCCATGGAGAGTAAAGCAGGAGTCAGTCCTTTGTTTTCCCTCCCCCTCCCCCACCACAGACCATTATGTTTCTTTGAATTAAAATTATTATTTTTTTCTTCTATTGTAGACCCATATTCTAAGAATTTTTCGACTGGTGTCTAACTTACTGATGATGTAGTGCAAGATTTGGGGAGCCTGTTGGGTAGGAGGGAGATTGATCCCTTCAACTGTGTCAGTGGTTGGGGCACCTAGGTGGCTCAGTCAGTTGAGCATCTGACTTTGGCTCAGGTCATGATCTCACGGTTCGCAAGTTTGAGCCCCACGTCGGCTCTCTGCTGTCAGCACAGAGCCTGTTGTGGGTCCTCTGTTCCCCTCTCCCTCTGCCTCTCTCTCTCTCTCAAAAATAAATAAACATTAACTCAACACAATTAAACTGTGTCCATGGTTGAATGATGCAAACATTATGGAGAGATCGTTCTGGTTCCTGAAAGTTCCTAGGCATCAGCCAGCTTCCCCAGTGTGGCCACAGTGCACTGGGCAGGACCTGGTCCTCTAGCTGTTTGCTCTGGCAGAGCGAAAGAAAGTCCTCAGCGTTGCTTTAGCATCAGAGAAATGCAGTGGAGCAGAAAGCCGAAAAACGATGATGGAGATTCAGCCAGGAAAAGGAATAAAGAAAACTGGAAAAAAGCATGAACACGGTGAGAGCAAATTGCCCCAGGCTGCCAAAGAAAATAGTCTGTTAACTCTTAACTTGCTTTGAATAGGAAACCTGTGGTGCACAGAGCTGCAGAGCCCTGGTCTCAGACCAAATTGGGAGTAGAGCTTTGGAAAGGCCAAGTGAGCCTGATCGCAGAAAGGGGAAGAATTATGGGATCGAGCAGGTGGGCTGTGGGGACCAGACAATGGGTAAATGGAGACAGGAACTTCATTCTTGCATATTAAATTTTACTTGAGATGTATTATTATCCTAATTTCTTAATTTTTTTTAATATTTATTTTTGAGAGACAGAGAGACAGAGCATGAGCAGGGGAGGGGCAGAGAGAGAGGGGGACACAGAATCCAAGCAGGTTCCAGGCTCTGAGCTGTTAGCACAGAGCCTGACGGGGGGCTCGAACCCACCAACTGTGAGATCATGACCTGAGCCGAAGTCAGATGCTTCACTGACTGAGCCACCCAGGCACCCCATATTCTAATTTCTTCTCCACCAACCTCAGGAAGGAGCATTTGCTCTATGTTTTAACCAAAAGGAAGATGTTTCTCCTGAGAGAAGTAGAAAATTGGGGCACATAGTGGGTACTTACCACTTTGGCAAGTGGAAACTACTTAAGAATATTTTAATACGGTTTAGATACGAGTGCATTGGACAACTAAACTCTGTTTAAAGGCTCTGAACGTCCTGTCATAAAAAAAAAATGGTTCCCCTTTACACCATTTTCCAAACTTACTTAGCCATGATATACCTTTCCCCTCCTTTTATCTTTTGCTTTTTACAGAGGCAGTGGTTGGTGAAACAAATTTAGAAGGAATGCTTACCTGTCTCTCATTGTACAAGTGAGGAGCTGGGCCAGGTGAAAATGTAATTGTCCAAGATGCCTCACTCTGGAAGGACTAAGCAGAGATTAGAATCCTCACGTTTTGCCCAGAACACAGCCATTGCTAGCTGTTGGGTTCTGAGACTGGTACGAGCCTTGGCCTCCAACAGGAGTGCTCCTTGGATGTCAGACAACACAGGCTTATGCTTCCACGGGCCCCTGAAGGACGGTTTTGCACTGAGCAAGACTTGTTGGACCCAAAGCTCATGCCTGTGGTAAGAAACCCAAGAAATCCTGGCAGTCTAACAAGAGCTTGACCTCACAGGATTCCTGGCTCTTATTTCAGAAGGATCCAGATAAATCTTATGCTCCACGTAACTTGCAGCAATGTTTTTGCTTTATTGAAAGCAGTTTTCCTGAGGACTTCCCATTGCTTCTCTTTTCTGTAGAATCAGCCCGTTATGGTGTCAGTGCAAGACCCATCCCTTCACTCTTCAGAAAGGATAAAGAGAAAAGCCTCAGGCTTGTAGGTTAGGAAAAGAAAGGAGAATTTATAAATGTTTATGAGGAAAATGGTGGTTACAACACGCTTCTACAGAACGACTTGATATTAACTAAGTTGCTATAACGATTAGTTGGAAGCCATTCCTTATTATGCTTCCCTCTTTAAAACGCTGTGCTATTTTTCTGAAGACTGGTATTTGATATTGTCAACTAAATGAATTCTTTAGGCAGAAGAGCTGTAGGGTTCACATTAAAAAAAACTGTAGATTCTGAGTCTCATGCTTTAGTTGGAGGTAACTGGGAAAGAAAGAAACTTTGTGACTTCTTTTTTTTAATGTTTATTCATTTGAGAGAGAGAGGGCGCGCGCATCAGTGGAGGATGGGCAGAGAGAGAGAGTGAGACACAGAACCCGAAGCAGGCTCCAGGCTCTGAGATGTCAGCACAGAACCCGATGTAGGCCTTGAACCCACAGACCGTGAGATCATGACCTGAGCCAAAGTTGGCCGCCTAGTTAACTGAGCCACTCAGCCGCCCCAAAACTTGGTGACTTCTAATTAAAGGCATATATATTCTCTCGTATCTGCAAAAGCCACCTGAGACAACTGTGTTAGCAATAATATCCCAAGTTAATGTGTTAAGATTTTCAGTCAAAATGTTGTAGAACCAGATTTATATCTAGTCTGACCCTCTTCAATGCATTTAATGCTCAGTGTTCCCATTTGTGATGGAGAACACGGGACAATGTGTAAGATGGGGCCTTTGTTCCTTCCGTGGTGTTCTCCCACCAAATCAAACTTCCTGAAACTGTGGTTTTAAGTCAGGCTCTTGTATACCAATGCAAAGTGAGATTTCACACACGAGGTCAACAGAACTCTGTTTTCATAAACACTTCCTGTATTTCTTTCTTGAAAGTTCCTTGGAGGTTCATTTTATCTTGTAGCAATGGTGGACTTCAAATGTGACTGTTTTTGTAGAAATGTTTTATATTTTAATCAAACATAGGGTGATTTTAACAAGCTATTTTCACAGCTGAGCTCCCAGTGCTGGAGATTTATGGTGTGTTTCATACGTTCTTACTTTGCTCTCCACTCTTGACTTGTTTATTTTTCATGACACATCTGAATGCCTTCTTGCAAGCAAGACCCTCTTCTTGAGACTCAATTGTGGGGTTATTAGTATCAGGGCACGTTACAGGGATCCTTAGTGAGGGGTTAAGAGACAGAGTTCTGAAGTTATTTTCTTTTCTGACGAAACATACGCCTGATGTTTTCCTCCCGTGGAGATATAACCCAGACTTCAGTTTCTGAGAGCTTTGAGCACTTAGGACTTCAGTGTTTTTGATAGCATCTGTCTGATCCTCTTTAGACGGCCTCACATCATTATCGTCCAGCTGAACCACTAGGTGGGAAAGATAAGAATTCTCAAGCTTAAGTCAAGAACTATAATGCAGTCGTGAGTCAGATGTGTTATCATAGGGCTATCTTCTTTATGTCATGAGGTCAACTTTTAGTGAAATTACCCATGCCATGGACCTTAAGTGGGTGAAATGGAGATGTTTTTATTGATGATATATAAAGGGGAAATTGCTGAGTAAAGAGCCTTTTGAGTGAAGATGACAAATTATCTTCACTCCATTTAGCAGGGATATTGCTTCCAAAACAAATTATTTAGACTAATGCTGACACTGATCAAAAAGTGCCATGCTCCTTACTCAATAAAATGAGAATATAAAGGAATATGTTAGCAAATGCCGGCATTGTGATTTCTCTTCCTAATTCAAATTAATCATAGGTTTTCTAAAGTAAAAGAAAAGCGTGACATTTCCCTAGATCCAGCCTCTAAATGTATGTCTTAAACTTGTAAGAGTGGGGTTCGGTGGCTCAGTCAGTTAAGTGTCTGACTTTGGCTCAGGTCATGATCTTGCAGTTTGTGGGTTCGAGCCCCTCGTTGGGCTCCGTGCTGACTGTGCTGAGCCTGCTTGGGATTTTCTGTCTCCTTCTTCCTCTCTGCCCCTCTGCCATTTGTGCATGCTCCCTCTCAAAATAAACAAGTAATAAAAAAGAACTTTCTTAAATTGTAAGAGTAATTCTAATATAAATATGGTTATTTTGCTTGCAGACAGTATTGCTTATGGACCAAATGATAGACTTTGCCCTTTAGACATTTCCGTATTGCTTATATGAGTATTCCCCAACATCATCTGACATGCTGACAGATACCCGTGTATTAAAAGTCACATAGAAGAGGAAGCTATTAAAATTTACTTTCTCTCACACTGAACTGATACAAACATGCCTTATTCTTCTCAACCTTAAAACTTGGAAATCAAATAAAGTAGAACCTAATAGATCAACAAAAACAATTCCTGTAATAATCGCACATTTAAGGGTGAGTGGTAACTTTATGGCTATAAATCAAACACTTTTTATAAGTACGCCTAGAAGAAGCATTTTGCATTCTGTAGCCTTCAGTAAAGGATTGGTGAGTCTGTTTGGAATTGGGCAGATGTTGGGTGAGGCATGGGTATGCAGTATGTGATGTACTCACAGCTTCTAATGTTTCTAATGAGCTTCTTTGTATGAACAGTTTCTGATATGAAGAGAAATTTGCTTATCAATGCAAAGAAATCCATTGATATGTTAATTTTATCCCAGCATCTCTTCACTTTCTAATTCACTCCCCGCCAATAATGGAATCGTAATTGGATTTCTGAAGGAACATGCGCAGAAAGCGATTTAAAAGTAACTTGTTGATCAGAAACCACTCCAGATTCATAGAATTAAAAAAATGAAGACATATAACCTTTGTCCCCAAATAGAGAAAAGGTCAATTTCCCCTAAATACTATAATTTGAAGGGGGATTACCTACCACAACGTGTAAACCTTAGCGACGCTTCAGTTTCTACCATTAGATAATTGAAAACTTTGTGTCAAGCATTTGTCTCTCACCTTGGCTGTGAGATGCACAAACTTAAGATAGAGGTAATATACCAAATCTTAATTCCTTAATCTTTGTGTTTTCTATTTAGGTGTCTCTAAGTGAAGAAACCAGGGTCTCCCTGTATTTGTATGGGTTAGGGATTAGGGAAGGACACAGGAAATGTAGCTTGAGGTGGGAAAGGGGAGGGGATCACAACTTTGTGACTCACTAGCTCTGTGGCTTTGGCTTGTTCTTTAATCACTTGACCGTTACTGACTTTAGCCATAGGATGAGCTATCATCAGATTGTCCTGGGTGTTTGGTCAGATGATACATATGACGTAATGTGTGTAACCCAGCACCTGATCCGTTGAAAATGGTGACTGACTAAAATCATCTTCAAAAGACACTAGCTCTTGAAAAAGCTACTTAGAGCAAGAAGTAAATTTAGGGGCACCTGGCTGACTATGTTGGTAGAGCATATCACTCTTGATCTCAGGGTTGTGAATTCAAGCCCCATGTTGGGCTTAGAGCCTACTATCAAAAAACCACACACACACACACACACACACACACACACACACCACACCACAAAAAAAACAAAGAAACAAAGAAAGAAGTAACTGTATAGGTGACTTTTCTTCCCTAGTACCAACAAATAATGACATAAATAAAGCCTAATAGCGACTCGCATTTATTCAGTGTTTCCTCTATACCGGGCTCTTTGCTCTTGTACCATTTTTAGTTTATACTCATAACAATCTTACGGAGCAGATAAGAATGTCTCTACATGATTAGTGAAACAGGTGGTTCTTGCATGCAGCAGCGAATGCCCAGAATGTGGTGGGATGTAAAGATAAGACTTGAAGAATAAGAGCTCCTGCTGTTAGCAAGCGTGGTCATTAACTGGACCAAAGATATGCCCAGGGTTTCATACCTGGCGAGGAACTAATATTTACTGAATGTCACATATTTCAGTTAATTTAATGTTTTTGTCAGCCTTGCTAAATAAAAGGTTAAATATCGGGGCACCCGGGTGGCTCAGTCGGTTAAGCGTCTGACTCTTGATTTCAGATCGGGTCATGATCTCACGGTTCGTGAGTTCGAGCCCCGTGTCAGGCTCCCTGCCGACAGCACGGAGCCTGCTGGGGATTCTCTCTCTCCGTCTCTCTCTTCCCCACCCCCACTCGCTCTCTCTCTCAAAATAAAGAAGCTTAAAAAAAGGTTAACATTAAAACGTGAGTTTGAGGGTTATAAACCCATCCTTTACACAAGTAGAAAACAACCTGTTGGTAAACTCATTGGCTCTATCTGCGAATGCAGTGGGCATTGATAGTGACAAGAGATCAGTGTACCCCCAGACAGTTGGCAGTTGCTTCAAGAAGATGTTGGATACGCATGGAGCTTTCAAGGCTGCATACTGTTTAGCTGCACGTGCAGTGGGGTGTTCTGCGTTTTCAGTATTTGTTTCAAGAGTAACAGGTTCCTGAAGGACAGGACAAGTCAGCAGGATAAGGATAATTTCTGAGCAGCAGACACTTGTTACTCTCGGGTTCCGATGAGAACTCCAAATGGATTCCAGCCAAAGTGTTACCATTGCCACTCACTGTGAATACCAAGACTTATGTTCAAGTCTGATTAATGTTAACTGTCTGATAAATTTTGGAGGGTTTGTTGATATTTCCTGACAATGTAATAACTCATCCAATCTTTTTTTTTTTTTTTTACCAGAGGGAGTTTTTATGATTCTTTCTTTGAATAGATTCTCTTTTACTTACTTGTGTCAGCCCGAGTACCTTGCTGTTTAAGAGAATTGCGTGCCCTTTTTGCCTGTAATCATTTATGTGGATTTTGATGTCTGTGTTTTTTTTTTTTTTTAATGCTTTAACTCTCATTTTCTAGAGTAAAAGAATATATCTTATCCCTAATGGGTAATAATATCATGTTAATTGTGTTCAAATGGGAGTATGCTTGTTTTTTTATTTTAAGATATGTAGCATAAGGGTTTATTTATGGAGACTCATTGTAGAGGAGACATATCTCTTTGGAAAGTCCTACACAGGGCTTTAAGCTAACATGGGAGAAACTGTAGCAGTTACCAGAGAGATTGATAAAATATAGAGATGAAGGAATGCCAACCAGTTATCAGGGCCTTCAAATCAAGCATACAACAGAGGAGTCTTAATGGAGGGTTTAACACCCATACTGGGGATTGCTCCCTCTCCGTTCTCTTTCTCTCCTGTCATCACTTTGGTTCCTTAAAGGTCAAGGCTGTTTCACAGTGACACAGTGCCAGCCATGTAGTACATACTCATCAAGTCCCTGCGTGGATGCATCATGGAATGCATGCATGTGGGAGCGAATGAATGATGATGACCCATCATGAACTCTTCTCTCGTTTCTTGCCTAGCTTCCGTCTCATCCCTAGTTGATTGCAGTATGACCCTTGTGCATCAGTTGGGATTAATTGTAGAAAAAGCACTAAGGATTTTAAGCAGGAGGGGATTTAATACCGGGAATTAGGTATGTGCCAACCACTGAAATGGCTGGAAGAGTAGGACTCAGCAGGCCACTTGTACTATTGATTCAGTAACTCTCTGAGCTGGGATCAGGAAGCCGAAAGCTACAAGCCACTAACGCTGCAACTGTTGCCCCTTGACAACCACCTGCCTCTCGTGGCCTGGCAAGGACACACAGCCAATGCAGCAGGACAAAGGTCTCCACTTCCCTTCCGCATGTCCTGAGAGACTAGCGAGTGGTAGGAACTCATTCTCATCAATGCCTGTCTCAGTGCCTCGTATGCACTCAAATACTCAATAAAAGTTGGTTCAGATATATTACATTAGTCTGATGTTCTGCAGATTCCAGGTTTGTCTTACTTGAATGTTTCATATAGATCTTGTTATTTCATTTCCAAGTGGATTAACTTATTTGATTAGACATAAAATAACAACAAGGAATACATTACCAGTAGGGTAACATTCAGGTGTTCTGACTCAGGACCCCGTGAGAAAATTGTTTGGAGTCATTGTCTTTATTTTAGAGAAGGTTGAACCGAAGGCTCTGGAATGAGTTTGAACTTTGCACGGTAATGACAGTTAAGATCAGATTTAACTAGGATAAATTAAATAATACCCTTTGACCAGGAAATAGCAGTGGGAACTGCTCACGTATGTTACATATTTGGGGTGCAAAACTGTTTTGGCCAAATGGGTCTTTGACTTACTTAGTGAACCACAGGCCACAATCAATCTCAATTTCAGTCTCCCCTTCTCTCATTTATTTCCCTTTATTTCCACCATCTGTTCCCTTTTATCCACCATGGAATGCTTTACTGCAGTCCATACAGAAATATACCTTTTAGTTACTGATAACTGACATTTTCCAGTTGCTAAAATCCAACTCACCACCGCGGTCTCAAATCTCTGCTGCCTTTCTTTAGAAATAAAAGCTCCTTTTCTAGATAAATTACTGAAAATTGGTTCTTTAGTATTTCAAGTATTAAGGGTATCATATTTGGTAATTAATTATTATTCCATATGTGTTTAGCTATTAATTAATATGCCTTGTAGCATTTTACAGATTTCATAAAATAAAATCTGCAAGAAACGCTCCCTTGTGAAAAGCAGTGGGAAAGCCTTTATGTTTTGACTTAATTAGTGTGACAATAAGAATTGCTCACTCGAGGGAAAATGCCAGAGTCTAAGGATGAAGGTAATTCCAGTGGCTTGATTATTACCTTTTCTTTCTAAAGGAGTCCAGTCTATTGAAGACTGACACAAGTGAAATCTTAGTAGAGACTAAACCCGTAGGGCTGAAATAATTGAGAACTAAATATAATTCTGAGGAACAGGAGATACCAAAATGTATTTTAACCAGTGCCTTTCAAAGCTGATAAATAAGTCAGTGCTTGCAGACATTATTAAATTTGTAAAGCTGTACTGGTCTCAGTCAAGTAATAGCTGAAGGCAAGCAGCAAGAGAAAACCACTGATGACCAGCGATGGCTCTTGATGGAATAAAAAAGAACGAACAGCCATGATATGTCTTCTCACTCCCCTTTGTTTGTTTTACTTTTGAATATCTGATAGTATGAAAACCGAAGCTCTTTTTACTATTGTCTAGTATATGCCAGTTTGAAGCTAGAGTTGAGATATTAAACAGACTTTCGAGAGTCAAGATTAAGAATCTCCGGAGAGAAGTCTGGAAGTCACCATCGCCAACAATACTTTGATCCCAAAGGCAGAAGGATTTATTTTGGTGCCTCTAATATTATAAGCTAGGCACAGCTTATAAATATAAACAGACGAGGACCCAGATGAAGACGAATTCCTACAAAGACAAAAACAGTCAGGCAGTGTTCACGGGAAACAGCGAACCGGCTTTTGGCAATGACTCAGGAGGGTGGACGCAGGGGGCTCCAGCATATTTGTCGCCCTTGATTTTTTTTTTCTTTTGTAGTTTATGACAGTGGGATTCAACTGGAGTTAAGGGCTTGGTATGATTTTAAAAAACGACAGTAAAATTCCTCTGTATTTAGCCACTGACAACTTTATGTATTTAAAGGGCTCATTTCTGTGGTCCCGTCTTTAATGATGGGAAGTTGAGAACAACAGACAATTTCTTACTGTTCAGGGGCTCCTGTGTCTGAGAGGAGGATGTATTCTGTGCACACCTTTATTTCATCACGAGTACTCTGCTGTCTTATTTCTTTACATTCCTGTCTCCCTGTTACTGGAATGCCTTATGGTTAGAGTGTTGCCTCCTTCATCATAGCGACCTCAGGGCCTGGCATATGATAGTTGCCCAAGAAATGCTTTCAAAATGAAGACATGTACAGGAGAAAAAAGAAATTGCCAACCTTCTCCAGATACTTTTCCCATCATAGGCACCCACCTGTCCCATTAAGAATCTTTGTAACCTTAGAGCGCCTGGGTGGCTCAGTCGGTTAAGCATCCCACTTTTGGTTTCAGCTCAGGTCATGATCTCACAGTTTGTGGGTTTGAGCCCCGAGTCAGGCTCTGCGCTGGCAGTGCAGAGCTTAATTGGGGTTCTCTCTCTCTCTCTCTCTCTCTCTCTCTCTCTGCTCCTCCCCTGCTTGTGTTCTCTCCCTCTCTCAAAATAAATAAACTTAAAAAAAAAAAGAATCTTTTTAATCTGCAGAGTATATGATGTTTAGAAACTCCCAGATTTGTTTGCAAGAAGCTACTAGTGAGAGGAGTTCAGTGAGAAGGGTCAGTTCCTGTGCTTGGCTATTGTCAGAGGCCTTTTGGATGGAGAGGGCCCCGGCAGCTTCTTCCCCAGGATTTGTGCCCAGGACGGGACATTGGCATAGGCATTGACTGTCATTCTGTACTGCCAGCGGGCTGTCAAGAAAAATGCTGTGAAGTAGACACCTTTGAGGTCAGAAACATCTGAGGTCCAAATCCGCATAGTCTTCTGGGCTGTGAGGCCATGGCAATTTTTCTGGCTTCTCTGAGTTTGTCTTTTGTGGCTGCAGTTACTGTTAATGACATTTAAAAAATGTAAGTAAGGGGTGAAAACTTGGCTTTTCAATGTATCTCCTTGGTAAATATTTAATGTCGTGACAAATTGAGAATCAGGGTGTAAAGGACAAAACCCTTTTGTATTCACTTTCTTTAGTTTCTGCTCAAAGAGAATATACAGATGGTGCATATGTGTGTTTGTGTGTGTATGTGTTTTAAGGAGAAAGAGAAACTTGAGAGACAGCAGACTTGGTTACTCAACAGCCAGTGCTTTTGAGCAAATTTTTATTGATGGATAACATTCCTACTGAAAAGCATAGAAAGTACAGTCTGGTAGATTTCCACAAAATGAACACTCACGCATCCAGCACTGGAATCAAGAAACAGACCCTCACAACCTTTGCAGGACCCACTCTGTGCCCCTTCTAATTATCAGTCACTCTCTCTGGAGTGTGGGCAGTATTTTGTTTTTTAACAGCACAGATCAGTTATGCCAGTTTTGAACTCCATATAAATGGAATCTCACAGCAAATACTCTTTTAGGTCTGGTTTCTTTTATTTAGTGTCATGTCCTTAACAGTGACTTAAAATTGTGTAGGGTTCCACTGCACCTGATTTGAAGAATTCATCCATCCTCTAGGTCGTGATAGTTTTTTTTTTTTTTTTTTTAGTAACAGATATCTGGTGTGATAATCATATCATGATCTTTGACTGTTCCCGAAGGGGGAGAACACCTAATGTAATCTGATAGGCCGTCATCTGTTTAATTTGATCAACCCTGAGTAAGACGTGTATGTCTCAGATCATGAAACCTTAAACATCTCAGCTGTCTTCTCGACTTCATCTGCTATTACTTCCACTTATTTGAAAGGCTCAGATGTAATATTAATTCTGACAGCAGTTTGTGGCTGGAAATTGCATGGTAGTCATTGGCTGCCTTCTCAGTATGTGTGTGTGTGTGTGTGTGTGTGAGAGAGACAGAGAGAGAGATCGAGAGAGAGAGAGAGAACGTGCACTCACTCGTGCATATGTGTGTAATGGTGCTGTGATGGAGAGAATATCATGTGCACACAGATGCTCTGCAGATATGAAATATGCAACAATGAAAGATAGTTCTTCTGTTTAAAAGAGTAGTCTTTACAAATATTATGTATAAATCACTGTCTTTGTCTCGCTACCCCTAGCAGGAGTCTTTAAGTGGCCTCTTTGGCTAGTCGATCATTTGTACTTATTACCTACACTTCTGTCTCACTCAGTAAGGCCTCTCAGCTAAGTTTTTTGCGGAGGTGAACTCTGTGCTTCTGCTGCATTAGCAATTTTGTCATTTAAATTCTCTCTCTCTGTTTTCCTTTTACAAAACCTTTAAAAATGGTAGAAACTTAAGCTTATAGAAAATGCAAAGAAGAAATCATCCCAAACAAATTATCTTTTTTAAAATTATTTTAATGTTTATTTTTGAGAGAGAGAGAGAGAGAGAGAGCATGGGGGAGGGGTAGAGAGAGAGGGAGACACAGAATCCGAAGCAGGCTCCAGGCTGTGGGCTGTCTGCACAAAGCCCAACGTGGGACCAGAACTCACAAACAGTGAGATCGTGACCTGAGCCGAAGTCGGACACTTAACTGACTGAGCCACCCAGGTGCCCCACAAATTATCTTTTAAAAATAAAATGTATTGGTTTTTCCAGGTGTACTGTATTTTGAATGGGTTCTGAATTTAAATGTAAATAAGCAGCTCAAAAAGTATGTGGACTATAGAGTCTGTAAAACATTGGCTCTTATTTTTAATGTTGTTGATCTGAAAGTCACCATTTTGGAAATCAAAGACAATTTTCCCCGAAATTGAATTTTGAGAAGCTATTTTTTGAAGGCCTCCTCATGCTCTCAGTAATTTCAAGTTTGCCCAGTTTACAGTATCATAAGGATTAATATGGTTGAATATAATGCAGATCAACTGGAATTGAAATAAATCGTGTGGATCAGCCATGTATCTAATCGACTAACTGAAGGACAAAGGAGCACACTTGATTGGTGAAATTTGCTGTTCCTTGTATGTCACAGGTTTCGGGTGTTACTGAGGTATCACAAATACGTGTTTTTAAGCAATGTTTCTTCATGGGTATCTTGTAACCACCATTTGGCTGATGTTTCCACAATAGCCAATCAAATGATCCTGAAGCTTCTAAAATGTTTCAGAACCTGAGTGTCGTGTGATTGTGAGTGCTCTGTTCAATTCAATCTCACACACCTTGGTAAACATCTCTTAAAAGTACAAGGCATGGAACACAAGAATGAATGCGATCGCTTTACTGACTTTAAAGATTCATGCTCTCACGATGGTCAGAGAAATCTAGAATCAATCCATGAGATCTTTCATGAACTTCCTGAAGGACCGAGGAAGTCACATCAAAATCGTGTGATGGAAACAATCCTGTGTTTCCATGAAGACAGGACTCACTCTTTGTTTTTCACAAGGATATATAGCGCAAGGATGGGAGAGTTGTGTATGCAGTGGGTTTACTATGATCTTTTTTAAAGCTATCTGTACCACTCAACTAATAGCATTAAAGTGGATGCAATTATCATGGTTTATTTACAGAAAAGCATGGTACATTTTTTAATTTGATTTTACTCGTTAGGGAGATTTGTCTGAAGTTGTTTAAAGAGAGGGAGATTCAGAACCCAGAAACAATAAAGAAAGAGGAAAGTGGAAGAAGAAAACATTTTTTTTTTAAAAAAAGGTGACTTAATTTCCTACTGGCACAAACCATCTCCTTTGAACTACTAAGGAAAATAAAGCAATATTTTTCTTGGGCTGTATCTGAAGAGAGAAATGAGCAGCTCACTAGCTGTGACTTATGCAGCTTTAACGCCCTGGAGAATGTGTGTTTGTCTCAGGCGACGCGAGAGTTAATGTTCCCGTTTCATCTAACGTTCAATGTCAGGTCAGAGCTTGCCACCAAGTCCCCATCTTGCTCTTTGTTCCTCAAAGGTTTGCCATCTCTGCTCTGAGTTCAGTGAGTCCTTTTTTTTAATGGCTGTGAGTCAGATGTGCTGGTGGTTGAGAACTTGTTACGTTAGCCTTGCTTCGGGGTCTGAGTCTCCACATTTGTTCTGAATCAGGAACATAATTATATTTGGAGCAAGGAAAAGCAACCATTTATCATGGCGGACCAGGATGAATTTGTCTGTAAACCTACCAGGTGAATCAGATCATTATTGCCAGCTCCATCATTTTCGGTTAACCTGGAGGCAAAATGGAGAATTGTCAACACCATTATCAGTTGGAAAGAGAAGAGTTCCTCCCCGCCCCTCCCGTCCCCCCCAACTCATTGGCATATTGGCATGATGAACAAGTGAAGATGTCCCAGGTGGGTATGCTAAGAGAGTCTTTTCACTTCTTTTGCAATGATGGCCGTGTGGGCATGGAATAAATAATAATGGCAGTAAATAACCCAGGAGGTGGTCAGTAGCAGGCAAGTATTCGGGTCTTGACCTTGTGCCCTCTTCTCCCCAGACTAGCCAATGGCATGACCAGGGAAGCCAGACACTTTCACTGGATGTAGACCTAGTTTAGAGCTTGTATGGAGCTACCACAGTACTAAATACTGGGTCCGTGTCAACCAGAAGAATGTAAATATTTAAAGGGTCTGATTGGCAGTGAGTTGTTTCAAGAGCCTTCTGTTTATAATCATTCACTGAAGTAAATGTTTCCTATTATATAGGCAGCATGTGGTAGGTTACTGAACTTCACTGCCTGGCTAAAGTAACATGAAGAATGTAAAAATCTGGCAGCCGTGGAATGCCTTGGCTACTTTTTCAAGATTCAGCCAAGCTTTCACATCTTTCTGTCATGACGGTTGCCCCCTGGCAGGTCCCATGTGGTGCTGGCTTTTTTGAGTTAACGCACAGGATGGAGGTTGGTAACAACTTGAATTACCTTAGACTGCTTGCTTGGCTTTATAGGCAGAGATTGTAGTTGAAATAAACACATTAGCTCTGAACAGATAAAACCTTTCAGTCCCAGGAGCTTCCCTGGGTCAAGTTCACTTCCATTGGACCAGAGATCTTCTCATGGCAAAATCATTTCTGACAGTTACCAAGGGGTAAGAAAATTCCCACATATTTTGACTGCTTAACCAAAGAGATGGTTCTGAATCAAGTATGGGTATCATGCTTCTCGCTTACATTTTAAATGTCGTCCTTCATTTTAACTTTGCATCAAGTTGTCTGCTTTCATGCCAGTGTTTATGCCAACATTGATTCAGCTTTTGGGAGGCGACTCCAAGACCCCTCTCCCTTAACTAATTTAATGTGCTATTTGCTAGTACATTAGCAAATGTACTCCTTTTTCTTCACCCAGCATGGGCAGTGATGGATCGTGGGGTAGCCAAGTGGTCTTCCCTGACCTTGCACTCTTGGTATGTGTGTGGTGGTCACTCCATCACTTGGTATGAAGTAACCATAACCACTCAGATGCATAGTGGGTGAATGAGTGACTGAATGGACGGGACCCATATTATCAGAAAACAAGATATTAAATTGGACCACGGAAAGGAATGGGTTTTCTGAATAGCAGGTTAGAGATTGTGCCTGTGGGGCCACATTTCCTCCAGCGTGCCTATCCCAAATTTGCCATTCTCACTGCTCTTTCCTTATCTTACTTCATGGTTTTTATTGCCTGTACCATTTACTTGCTTTATGAAATCGCATTAGGATGAAATATTCAGTCTTCAAGACCTTCATGAATATCAATTTATATGTACCAATTTCATAAGAACTTTTGGAGGGTCTGCTTATTTTCTATTGCTGCTTTAATAGATGGCTGCCAACTTTGTAGCTTGAAATAAGACCCATTAATTATCTCACCGTTCTGTAGGTCGGAAGTTCTGGCCGGGCCCCCTTCTTAGGGTTTACAGACTTGAAATCAAGATGTTGGCAGACCTATATTCTCATGTGAGAGACTTGGAAAAGGATCCCACTTCAGGATCATTCAAGTTGCTGGCAAAGTTCAATTCCTTGCAGGTGTAGGACTGAGGTCCTTGTTCCTCCCTGGCCGTGAGCCAGGGGTCACTCACTCTCTGCTCCTAGAGGTCACCTACATGCCCTCTCACAAAGCCGCGTCTGTCTTAAAGCCAGCAGAGTTGCTGGAATCCTTTCCATGCTGCAGGTGTCTCTGACTTGCCCCTTTGCCATGGTGGGAGAACGTTCTCTGTCAAAGGGCTCTTGTGATTAAACCCGCCTGGATAATTTCTCTTTCTTAAGGTGAACTAGGAAGTAACCTCAATGGCACCCGCAAAATCCCTTCTGCCCCATAAAGTAGCATTATCGCTGGCACAGCAGTGGGGAGTGAAGTCAGGGTCCGTCTTGGAATTGGAATTCTGCTTACCACTGGGGGTAGGGGGATTAACACCAGATTCACTGTGGGGAAGCTTTCCCCGTTTTTAACATCTAACGTTGTGCACTCCTCTGCACGACGTCATTCCTCCCGTTCAGCATCCCGGTCCCCATTTTGGCCAAGAGGCTCTTAGATCACTGCTAGATGAGCACTAGCCTAAAAGTGTGTCTTGGGGCACTGTGGTCTCACGGAACTCTCCTGGCTTTGAGAACCCCACGGTATTTTTCCCGAGCTCGTTGCAGACTCCTCTGCCTTTAGCTGCATTGCCCGGTCCGTTTCGACATGCGCCATGTTCCGCGTGCACCACCCACCATCTTTTGGCCGTTCAGCATTTCACTTTACGCAGTAGACACTCATTGCCTTTGCTTGATGAGGTGAACGACTTTAATGGCAGGAACTGAGGTAGGTGGCTTCATCCATAGAAGTCGTGTTTTGTAATTCAGGGCAAGGAAGCTTGGGGGATCTCCTACTGCACCTTCTCCGTACTCCAGTGATTTCTTCCTGCTGCTACCGAGTGGTCCTTCCTAAAACACCGTTTGCATCAGGATGCTGGTGCTCTCCCAAGCTCCTCAGTGGCTCTCTGTTGGCTGCTAAATCATCTCGAAACCTCCTGGCCAACTTTATTTCTCACTGTTGCCTAAATTAACACTTCTATGATGATGGCACCTGGGTGGCTCAGTCGGTTAAGCGTCCGACTTCTGCTCAGGCCATGATCTCGAAGTTGGTGAGTTCGAGCCCCGTGTCAGGCTCTGTGCTGACAGCTCAGAGCCTGGAACCTGCTTCGGATTCGGTGACTCCCTCTCCCTCGGCCCCTCCCCTGCTTACACTCTGTCTCTCTCTGTCTCTCAAAAAATAAAATAAAAAATAAAATCTCTACAGTCGTCAGGTTATATAGCTCAGTAATTTCTCTCATGTACCACTTCTGAATCTGTTATATATCTTCGCACTGTGCTCTCTGATGTTGCATTGTAATTATTTGTTCCTCCCTGTGAGAATCAAAGCTTCTGAAGCACAGTAACCGTGTCTTTCCTCCCTTAATAACTTGGGAGTTTGTATCAGTCGGCCATGTGATAAGTACTCAGAAAGCATTGGCGAAACTGATTCGAACAGATTATTTAATAAGTATTTCTTGAGTCCCTACTGTGTTCCCGCACTCTGCTAAATGGCTGAAAGATGAGAGGTGAACAAGATGTGATGTCTGCCCTTGAGAAGATCCTGAGTTCCCAGAGAAAGACATGGATTAGTTCTGGATTAGTTCATGGATAAGACCTCTAACTGAGGCATGTGTTAGGCGTGAGCTCAGAGGTCAAAGAGCCTTATTGCGCCTGATGGGTGAGGGGGATGCTGGGTAGGCAACTTGGAGGAGATGTTTGGCCCATGTCTTAGGATGAGGGGCGTTCACAGAGTGGGTCATCGAGGTTGAATGCGGAATGGAAAAGCCATTCTGGGACAAGAACACAGGTGCGTGCAAGCATAGAGGTGTGTAAGGGTGTGCTGCCATTAAGGTAAGGTGCTGAATTTGTTAGAACCGGAGAGCCAGGTGTACAAATAAGGCTGCAAGAGGAGGCTGAAGCCAGATTACAAGAAGCCTCCAGTGCCTTGAGCTTTGCCCAGTAGACATCGAGTGGCCATGGCAGGCTTTTCAGGAAGTAACCTGATGAAATTCGTATGTTACCATGCCTTATTCTTTCACACGAGCCACGGGAAGATGACAATTTGCTTGACTGTGCTTGCTGGCCAGGCAGCCGGCCGGATGCATCCGTGCACCTCGGTGGCCCAGCAACATGCCCGCAGAGGGTGGCGGCAGACTGGAGGGGGTGGGGGTAAGAGTGGGCGCCGCAGGTGGCTGGTCCTGCCTTGCCTTCCCCTGTTGCTGGCTGCGCCGCTGCGGGTCTCAGCTTCCCCACTCCCTCCGGCCATCAGAATCCTAGGCAGGCCTCCCTCTGGACCCCGCCTCACGGTGTCCACGCTGACCGCTCCTTGTCCATGTGTCTCCTTCCTCTCTGCCTCCTGTGGCTGCAGCCACACCGCCCTGCTCTGGAGTAGCCCATACAGATCCCCTTTTCTTCCTCCACGGTCCACTTGGGGCATGATAATTACTTGATGGATTGCAATCACTTGGTCCAGGGCTCTGTTCTTTCAACTTCTGGTTGTATTGGTTCTTGAGAGAACACAGAAAAATTGCCTCCTCTTGTCTCCTCTTGTTTCTTTCCATTGCTGCTCTTTAGCTCCTCAAGTGGAACAAACTGAGATGCTGGAAATCTCTTGAACTTACGGGGAGGACAGGAGACACCTGTACTCCACTTTCTCTCAGATGCCCTGAGTGTCATAGGCACTGAGTACGTACCTGCACCTGCATGGAGGAACTTGGGAACAAGTTATAAAACCAAGATGGAACCAGAGAAGATAAAACGGCTGATACTATATTAGCAGAAGGAAAGGGCTTCAAAGGAAGTACTTTCGTGAGACCTTTTTAGAGTTCTCAAGTCTTTTGCTCCTCAGAGTATATATTCTTGGCAGGTTGGAAAAAAAACATTCTATGTATACACACACACACACACACACATTAAAACTCACCCTCACCTACTTCAAGAATCTTGCTAAATAGGGAAAATAGAGGGATGCCTGGGTGGCTCAGTCAGTTGAGGATCCAACTCCAGCTCACGTCATGATCTCACGGTTCATGAGTTCAAACCCCGTGTTGGGCTCTGTGCTGTCAGCACGGAGCCCGCGTTGGATCCTCTGTCCCCCTCCCTCTCTGCCCCTTCCCCGCTCACGCTCTTTATCAAAAATAAAAAGAAACCTTTAAAAAATAAAATAAAAGTAAATAGGGAAAATAGAGATCATGAATAACTCTTTTGAGTAAAACAAACTTTACGGCAGTCATGACAAACAAGAAATATCCCAGAGGCTTTTCTGGAGCTAACGTAAGAATTCCAGAGCCAATCCTCCGTTGCCCCTCACTCAGGGCTCATGCTCATCCCGGGCTTTGATTTATAAATTTGCTTTGGTTTCTGATTTACAGTGAGTTGAAGAAAAAAAGCAGAAGTAGGTCCTTTACATAAACTCCTTTTTGTAATTTTCAATTTATTTTCTCTCTTTATATTTTTAACTGGTGTTCCCACAAGCACTCGATACTGTAAACAATTCTGCCTTGGAATCTTAACATTACTTACTTTGTTTAGCTGGTGCTATGAAAGCTTTTTTATTTATACTACCCTTACCTCAGCATTTCCCCTAATCCTCCTTATTATTTTCTGCCATATTTTTCTCTGTTAAAAAAAATCGGGGAATGAGAATAACAACTCATTTTGATGTGATATCAATGTGCATTTAACCTGGGAATTAGCCAATAAGATAGATTTTTCAAATTTTACCTCCTTGGAGAAACTTGGACTCCATCATGGCGCATTTCATATTATTGTTATAATAATAACAATATTATTATTAATTAATAATAATTAATTAACTGGTGTTTGTACTGGCCTGAGTATGTACCACTCTCTCTGTTGTCTCCATGTTAGGTCATCTTTCTTTCTTTCTTTCTTTCTTTCTTTCTTTCTTTCTTTCTTTCTTTCGTTTATTTTTGACAGTGAGACACAGTGTGAGTGGAGGAGGGGCAGAGAGAGGGAGACACAGAATATGAAACAGTCTCCAGGCTCTGAGCTGTCAGCACAGAGCCTGATGTGGGCTCGAACCCATGAACCACGAGATCATGACCTGAACCAAAGCCGGATGCTTAACTGACTGAGCCACCCAGGTGTCCCTCCACGTTACATGGTAACCTCCATGTTAAAGGTCTACTCTAACCCTAGACCTTCGAGGGGGCAAGATCTACAGCTCTTTGGGTAACAGGGGGCACTTGGTTTGGTACCCCAGGCATTAGCTATTCCGCAGGAATAGCTCCTTGCGGAATTCATGAATGTATTTTCCTAGAGTTGCAAATGTACATTTCTTAGTTATATGCAGTTATCTTGATTACAGATGTGATTCACGCTTTTAGGGTTGCATTGTGTTTATACCTCAGAGTTCATTTTTAAATTATGAGTATCTTTTCCCTTAAAAGCAACCCATCAATGTTCATGGACACGTGGTAGCCATGACAGATGTTTGTGAAAAACAGGAAAGAAACTACACATCATAGAGCCTGCTTTACTAGAATACTAAGGATAAAATCTCCTAGCATGTGTATATTATGTAATTACAAATTACAGATTCTGCACTTTTTTTTTTTTTTTATTTTTTTATTTTTTTTTATTTTTGGGACAGAGAGAGACAGAGCATGAACGGGGGAGGGGCAGAGAGAGAGGGAGACACAGAATCGGAAACAGGCTCCAGGCTCTGAGCCATCAGCCCAGAGCCTGACGCGGGGCTCGAACTCACGGACCGCGAGATCGTGACCTGGCTGAAGTCGGACGCTTAACCGACTGCGCCACCCAGGCGCCCCTAGATTCTGCACTTTTTATACATGGACAGGAAACATTTTAAGATAACAAACAGTAGTTCAACGAAGTTCGGTGCCTGTTTTTTCTTAGATGTCCTCAACAGCGAGCTCAAATCACCTTAAAATCTCTGTATATGTTACCAGCTATTTATAGACTGTTGATCAGTTATAGAAAACACAGTTGTTCGTTGTTTTTTTCCTCATAATTCATTTACATAGTTTATCATCACAATTGCATTTCTTAAAAGCTATTCGATATCCTGTACATGTATTAGATTGGGCTAATCAAGTCACTTCTACTCTAATTAATTAAAAATAGGTTAAATGCCTTCTGATCCTTGGGACGTGTCTAGGCACCCTTCACTGAAGAATTATGAAGAATCATGACGTTGTATTGAAAGCAGAAAATTGTTACCTCCTAAATTCACTAGCTCTCTGTGCAAATGTGTACCCGTTTTATTACTAAACAATACTGTACTTAAAAAATATTGTAGGGGCACCTGGGTGGCTCAGTCGAGTAAGCGTCCTACTCTTGGTTTCGACTCAGGTCATGATCTTAGGGTTTGTGGCATCGAGCCCCGAGTGTAGGCTTCATGCTGGCGGAGCAGAACAGGCCTGGGATGCTCTCTCTCCCCTCTCTCTCTGCCCCTCCCCCTCTCCTGAGCATGTGCTCTTTCTCTCTCAAATAAACTTTAAAAAAATATATTGTATAAAGCCTCCGTATCTGTTCATTTTATGTTTCTTCCTTCTCATTCTCTCTCCTTTCCCTCCTTCCTCCCTTTTCTGCATTTCTACTTGTCTCCATTTTAAATTCATTCAATTGCTACTCTTCCAACTTTCTTTTGTTCTTTTTCTTCCAAGTCATCTTTTGAGTTGCACTTTGCTCTGGATTTTCGGCGATGAGTCCGTGTCCCAGAAAGTCTAGAAGAGCGAGAAGCTGTTGATAGAAATCAAGTATCTTCAATATCATTAACTGAACAGGCAGTAGCATTTATGAAGCTTCTTGTACTGTTTCCATAAACAGGCTTTACTCTCAAATTTGCCATTTACAAGCCCTGTGAGACCTCAACATAAATCATAGATTATCTGTCTGTAGCCATTGATTTATGCTTTAATGATTTCTATTTTGGAGACATCTTAACAACGGCACATTTAATTTGGATGCTGCAGGGAGATAACAGAGCCCCATGAAAGAGAAAGTGTACTTTCTTAATCTTGTGCAAATGGTATTGTTTATATGGACTTCTATGCACTGGTTCCCCTGGGTCATTTTTCCAGCCCCTAAAATAGGAAAATAAGGTTGTCTGATAGAAACTTATTTTCTTTCAGCTTCATTTCTAATAGCCAAACTGTTTAAGAACCCAAGCATGCTGGCTTCCTCCAAAATTGCCTTAAATGATAGAAATTTACTCACCAACTCGGAGCAAGTTATGTTGACATCAATTTTGCGGAAACCCAGTAGAGGTTTGTTTGGACCCGTAACAGTGTTTGTTGATTTCTTTAAAAGGTGATTTCAGTTCTCTTGTACTTGGCGATGGCTAGACTTCCTACTGAATATTTATAAGGTAGGGCAAGGCAAGTCCTCTGCCTACCAGAAGGGGGTGGCACTGGCTCCATTAGAGACAGGAGAGCATTGATCTTGTGAGAAGACAAGTTTCCTCCAATCACCAGCAATACAGAGCAGGGCAATGCATGGAACCACAACCTAATCCTCCCAGTTTGGGATAAAGCTTAGTTTTTGCAGTAAATTGTCTTTTAAGCTGCCTGTAGTTATTTGGTCAAATGCCAGCTTAAAGATGGCAGCAATTACCCAATTTGTGAAGATAACCCCTTTTCAGGCTCTGCAATTTAGTTTAAGTGCCTTCCTGAGCGGTGCTATCCGTATTATGGCAGTGGGGTGATAGGAAGATCTTTGAAGCTTGGATTCCAATTTTTCAAGCACTCTGATACCTTAGAGAAGCTCCTTATTTCCCCCCGAGATCTTTTTGCACCCAGTTATTATCCTGGGAGCTGATTGAAGTCCTGTCTCGGTGTTCACGGTATATGCAGGACCTACATCAAGTTTGGGGAGTCCATTGGCTTGAAAATGGCAGAAACAAAACTGCCAAATCCATAAAAGTTTTTAATGTGGCAACTTTAAAAGAATGCCGCAGCTAAAATGCTCATGAACTTGAAAGTCTATTACTAGATTTGAGCATTTATAGTTTCATGTAAAGCCAGTAGACATCTAGACACTAAAACTATAATAGCTAAACTTGTAAGACTTTTTTAAAACCCCATTTGCAATTATATATTATTTTCTGATAGCCTATTATTGTGTGAACTTTTCAAAACCATATAAAAATGTCTGGTTCATAAGGAAATAATGAGTTGCCGTATTTGATTTTTGGATATGCTTAGTGCTAGATGGATGCATTCAGTCATATTATGCCTTTGCAAATGTAAATTCAGGTGACAAGAGAACATAATCATTATTTGTGTCGATTTGTATGTGATCCCATGAGTGTACAAAACTGAGGGGTGCCTGGGGGGCTCAGTCAGTTAAGTGTCTCACTCTTGATTTCAGCTCAGGTCATAATGTCACGGTTCATGGCTTTGAGCCCTGAGTCGGGCTCTGCCCTGACAGCATGGAGCCTGCTTGGGATTGTTTCTCTCCTTCTCTCTCTCTCTGCCTCTCCCTCCCCACTTTCAAAAATAAACATTAAAAAAAAATTTTTTTTAATGGTATAGAACAGGGGCACCTGGGTAGTCCAGTTGGTTAAATGTCCAGCTCTTGATTTTGGCTCAGGTCGTGATCTCACTGTTCATGGGATCGAGTCCCACATCCGGCTTCACACTGACAGCAGGGAGCCTGCTTAGGATTCTCTCTCCTTTTCTCTCTGCCCCTCCCCCATTCCTCTGTGTGTGTGTGCGTGTGTGTGTGCGTGTGTGCGCTCTCTCTCTCTCGCTCTCTCTCAAAATAAATAAATTTAAAAAACTGTTAAAGAATGATTCAAAATTGAAAATATGAAATGAACATTTTCAATGTTATGGGTGTTACAGAAATTAAGTTACTTTCTGTAGGGACTGGGTGGAAGATGTTTTCATTCATTGAAAAATGATGTTTAGAAGTAAAACAGGGACTTCTTAGAGTGGGCCATTATGTATTCTTCACAATAGCATCTTTCACCCCATAGATGTCAATAGTTTCAAAAAGTTGTCAATAGTTATAAACTAGGTGATGCTGAAGAGTTTTCTCTTCCTGTGGCTCTATGTCAATAGCCTCTTCTTTTCTAGCTATATTATTTCAAAGTCAGAGTTATAATTTCCTCCTGGGGGGGGTTAATCACATCAAATAGAATTTGGCGTGTCTGTGATTCCACGTATGGCAAAAAGATGTTTGAAAAACAAGACAAAGCATCACCGGTTATATATAGAAGCTGTTAAGGAAGGGCCAGCTGGTCTCCATCTGTTCTCAGTTTTTCCCCATCTGTAAAATGGGATAATAATAGTATCTACCTCATAGGGTTTTTATTAACTAACACAGCGAATGTGGAATCCTTAACAGAGGGTCTGGTGCTTATTGAGAACTCAGAAAATATTCAACAATAACTGCAAAACAAAAGCAAAGGCAACCATCAAATCTCGGTGAGAAATAGCTTCACTCATAGCCAGTGTGATATATTCACTTACGTGTCTCGTAGCTTCTAGGATCATAAGGTGAAACACTGGACCGCTGCAGGTGGAAATTGTAGCTTTTCTCGGGGTCGGTTCAGAGACAGTCCGCCTGGAAGCCCACCGGATGAAACTCTTCAACTCAGAGGTGCCTCTTGATCCAAGTTTTCTTTTTAGCTTTAAAAAAAAAATACAGTGAAGATGCATTTGAAGAGTGTAATTTTCTATTCTTCCTTACTTTGGGTAATATTTCTTTTTTTTTTAATGAACCAAAGGAAATGAACACTAATGCACATCTTTTCTTCCCTTCGTGGAATATATGTCTAAATGGAGACGTGTATTTATGAACATTGCAACTTGTGAAATGTGTACCAGTGTGACAAAATCCTCTCCCTGAGCCGTATATAAATTGTTTGGGAAGTTTTGTATGCACTTGTAATGAGGGGTCTGACTCCAGTTTTTAATATTTGACTGTTGACAGCATTTAAAAAATTTTTTTTAATGTTTATTTATTTTTAAGAAAGAGAGAGAGAGAGAAAGAGAGAGAGAGAGAGAGAGAGAGAGAGAGAGAGAGAGAACAGGGGAGGGGCAGGGAGAGAGGGAGACACAGAATCAGAAGCAGGTTCCAGGCTATGAGCTGTCAGCACAGAGCCCGACGTGGGCCTGGAACTCATGAACCGTGAGATCATGACCCGAGTCGAAGTTGGATGCTTAACCGACTGAGCCACCCAGGCGCCCCTGACTGCTGGCAGCATTTAAGTCACGAGCTTGCATCTAGGGAAGCTGATAAAAAAAACCCAGATGCCCCCTCCTTTGGCTCCAGGAGGCACCCACACTTGAGATCCTCACCCCATCCCAGCCCCTGACCATTATAAAAACCTCAAGCCAGTCTCCTTTCCTTGCTCTCTCTGAAGCCATTGTTGGATCTCTTTTGAAGCCTATACTCCCCTCCCTAGAAAGCCTTTTGCTACCTTCTTGGCTTATGTGGTGGAGAGGGGAGGTCACCAGTATTCAAACCAAATTTTAGAGGGATGGGACGCCTGGGGGCTCAGTCGGTTGAGCGTCTGACTCTTAATTTTGGCTCAGGTCATGATCTCACTGTTTGTGGTATATCGTGCCTTGTATGGAGCTCCAGGCTGATAGCTCGAGCCTGCTTGGGATCCTCTCTCTCTCTCTCTCTCTCTCTCTCTGCTCTCCCCCTGCTCACATTCTTTCTCTCTCAAAATAAACTTAAGAAAAATATCGTCAGAAGGAAATACTAGTATAGTAAAGTTCTTACTTTCTGCTAGGTACCATATTAAGCCTTTACATGGATTAATTATTTCATTTAATCCCATAACAGCCATTTGATCCATATTATCCTATTTTCAGCAACAAAATTGAGGCACAGAAAGATTAAATAACAGTTTCAATGTCACGTAACTCGTGAGTGGCCGAGCTAGGATTTTAATCGAGGCAGTGTGTGTTTAGCACCTCTCTGCTGTGTTGCCTTCTGTCTCATATAAACCTAGCATACAATTTTTATAAAGCATCTTGTTGAGAAAATCATCCTTGCATTTCCTCTTTTCAGCCCTCACATATTAAGAAAAAAAACGATGATAGCACATATCCAAAGCTCTATACATATTATAGTCTTGAGGAGATCCTCATGTACTAGGGGCAGGCTCTGACTTATCTGGCTCCTTCCTCCCAAGCAAACACTGGTCCTGTGCTTAGCAGGCAACCGGCAAATGTTTCTTGAAGTGAAATAATATGCAAATATTTAGATATGAGTGCTATTATTTTCCCCTTGACTTCTCTTGTCAAATTATTGATTTGTGCCTATGGGCGAAATGCTCTCAGAAAAATCAGTGGGAATAATAGAGCAGAAGTCTCAAACAAATTACATACTTAGAGGAATATGTCATTTGCCTGATAAAGCAGTAATGATGTTTTAGCATTTGGAACTTCCATGGTATTTTGTGTTATAGGCTGTTGGGATGACTCCTATTTGTATGTACGTATGATTTGCCATCTGGATGGTGAGCCCTGAGAATACAAAGCCAACATCTTACTGAATTCTGCATCACCCACTGCACTAACAGACCTTTACGCACGGGCATTTCTCATAAATGTTGGCTAAGTTGTTAAATAACTATCAAACTATATCTAAAATGCATAGATTGTACCTCAGAGCAATAGCCACCAGGTACCATGCTGTTCCATCTGCTCTGTGCTTATCAACTCTGGTCCTTATAGTAAGGCAGGTCTAATTTCTCCATTGTCTGGAGTTTCATGAGAGTAAGTTCTAGAACTGTGACTCATTTGCTGCCATTGACGTCATGTCAACCATGCCTGCTGCCACTCTGCCTTTCTGTCTGAGGTTGAGATCTTGAAACCCTAAGCTTACTGTCCCCGGAGAGAAAGGTCTTTGAAATGTATTCAGCTGCATTTTTTTATAAACCTACCTGAAAATCGTTTGTTTTCAAGAAGATGGAACACGGGAGAAGATTATGCAGTTTCCCTGCTTGACCCTACTTCTCACCTCTTCTCGTCTCAACCATTCTCATCAAAGAAAGGAAAAATAGGGGCACCTGGGTGGTTCAGTCAGTTGAGCATCCAACTCTTGATTTTGGCTCAGGTCATGATCTCCCAGTGTGTGAGTTCAAGCCCCACATCGGGCTCTGTGCTGAGAGAGGGGCCTTACTGGGATACTCTCTCACTCTCTCTCTGTTGTTCCTCTGTCGGTGCACTCTCACGCTCCCTCTCAAAAAAATAAATGAACTTAAAAAAAGGTAAAACATTTGATTATGGTTATTTAGGGAATAAAATTTAAAAGACATTTTAAGACTGGACAGTTAGTGTGGAAAAGATGTGCCACACTGAAGAGGAAAAGGACAGAAGGCAGGGAGTTCCAGGCAGAGTTTCTAGACATTCTGAGAGGGAGGTGCTGGTGCAGGACTGCCCACACCATGGAAGATGCACTTTGGAGCCAGGTAGTCAGTCCTTGGTTGAAATCCCAGCCTTTACTTTAGTGAAGGCAGCAGGCCCTCCTGTGTGGGTCTTTCTCTTCATCTACAAAATGGAGACACTAATTCTCACCTGCAGGGTTGTTGTGAGGCAGAAACAGACAGTGCTTCTGAAGCCCCCATGGTCACAGCTGGCCCTCTTCCCACAATCCCTCCGTTAGAGCAAATCCCCCGTGTCCATGAAACAGAACTGTTGTCGCCCCTCCAGGGCGCGGTGTCATGGGGACCAGCCCAGGCTCAGACCCAGACACGCTTTTGACCTCAACGGAGTCAGAAAGCTCCGTTACTCAGTTTCTCCGTAAAGGAAAGAGGACCAACAAACTTGATCTAAGTACTTACAGTTGACAAAAGTAACAGAGTGGAAAGAAAACTTGACACCCTGATTTCATTACTTACCAAGTTTAGTAAAGGGTGCTTGCCTTCCAGAGGAAATCGTCTCGAGTCAAAGACGAGTTGCTGACATCATTACAGTTGGACGGTGTAACTTTGTGAGATATTTTGGGTTTTGCTGCATGCCACCATGATGAATGGAGTGGGGAGGTGGAGACTGACTTCACACGCCAAGCATTAAAGACAAGACAAGCCCTACAGCCATCTGGCTCCTGACACCGTGGACATGATTTACTGACACGCTGTGCCTTCCTAGGTCACCGTCAGCTCTTCCCTGGCAGCCCCCTCACTCTCCCACCCCCAGTGCCGCTCCCCGTCTCAAGGCCGGGAAGCCCTTGGCTTGTCTCTGCAAACACACATGACATGGTGGTCATCGCAGCAAGAGCCTTCACGGTTGTCGGGGCCCAGACCTTGATATCCAAGAGCTCCCGGTGAAATGTGGGAGAAATACGTCTAGACAGAGACTGTCCATAGAATGGGCTCCGTGCAGTGGGAGTATTTAGCCAGGGATGTTACATGGGCCCAGGGCACTGAGTCCCATGGGGGGCTTCAGGGAAAGTTTTGGGACTGACCGTTACTTCAAAAAGATGGATAGAGACAGCCTGTTGCGTCGAGTGGGGACTGTATGAGCAAACACCCAGACGCTAGGGTGCAGTACCATGTATGCATGGAGATGGAGGTCATGGGTGAGGGGCATCACAGAACTTCCAGAGTCAAGTCACAGCTTGGAGAGGAAATGGGTGAGGGTTACGGATGGGGTAGGGAAGGTCCTATTTGCTAGGCCAGGGAGATTGGACTTCATCCTGTAGGCAGGTGGCAGGTCAGATCTCTCTCACTGGTGACTTCATGGAGGAATGATTTGGGATGGGGGGTGGATCGGAAGGAGGCAGGGAGACCCGTGACAGCTAGGAACTATTGCTGTCCTCCACACGAGGGACATTGAGGACCTGGGGCATGGTGGTGGGAGCAGACGGGATTGTGCATGCTCCAACCGCAGGAAGTTGGCAGGCTCAGTTTCGCAAATGAAGAACCCCCAAGTCTAAGGTTGATTTTCCTTCCCTCCTCATCCACAACCCGCCATGGCTGATTAAAACTCTTGAAGGTCTTGTATAAGCCTGTCATTCCTCTAAGGACTTTTAACTAGAGAGAAAAAAGTAAAGAAAGAATTATTTAAAGGAAATTGTGGTAGATATTTAAGAATTCAGTTATAACCAGTTGCTATGGAGTTAGAAGAAAACCTGTGGACAGGTGGGGTGTGGGTGTTCCTGGGCTGACTGTGGGTGGGTCAGGCACAGCACAGAGTATGACTGTGCACAGGACAGAGCACTGTCCTCATACAGTGATTTTCCCACTGGCTTGCTATGATGAAACTTGAACCATTGGATGACTTCACGGAGGAGGGATTAGAGTTTAATTCAAAAAGGAGTCGTCAGCTACATGTCATATAGCCCCAAAATAGAAACTTGCTCTTTTTCAAATGTCTGTCTTTAAAGGGCCAGAGGATCAGGGACAGAAAATTCAGAGCAACTTCAAACAGAGCCCAAGTGGCATCGCACCTTATAGAAAGGACTCAGCATCCTGAAGCAGCCGCGATGCCTCTCGCGTCAGCCAGGATACGAGGTCCGATGTTATTTTGCCAGTAGTTTAGATACGTGTTTTTATATACAAAAACAAGAATGCTTTCCAAGATATGACTGTTCTAAGTCCCTGGCTAGTGCCTGTGTGTTTTTCAGATTTCGGCTCAGGTGTTACCCTTATTGAGTGGGTTTCTTCGACCTCTCTGGTCCCACAGAAACACTTCCCCTCTGTCACCTAACACTTAGTAAATTGAATTGAAATTTACCTGTCTTCCCGATAGACCACGAGGTCTTTGAAGGCAGGGACTGTTTGATTTGTGGGTTTTCAACACCTAGGTAGAGCCTGGCATAGGTTAGTCATTTGATACATGAATGAATGCGTAGAATCTTGGATTCTGCTGTATACCAGTTCCCAGTGTGCTCATTTTGACAATCTAGTTCTGGTTTTCTTTTCTTTCTTTCTTTTTTTTCCCCGTGTGTGTGTGTGTGTGTGTGTGTGTGTGTGTGTGTGTCTTAAAACAGTTCTACGTGCCTGTATCCCTTCAGCTGCAGCGGAGTTAGAGTTAGTAAGGCTGTTTGAGCATCCTTGGATTACATAAAAAAGCGCAAATTACACTGTTTGTGGATTCATAAAATATTTTAGTTGGAGTCTGTGCTCACATTAATAGCTTACTGTCAAGCATACAAATTACTTTCATCAGCCACTGGTGAATACACGTGACCATTGGAGCAGAGCCCTTGGAAATGTGTTGGAAGAAACTATGAGGTGGTCAACCTGGTAGCCGCAGTCTGCTGAATTTATCACCCAGGTTGATAGCTTACACAGTTCTCTGATTTTTCTAACTTTTGCTGTTTTTTTAAAAATCACAAAAGGCCCATTTATAACTTTATAAAAAGACGTACAGTGAAAAACATCTTTTCTCAAGAGGAAACTGTGACCTGAGTAAACCTTGGGAAAGACTCCGTATGGTTTCAATTCTTTTATTTTAAAAATTGCTCTGCATGTGTGTGTCTGTGTGTGCATTGCATGTGTGTGTATTCGGGTTTTACTTGGATGGTGGTGTAAAGTGAGGAGGGATTTAAGAAATTGTAACACAAACGGAGTTAATATTCCTTACGACAGCAAATACTTCCAAAACACAACAAAGCCAACCATTTCTACTCTTTACAGAATCTGTTTTGCAAGATCTCATTGATCACAAAAGTGGGAAAAACGATCGCCACCAGTCTTTCTCATGTTCTGTCATATCTACCCTGTTTTGGAGGAAGGATTATTTTTCCTAGCTCACCTAAAGACTAGGCTACAACTTAACTATCCATCAAAGGAGAAGGCAGCTCTAGAATCCTGGAATCTTGTTGGCAGTGAGAGAAGGGTTCCCTTTAAAGTACTCAGATGAGTGGTTTAAGCTGAAAGCAATGTTTCTGAAAGACCAGGTACTTACTACTCAGTCAAGGTCATTCTTCCCAAGCATCTTGAGAATGCGCTGTTCATCTGTGCAGGCTGTTCAGGTAAAAAGAAAACTATCAGTTTAGGGCCAGTGATTGGCATCTGGTTAGGCTCTCTGGAGCCTGGCTCACCTAAAAGTCTACCCTAGGCTCATTACATTTCAGCGTTTAAAGCCAGTGTCTGCTCACTGCATGGAGTTGCCACACCATTCCATGACTCCTGCACATTTTCCATTATGCTGGCTTCATAAGGTCTGCATTATTATAAGGGCTCTCTTTGGAATCAGCATCTGAGCAGAGTAGGCTTTATTTCTCTTTAATTACATTTTTAGTCCAAGAGGTAAAAGGTTGAGTGTAGAAGATTGTAGTATGATCGTGGCCTGTAACTTTTCAAAGTGTCCCTTCATAGAATGACCACGGTTTAAATAATTTTAAGCCATTATAGCAGTGGACCGTTAGAGTGTGGCTCTTCAAAAACACCAGAAAGCTTTTTGTCCCCCCTTCCTCTGACGTCGCAACTGTTCTTTGTCAAAAATTGGAGAATTTACAGATTAATTCCTGAGACAATTAGACATGTTTTGAGAAAGTTGAAAGAACATTCAATGCTTACTGCCACTCTAAAAGGTTTCTTGAGGGGCGCCTGGGTGGCCCAGTTGGTGAAGTGTTCGACTGTTGACCTTGACTCAGGTTATGACCTCATAGTTTGTGTGTTCGAGCCCCACATCGGACGCCTGCTTGGGATTCTCGCTCTGTCCTTCTCTGCCTTCTCCCTCATTCAATAAATAAATAAATAAATATTTTTTAAAAAGTTTTCTTGAAAACCATGATAATTTCTATGCAGCCTAGAGCATCCCCCTGTCCTCCAGACTACCCGGTGGATACACAGTCAGCTTATCCAAACCTTAAATCATTTCCTTTTCCAAATTGTTCTTTCTTCTGTGAGTGGCCCTCACCCCGCCCACCTCAGTAAGTGACCTAGAGGACACCTCACCCGATGCCATCACCCCCATGACCACCAACATCTAGTCAGTCTTGAGTCACCCTGATTTTCCGTCCACTAACTTGTCCTACTGCACCTCTGGCATTCATACAACTCCTCTCTTCTGCTCTAACTACTCTGGTTATGTCTCCCTTTGCCTCCCTGCCTCCTGTGAATCCCCAACCCACACACCCAGTCAGAAGGATCCTTCTCAAATAAAAGCATCTGTGAATACCGTTGCCCTGCTTGAAACTCACGAATGGCTGCACCATGGAGTTCAGGCCAGAGTGCGAACTTCTTCATGTGGCTCACACACTGACTTCTTTCTCAGCCTCAGCACGACCTCTTGACCCTTTCATTTCCTCAGGTGCCTCCCTGTTTCCCTGACCTTGCATTTGGAGCCCTCCTCTGAGCCCCATGGCACCAGTGTTTGCCCAACACACTGATTTTGAGTGTGTGTTTGTGTCTCGTTATCATCCTCTCGACTGTATGCTCCATGAAAATAGCAACTCTGCATCGTGTTACCTCCCTAGAGCCTAGGAAAATGCCACGTGATAGTCGCTCAGTAAAAATTTGTTGGATGAAGGGAATTTCATCTTGGGGCCACGTTACCCGGTGAGATGAAAATGTCACTCGACAGATCTTGCAGTTGGTTTATCAAATTGTAGTTGCTAGAAGCCCCATGTGAAGCGAAGGCATCATGGCACTTACACAGTAAATTTGTTAGCTGGGACCATTTAATTCGATTTGTTGTTCAGTTCTTAAGTCCTTTAGCATAGTTGGAAAGCGCCCTGAAATTGGATTCAGAACATGCTTGGAGTCCGGCCCTGGAAAACTCTCTTAATCCACGGGAGTAGACACATCAACTGATTTTTCTGAGACTCCCTTTCCTCTGCTGTTAAATAATGGTCCTGAAATTTGCATGTCGGAGCACTGGTGCAGACGCCTGCCCTAGTGCCTGGCACACAGTGAGTATTCAATCAATGTTAGCTTCATATACTGTCATGGATGAGAGCTAAGAAATACTGGTATTTCATGTTAGTCAAGATGTTCCAGTATTTATTATATGAGTTCAAGTCACTGTGTGCCACGTAATTTACCAATCTGGCCTTAGTGTCTTCATTTTACTTTAAAAACTAGTGATACCGCTTTAATCAACGAAGCCAAACACACACGATTTTTATCACTTCCATTTTGTTCCTGATCTATTTCCTCATTTCTCACCCATTTCTCTCTTTGTATCCTGTCCAGAGAAAAAGCACAATTTAACTTCAGGGAGAGGAACTCCTGCTTTTAAGTTAGCTTTGTTTTGCTTATTTTGAGCTCACGATTCCTGAAATAATGCCAGATTTGCATTCAAAAAAGTATATTGACACTGAAGAAAGACATTAGTGTTCTCACCCTTACAGGTAATTTCACACGTGTCTCCTTTTGAAGTATCATCACGCTTCTTGTTTTTTTAGCTCCAACGCTTTTCGTGGATTTTTGAAGCAGTGGTAATGGAGCTTTTTTCTCTGTAGGCACATTTCATGGTTTACAAACGTGTCTTAAGGACGTGATACGATCAATGGTAGGAAAAACAGATTCAGTCTCTGCCTTCAAGGAGCTCTTGTTTTTTTTAAACTTACTCTCAATTTAATTAATTTAATGAACGTGATTAAAGGCACATCTATTGACTGACATTCTTACCAAGTCTTTGAAAGTTCAGTGACACTAAGGTTGAATGAAGGTGGGTAGCTGCCAGAGTTTAATTCTAAAATGTGCACTCAAGAGAACCACCGACAGACTTCCAGGATATATGTCAGGAGGAGTATCTGTCATATGGGCATCTTCACAGTATCATCAGGTCATAAATTTGAACATTCATTTAACCGGAAGAGAACCCTTTTCCTCTATGCTAACGCTCTCGGAATTATAATCAGTGATGAGACAACTTGATGCCTTCTCTGCTGGAAACACAAACAGCTACCACCAAAAACCAAAACAAAGAAACAAAAGAAGACCATTGGAGAGTTTCTGCCGTGAACTCATCTCTTTTTTCTCCTTTTCCGAACGTGGTATTTTCCACTGAAGAAATACAACACTCTAAAGGTGATGGGTAAGGATTCTGGCTGTGTTCGTATTGGTTTCCTAAGGAGACTTTTAACAATAGGCTATCGTGCATTCATCCCTTGATGATATAATGAGGACGAGGATTGGGACATAGTTTTCTAGTGTTCAGGGGTTCATGCAGAGAGCGGCCCCTACAAGCCCAGGGGACTTGTATTTACTCTGGCTGCTTTTCATCAAGGGGACACATCACATCACCATTCAAGTAAGCATAATTGACCTTGCTAATTGTATCCTGCCTCGGAGGAAGAAAGGCTTTTGCATATCTAATTGCTTTTTAATTCTTTTGCAAACATTTAGGTCAGCAAAATATCATTGTCCCATTTCTGATGCATATTGAATACTGATTTTAAATACCTTCTGCTCCTTTCCAACTCTTAATGCACGTGGGTAGAAAAGGCTGTGCCCATTCTCTATGCGATGGCCATTTTGAGAAGAGCACTACTCTATGTGTGAATCCTCAAGTGTCTTCTCAACCTCTCTCTGGAAAATTGAAACCAAGGCCCAACGATAGTTCTTAAGGTTGACCAGTTCTCTCAACTAACAGAATCTGCAGTATCATCCCAAACCAGACTCATTGGTGGTATTTCTAATATAAAATTCAGATCTTTTACTTATGAATCTCTGATTGTTTTCATAGATAGTCTTAGCTATCTTGGTGTAGAGCATTTTCTTACTCAGATTTTATTCTGTTTCCAGTATTCACCTTTATTTATATAAAGAAAAAAAAAAAGTGATGGCTTGTTTTGCAGGAGGAAGGAGCCCTAGGCAGAACCAAATATGAAAAATGAGTGGTTTTTTTAATTAACTTTTGTGTTTTTCTGGTTTTTGTTTGTCTGTTTCTGTGTTGCCATAGTGGCATTCAGCACATCTTGAGGTCAGCAAAAATAATAATCTCTTTCTGTTATGTTACAATTGTATATATTACTTTCCATTTGGAAAAAAAAAATACTTGGAAAAATACCGTGTCAAGTGAAGTCGGCAATCTTTTGACAGAGTAGACAACTTTATATTTTCTTCCTATAAGGGAAGGAAAAGGTCCTCTTCTGCTACAGAGAGCAGGCGAAGGTGATTCTACCCCTCTTTTCTTTACTTCAGGGCATGGGGGTTGAGGAAATATGGGTCTCTAATATTAGGGTATATTCGAGGATGGACCGCTAGGGACACTGATGTGAATTTGTTTTAATCATGCTGGCAATGCAATTTATTACCTCAGAAATTGATTCTTAACAAGAAGCGTGCGAACATCTTTTTGACTATCAGATTGCTTGTTGGCTGTATAGGGAAGGGGAAGAAAAAAAGCAAATCAGGTGAAAAGAATTGATTTGATTCTGAGCTGTTGTTGGAGATAGATTATTATTTTTTAAAGGGATTTATTTATATTGTGCTGAGACCTTATTAATGTGCTCCCTTTAGCGTTTCAGAGTCCAATTTCCTAGAGAGACCATGTAATCATCCAAATTACTCCTTCCTCCCAGAGAGGTATGATGGGAGCTCAAAGACAGGTGGGTGGGTGCCTAACAAAAGGGAGAGTGTGTATGATTTCTGTGGCCACCATATTGTTGCATAACAAATTACCCTGAGACTCAGTGGCAGGTTTTGTGGCAATACCATGGACATACATAGCAGACCAGTTTGGCCATTGGTTGGAGCCATGAATCAGTCAGCGTCCCTCAGGGAGCTTTCCTCTGTGGCGTTTGGAACTTCCATAACATTCTGTAGCTAGTCTGGATCCAGGAGCTTTGAAAAGGATTCTTGACAGCAGCCATAGAGATTTCATTTGAAAATAAGGAATAGTATGAGCTTGACCACTCAAAATAACCAGACTGTGTACAATATATGAATAACCTGCTCTTTCTGGTTAATTAAGAGTTCACTGGAATTTGGGATTTTTTTAGGATTTTAATCTCAGTTGTTAACAGCTAGTGTCCACTTGGGCAAGCCATCCGACCTCTCAGCCTCAACTTGTTCGTGTATGAAATAGCCTTGGTTCATAAGATGAGAGTTGAGTACAATGCTCTGTGTGGAAATGCTTTGCAAACTCAGTGTTAAAAATGAATGACCATTGTGGAAAACAGGCTGTGTGTCTGTAAAGGTTCAAATCCAACATCTGTAGCTGTATTCTCAGGCCCTATCCTGGGTTTTAGAACAAAATTGGTTGATATGTTGGTAAGTTTGTTTAAATATGAGCATGCGGTTGTCTTCCATTTTTCACATGAGGTATTTTGTGTATGGAACCAAAAATGCCTATGTAGGCAGATAACATAAAAGGACACAAATATTTGGGTTTCTTTTCATTTGATTCTGTGATTAGGGGAAGCCATAGTTATGGTCAATTTCTAATTATCTGCATATAGATTAATTCAGTGGGGATATACCGAAGGCAGCTCTCCCTATTATCTTTTTCCTGACAAGATTCTCTCCTCTGCTCATTTTTAAATTCCCTCTTTTAAGGTGTGGCTAGTGGAACACAAGGGAAGCCTTTTAAACATGTTAAATTACCCTTGTTTTACTTACCCTCTTCCTCCTTAGGGAAGGTTGGAACACAGAGAGCTACGTCACAGGTAGAGACAAGTGTTTGACTTCCATCTTAGGAGGTTCTCTGCAGGAGGAGCTGGGAAGAATTGCAAAAGGAACCACTGTCAGGAAGCTAAGTTGCTTGAACTGTTCTGCCTCTCTCCTCGAATCAGGCACCTTGCTCAAAGTATATTGAAGGTCTGTCAATTTTGTGAATCTGAGCACCCATGATGAATGAGAAGTGTGGAAGTCCATGATGATAAGTTGGGAATTATTCAGGGTACTCTTTCAGTCACCATGTCTTGCCCAACATTTTATTTTATTATTATTATTTCTTTTAATGTGTATTTGTTTTTGAGAGAGAAACAGAATGTGAGCGGGGGAGGGGCAGAGAGAGGGGAGACACAGAATCCGAAGCAGGCTCCAGGCTCTGAGCTGTCAGCACAGAGCCCGATGCGGGGCTCGAACTCACGAACCGTGAGATCATGACCTGAGCTGAAGTGGGATGCTTAACCGACTGAGCCACTGAGGCACCCCAACATTTTCTTTAAGGAGTCTGGTTTCTTCCCTTCTCCCAGTTTTATTGGCACTGACCTCTCTGTCAAAGTACCCAGGTCTGCGCTATGACTTTATCCTTCAGAAGGTATTTCCGTGTAAGGCAAAATCCTGACTTCCATGCAGACATAAAATGAACATGTGTTTGGATTTTATTTTACTCATCAGTCAATGAGGAAAGCAGGCAGATGTTACAGCCAGTTCAAGAGAGAATCTGAAGGATAGGCTCATTGATAATATCAGGAATATTGAAATGAATGTACACATAGAAGCAAAATTGTTATCCCCTGTTTGAAGGGGTTGATTTGGGGGACGGGACGTCACTCAGAAAGCTTCTGGACAGGACAGAATTTGCATGTGTTTACACAAGAATCATTCTGCATTGCTGTCACATAACTTACAGAGTTGTACAGTACTCCCACAGAGCCAGAATCCGATAATTCAGAGGACTGGCGCCTAGGGTAGACGGTAAATGCATAGTTTTCCTTTGAGGTACGACATTTTCCTCTGTGAGTGGCAAGTCACATTGTGGTTGACTTTGGCCGCCTCCACCAGATTAAACTTCCATAAATACTGTTGTATTGGACACCTGGCTGGCTCAGTCAGTAGGGCATATGACTCTTTATCTTGGGGTTGACTCTTGATCTCAGGGTCGACTCTTGATCTCAGGGTCAACTCTTGATCTCGGGATCATGAGCTTGAGCTCCACATTGGGAGTGGAGATTACTCTAAAAAACCAGTGCTTTTATCATCTGATTCATCTTTCCTGTCACTGATTGTGTCTAGTCTGAACCCTCGCCAGTCATCAGGTTCTTTGTAATCTCTTACATCTCCGGCATCACATGCCAGCTCTCTCCAGACATGAACCCTACTTTAGTCAGACCACCTTCTTCCCTCCACATGTGCACGTGATTAATTCCTCAGCCAAGCCTTATGAGGGATCTCTCCTTTTTAACCTATTCACTCCCTTGTTCAAGGCAAGTGCATCTCAACTTTGTTGAACCTTGCCTCTTATGACATCCTGTTGGGTATATGGATCATGCCAAACTACCCACCACATAGTTATCTGCTGTTTTCTATTTTGGGGGGAACACTTCATGTTTGTTGAATCCAGCTTGATGGAAAACTCTTCTTTGTTTTGGTTATATCTCACCCTGCCTAACACCGCTATGAGCATATAAAACTACCCATTCTATACTTACCGATCTGTAATTATCCTGTCCTTGGTTATTATCCATTTGTATGACTAAAACAAGAATTGAATACATGGGGAGAAATGGAGAAAGTTTTCATTTCTTGAAGTTGTTCCAAGATTCAACAGACTTTTTCTGAATCTTAACCCTAACAAAACAAAACAAAACAAAACAAAACACCTTCCCCAGGATATTCCAAAGCTTTGGTCATGGGTCTGCCTTGATTGATCGCTTGGATTGCCACAAGCAGACTTGATATTTCATCGTTAAGCCCCTTCAGAGTAATTGCTCAAGGTAACGATAAACCACAAAATTACTTTTTATATTACGTCCAAAAGCAGTCATCCAATTTGGAAGGTGAAAAGTTAGCTTCAATTGGTACACAGTGAAGTGAGTTTGAACTCTGTGCATGATGCGAGGGTGTACCTGAGGCTTTATTGTCTAGGTTCACAGTGGGAGACCTGCTTTCCAGGCTGCTGTGGCCCTGGCAGAATGGCCGTTGCTACCAGTTCTAGAATGGGCTACAGCAGATAAGAAGATCCGATTTTCTCTCCGTTCATGAAGGCAGAGATTTTTGTCTGTTTTATTCACTTGGGTCTCCGCATGCCTGCAGCATGCCTGAGCGTCTGGCATATTTTTGACGCTCAAAAAAATATTTGTTTTGAACGAACAAATGCTTGTTTTTCATTCTCTAATCACTGTAACATATTTATAGCTTCAGAGTTTACAGTTTTTGAAAATCTGATTTTGGTGGTGTTCAATGAAACTGTTTCCCCTAAGAGTTTAAAAACTCAGATGAAAATCCCGCCTGGGTGGCTCAGTCGGTAGGGTTACTGACTTCGGCTCAGGTCATGATCTCGTGGTTCACGAGTCTGAGCCCCACGTCGGGCTCTGTGCTGACAGCTCGGAGCCTGGAGCCTGCTTCGGATTCTGTGTCTCCCTCCCTCCCTGCCCCTCCCCCAGTTGTGCCCTGTCTCTTTCTTTCAAAACTAAATAAACATTAAAAAAATTTAAAACAATCACAGTTTTATCAGTAATGTCATCAAGAAGGGAAATTAATGCAATTTGAACCAAAATAGGACACGTGTGCATTACATGTTTATATACATTCATATGCCCCGCAGACGTTTTAATTGATAGAAATCTGTCTTCTACCTAGAAACGGTTATATTATAACATTTACTAGTGTTCTGGTAGATTTTTGTGGCATAGGCTTTTGTTCTTAATCATAGCTAACTAAAACGTCACTTCAAATCATTTACTTATTGAAATGTAGCTTTCGCAAAAATTACATTTGGTACACATTAAAGAATAAAATAGTTTCTTGAGACAAAGATGTGTTTTAATGTTGGAGCCCTTTATTGAGTACACTTCCTATTTACACAGAAAACTTGCAAATACCACAGAGTAAAATCCTGCTGATTTTTTGTTTCTTAGTCTACCATCCATATTCACACGGAATGGTACCTGAAATTATTGTCAGATGCCTTGTCCCTCATCTCACTGAGATGCCAGGTAGCCTTCAGGCAGTTTTCAGTTCAGTGTCTTTCTTCTTGTTTGAAAGGAGCACTTCCCACAGGCCAAATGAGACAACGGATAACCAAGGAAATTTATTTCATGTGTGAGGGCTTCTGGGGGAGAGAATGACCCCGCACAGAAATCTGCCTTCAAAACAGCAAGCGCTTTATCGATCCCCATTTGTTGAAAAACAGGGTCTCTGAGCCAGATCCCAGCAGTTAGGTAAGAAGGCCCTTGGGGCGCCTGGGTGGCTCGGTCGGTTGAGCGTCCGACTTCGGCTCAGGTCACGATCTCACGGTCCGTGGGTTCGAGCCCTGCGTCGGGCTCTGGGCTGACGGCTCAGAGTCTGGAGCCTGCTTCCGATTCTGTGTCTTCCTCTCTCTCTGCCCCTCCCCCATTCATGCTCTGTCTCTCTCTGTCTCAAAAATAAATAAACGTTAAAAAAAAATTTTTTTAAAAAAAGAAGGCCCTTGGGAGCAAGTAGAAATGGTCAATCGGCTCTCCAGAGGCATAGAAACTTATTACGGAAACTTATTACTAACCGCGTTAGTGCAGACAGACTGTCTTCAAAATAGAAAATTTACCAGGACAGTTTCTCCCTGTGGCCAGCTTGATAAAGAAGTCTAAAGCTTCTCTGACAGGAGCACTCCTACCTGCGCCCCTCTTCCACGTATATATTTTTCTGGGTGATTTTTTTCCAATAACCTCGGGAAGATGACTTTCTGCGCGGATGCTCTTCTGGGCAGTTGTAATCTTTGGATCCACGGCTACTAATATATATAAGTTATGTTTGTCCCCAATTCGGAATATTTTGGCATCATAATATTGTTCAACTGCTTAGCAAAACGATTCTTTGCTCCTGGAAGTGGGGGCGGGAATGAACTGGAGTCCTGCAGACGTGACTTGTAGTGGGTCTGAGCCGGGAAGACTTCAGGTCTCTGTGGGACTCAGAGGTCTTTTATATTTCTCTGTCCTTCCGGTGAGCTGGAGACAAGAGGGTGCCCCTGACCTGTCCCTAGGCGGATAGAGCTTTTCTGAAGAGAGTATTTAGTCTCCGTCTGTCTGTAGACAAAATGGGAAGGATTTAGTCTGATCTTAAAGGAGGAGAGTGTTACCTACCAGATGCAGGAATAAAGGATTTGGAGGCGCTCCTCGCGGGTGGCACCAGTCATGATCTCACAGTTCTCGTGAATTCGAGCCCCGTGTCGGGCTGTGTGCTGACAGCTTAAAGCCCGGAGCCTGCTTCAGATTCTGTGTCTCCTTCTCTGTCTGCCCCTTCCCTTCTCGTGCTCTGTCTCTCTCAATCTCTCTCTCTCTCTCAAAAATAAACAAACATTAGAAAGGATTTGGAAACCGAAGAATCCAAGCTGGACCAGCAAGCTGAGCCCACATCAGTTTGCAACAAATCATAAAGGCAACACTCCCGCCCCACTGCGTTTTATTGGGAGACTTTACAATGTGCTGGACACTTATTCACATCCCCTTCTTTCTCCCCCCCCCTCCCCCCGCCATAAAAACTGATACTGTAGGTGTCGCTACTTGTATCGGATAATGGGCAGTTAGCCGCAGTTGCCTTTTTTCCCTCCACCGCTGTTTTCTCTGACAGAGCGGAGACCCTCAAATATTTGTTGAATGAATCCTCATTTTGTGAATGAGGAAACCAAGATTCGGTCATTTGTCCAAGACCAGGCATCAGCTAATTAGCCCAACTACTCGGTATAAAATCCATCATTCAGGGGCTCCTGGGGCTCGGTCAGTTGAGTGTCCAACTCTTGGTTTTGGCTCAGCATGTGATCTCACGGCTGTGGAATCAAGCCCCGTGTCTGACTCTGCTGGGCATGGAGCCTGCTTAGGATTCTCTCTCTCTTTCTCCCTCTGTGCCGCCCCCACCCCCACCCCCCACCTCCATGGTCAGTCCCTCTCTCTCTCTCTCTCCATCTCTCCCTCTCTGTCTCTCTAAAATTAAATCTGAAAAAATCCACCATTCAGTTAATGGTAAGGACTTAGATAATCTCAGGATCCTAAAGCTGTTGTGTGTTTTTGTGGTTTTTTTTTTTTTTGCATATTTATCTGTCTAAATGGATTAAAATTTCCTTCTTGTTTCATTTGTTGTTTCTTTCCTTTTTCTAAGTCTGCGGACACTTTGGGGTTGTTTTCGCCATGCACTAGGACAAAGGAGAGGATTAGAGGTTTGTGCGTGAAATGGTCATTAAGTGGAAGCAGAGTTTCAATGAGCCCAGGATTTGTGGCCATAGTTGGGAGTGAGTAGGGAGCCCTACAAGGAAATTAGACACTCGGGGACACTAGAGTCCGACCACTTTTTTCAGTTGCCCCCCCCCCCCCCCCCCCCCCCGTCAAATTTCTGTTGAAGCTTCTCTCATGTTGTGTGCATTGCAGCCCTGAAAGGTGTCTAATCTATGGGTAACAATTCGTTACTTTCTTCATAGAAGATGTTAGGAGATGCTTAAAAGTTTTATCATGTGGAGAACGTTGATTGGCATTAAGCATGTGATTTTTTTTTTTTTGGGGGGGGGCCTTACATTAAGACCTTGAGAACACCACCAAGCTGGAAATTGTGGTATCATGGCCTGTTCATTAGAGATCCTGCAGTAATTTATGCCCAGTTTCCCCGCTTGTTTGAGACGGGACACTGAATGGCTACACGGCTAAGGCAGACTGATGTTTCTCTAGAAGAGTCTTCTACGAGTATTGTGTATACACACATAATGTGGAGTGGCCACGGCTTCATGGGATTTTTCCAAATCCACCTTATTTGGCAGTTACCATGCTATGAACTGAGGGTATACTTACATAAATATTTGGAAAGGTGGACTCTTCAGTACGCGAATAGTAAGGACCGACGAGTCTATTCCGCATAGCCTAAAAAACTCTCCAGGTGTAGTCTGGCTCACCTCAGAATAATGGATTTGCTGCCTGGGCCCTTGATTTCCCAGCTTCGAATGGATGCAATTTTAGAACTCTGCTGGAGAGGCCATACATTTTGACAGCTAGAGCGATCTCCAAGGTTTTCATCAGTCATGGCCCTCATTTTGCATTGTAATATGTGCAGGAGATGTGAAACTTATGGTCGCATGCTCTAATGGGGGATTTCACTGATAGGACTGCAGTGCCTTTTGTATGGCTGTGTGTTCTCATAGTCTCCCGCCTTGCTTCAGGGAATGCCCTTCTTTTGAGATTCACAAAAAAATAACCCAAAGAAACAGGAGCTGTCATTTTGGAAAGTTCTCTAACCAAGTGATTTATTATTTTGGCATTCTTCCACAGTTCTCCTCTTCCGTGATCAATATTCATAGAATTTTGACTGTGCAAGGTTAATTACACGTGAATGTACACGTGGAGATGTGAATATGTATATCTCACTGTGTAACTTTTCCCTAAGATTGTGATAAACTAAGTTGATAGTGACTTAGGTGCTTTTGGGAAAAACCTGTTCCATGTGTCTAGGTAATGCAGCAAATTTTTCTCAGTTATGTGTGTTATTTGTGGATAATTTTGTCTAATTTCCCCCCTCTGATTGAACTTAAAACATCACAAATACAGTCAGCAAGTTTCTAAAAGTAATGTCAGGATTTCTGAGCTGTTAAACTTGGGAAAGAAATTAGAATATGTGTCTTGTATTATCTTATTAGCTCTTGGTTATCAATTATCTGAGCTACTGATAATCACTAAGTAAGAGAAGTTGTTGAAATGCATTTGGCTACTTACATCTGCTCGTGAGTGTATTTCTGATGTTCTGGAATTGTCCTGCATTCCGAATAAGTTCAGGCTACGGGCTAGGATTCCCATTATCACCAGTATTGTCTACTGTTGTTCTGGATACTGACCAAAGGAGTGAGATATAAAACAAAGTGAGATGCACATACTGGAAAGAAGATAAACAGTCCTCTGTTGAAACAAAAAGGGGCAAAGAAACGGAACAGGTCATTTACCAAGGAAGAGACAAAGATCATCAATAAATTAGCTTCAAAAAATTTAGTCTTTGGCAAAGATGCTAAAGACCCTTGTTGAAAAGTGTCTGCGTAGAAAGAGCCTTGTACATAGCTATCGGGAATAAAAATTGGCAACATGTTTCTGAAAGGCAATTTTAAAATATTCATCAAAAATTTAAAAAACATTCATATTCCTCGCTGCCATAATTCTAGGAATTTAATATAGGCAATGTGTCTTTTCTTCTTTTGCATTGCTAATCCCTTTTCTGATTAAAATGGTGACTCCTTTCTTGGAAAAATGCTAATGTACAATCAAGTTTGCCTTTAATTTCTTGGGTCATGTGGTGATTGCCTAACTCCAGCAAAATGACAGTACCCTATAATGCAATATAAATTTTGCACAACACCCTAGATACTGTTACTTTAGAAATTGTAAAGAATTTACAAAATAAAATCTGTGAAAGTCCATATTAAATATATTTCATGTATAAAATTCTAAAAATAAAGCATAAAGTAAAATCTTACATTTATAAAAAATAGCGTAGCATACATTATCATTTTAATAGACATCACTGGCCACTGCTTCTGATTTTCCCTTTGATGTCTGCCCCATCATAGCTACTGCTTCCTTGTTGCTGTGAGATTTCAGCCCCTTCTTGTCCTGGCTAACTCCCGGGAGTGAAGCCTTCAGGACAAATCTTTAGAAGGCCCCTGCTTCTCTAGCCAGCGCCTTGAAGTTGCAAGTTTTGCTTTGTTCCCTCTTTCCTACCCAGGAAAAGTATTTTGAGAGGATAAACAAAGCCCAGCCCAGAAGTATTAACTCTCCTTTGCAACAGAGAGAACCGTCCCCTTCAGAGGACCCTCCCACTTTGTGTACAGACTTTGTTAAAATATTTTTAAAGTCGGGCCCACATTGAGGATCTACCCAGAGGATGTGGGTAGAACAAAGCTCGGTAGTAAAGAGGGCTGAATTTTGTTGATGGTGCTATTCCCAAAAGAGTTCTTAAGTGAGGCCAGTTAGGAGGGTTCGTGGAATGATGGAAAATTGCTGGATGCTATGGCGTGTGGCTTCAACTCATTTATCCACACTCAGGAAGAGGCTGTCTTAAAATGGTAGCTCCTGGTACCACGGACAGGATGTCTCGAGAAGCCATCTGCCACTTTAGGGCTCACCCTAAAAAGCAAAATGTTTTTAAAAAGTAACAGTATATATCATAAAGGGAAATGATGATTCTGTTGCCTCCCCAGGCTTAGTGTGCAGAATCTAGTGGTTTGTTTTTCTCTTGTGGTGGTTCCATGGTAGTTGCAATCCTGCACCAAGAAGTAAAGCAGTCTTAAGGCCATTCAAACTCTTTGGTTCAAGCCCTTGAGCAAAGAGAGAGCGTCTGAATACAAATTCCATTTTGACTCAAAGGAGTTATACGAAGAGAGGTACTTAAGAACTGGGCTTTGAATGGAAACTGCCTGCATAACCTCTGATAAGGGACTTAACCTCTCTGTGCCTCAGTCCTTCCCATCTAAAATGGGAATCATAACCATACTTACCTCCCAAGATTATGTGAGAATTAGTCAATTCATATATCGGATGCATAAAACAGTGCCTGAGAGTTATCACTCCATCAATGTTAAGCACGATTATTATTTTCATATGTTTCAAGAGACCCATAAAAAAACTAATTAGAAATATTGAGTATTTTTAAAATGTAATGTCCTGGTGACATAAAACTGAATATTACCATTTTTAAAAAATCGCATTTTGTTTTTATTCTTTTTTTTTTTTCCTAATCAGATTATTACTGAGTGCAGTATTGGCTTCAAATGAACAGGATTACGCTTTGTTTTGCTTTTATCTTATTGTAGAGTCCATAAGTCATCCATACCTGGCTGAAATGGGGCTCAGAATTGATTAGCACAAAAATCACTTCCCTGCCTGCCCTTCCCCCGGTGTCTGAAGGCTTCCAGTTTGGAAGTGGAGTTTGGTGAAGTTTGCTTTGGGCATGTTGGCCAGGAAGGAAGTGGAGAAGGCTGGTGTGATGTCTCCTTGCAGTCCAGGTCTTTGGCCTGGATTTCAATTCCTTCTGCCAGAAGAGTGGGATTGACTCAAGACAACCGGACCACTCTGAGCACAAAATGTAGTTATGTAGCCTCCAAGTGAGCAAGAAGCTCTTTCTCCAGGTAGATTCAAACCCTCCACGGTTCTAGAGGCCGATGGTGATTGTAAGCTTTATGGGGCCACAGAGGAATTTTCTTGGACACCCAAGAATAACTAGCCAGTTTTTTATTGGGAGCTCTTTTACAGCAGTCAAGATAATAGGAGGTCTTGCCACATTAATTTGGGTAATAGAAGCTGAGTTTGTTTTTTTATTGGGAGATTTGAGTCTCATCTAAGGTCAATAGTGAATAGACCCTGGACTGTATATAGAAGGCTTGGCTTGGTGGAATTTCCTATACATCTTGAAAGCAAGATGGAATCATCAAATGAAACCTTTTTTGCCCAGACCAAAACCTAACGAGGGATCAAATAGTTTGGGGAGGTGACTGTGTCCTGAGTCATTCTTTGAATCTAGGCTTTTATTTAGAAGAATAAAAATCTCACTTGTCTTCTGCTTTTGGAGGATTACTGGGGGGTACTGGTGAGTTTAATTAGGTTAGCGATCGTATAATTTTAAATTATGTTTTTATTTTGTATTTTTACTGAAAGAAAAGAAGAAAAATTAGGATTTGTTTCCCATAAGATTTTTCCAGGCCTCTACAAAAAGAAGACCTGGGGCACGTCTTCTCGTACCACAGAGTGCATTTTCATAGTGTCCCTCGCTCACCTGGGTGTGCACACATGCGTGCACACACACACATCACACATTTCTGATTTAGAGATGCTGACTCTTCTCTTAGCATTCACACACAACAGGCTTTACCGGGAAGGGATTTTAGGAAGTTGGGGGAGTGTGCATGTCTGTAGTAGAACTAAGGTTTGACTGTGAAAATGCTGGCCTCCCTCCCTGCTTGTTTATTTTTTTGAACTGTATCTGTTTATTCGGTGGGAGGAATTATGGCCCTGCTGCAGCGTGGCTCCTGGTAGGGTGGGTGGGCTCTTTAGTGGGATCAGTGAGAAGCCCCAAGGGCCATTTTCCCCTTCAACCCTGGATTGAATTGCCACCCGGCAGAGCAGAATGAGTGTGGACAGAGGTAGGCGATGTCAAGTTAGATTTGGGCTCTCAGCGCTTGAGGCTGGCAGTGGAGGTCTTCCTGTCATAGCAGGAGTCTGACCTGCCAGTTCTGTGATTGCACAAATTCAAGGAACGTTCAGAAACAGTGCAAAGATCTGCCGCCCTTGACCTGAGATGCAGAGACTGTGACGGACAGAGAAGGCTATGGGAGATGGCCGAGAGGAGCCAACCCATGGAAGGAGAGTGGAGAGCAGGCCGGGCAGGTATGTGGGCTTGGGCATGAGACATGAACTGTTTAACGGGAGCCGCCTTCCAGGTTCCGGAAACTCCTCGTCATAGCTGGGGCCAGAGAAAGAAGGTTTTCTTATCATCTCACTTCCACCCCAAACTCGGGTCCACACCTGTTTGTTTCCTTGTATAGCCCATCCGGGAATGTTGGTGCCCACTTGTTACCTTCTGAGAGTGTCTGCAAGTTTTGTGAAAAGCACTGACCAAACAAAATAAAACAAAATAAAATAAAATAAAATAAAATAAGACATCACCGCCAACTGAGGTAACAGAGGCCTGACAGTAGAGAAACCTTGAATAAAGAGGGAAAACCCTCAACAAACTAAAACTACCACCAATCTCTTCCTGTTCCTCTGAACCAATCAGTGAGGAAAATTAATTATAAAACATCTTTAAACATCAGGTGGGCTGTATTTCAGCTTTCCTTGATATCTTTATTTTCTCAGGATACCAGTCATCCCTTCTATTAATGGAGGTATTATTATGATTATTGTTATTATTATATTATCATTAATTCACCAATACAAATAGACCAACATCAGAAAGGAAGTAAACCCCTCACATGAAACTAGCCTGAATTTTTAGAGTTTGAAAATGATAACGCGGAGTATGTTGTTATGCCATTAAAAAGTTGATAGTTAAGGGGTCGCCTGGGTGGCCCAGTCAGTTAAGTGTCCCACTTTGGCTCAGGTCATGATCTTATGGTTCATGGGTGCGAGCCCCGCGTCGGGCTCTACGCTGACAGCTCAGGGCCTGGAACCTCCTTTGGATTCTGTGTCTGCCCCCCTTGTGCCCTGTATCTCTCTCTTGAAGATAAATAAACATTAAAAATTGTTAAAAAGGTTGAAAGTTAAGGAGAGCTAACTGATGTTTTTAATTCATTTACTATTGGGCTCAAGCAGTGTGCCATATGCTGTTAATACGACATTCATACCTGTATTCTGGGAGCCTACATTCTTACATGGGCTCCTACTGTGAATTCCCAGATATTTTTTTAAAGTTTGTTTGTTTGTTTATTTAGAGGAGAGAGAGAACAAGTGGGGAAAGTGCAGAGAGAGAGAGAGAGAGAGAGGGAGACAGATAATCCCAGGCAGGCTCTGCATCAGCAGTGTGGAGCCCAGTGTGGGGCTTGAACTCACGAACCAGGAGACCGTGACCTGAGCCAAAGTTGGGCGCTCAACCCATCGAGCCACCCAGGTGCCCCCAAATTCTCGGGTATTTATACACGAGGCAAAATGGAGGGAACTTGCAGGAAGCATAAAGAGAGAGTCCCGGGACTCGGGCAGAGTGAGACCATCCGTGGAGGGAGCAAGGCCTCCTGAGGGCAGCTGCTCTCTACTCTGAACTCCACCAGAGTTTTCTGTGATGACACAGAAAATTAACTGTCCGACTCCCTTCCTGGTGAACGAGGAGGGATGAGCTGAACCAACACCAGCTGCGTCAGTGACAGGACCCTGTGCTCCTGCAGGTCCCTGTGTTGACTTTCGACCCTTGTAGATCTTACCACACCGAGCGTCTCAGCGTCCCTGTGAGGCTGGTGATGCAAAGAAAGTGAGAACGTGGAAATAGACAGCAGCTCCTCCAAAGGACGCTGAGAGAGCTCAAAACAGTCCATTTGCAAAGACCCATATGGGAAGTACAGTGCCTTTACAGGGAACCTCTTCCCCTTTATAGAGAGGCATTTCCTAAAGCAACGAAAATACACTTCTTCTAAAAGAAGACATCTGTTTTCCTGGATCAGATCTGGAAGTCACGGTGTCTGTATCGTTGCTTGATGTGTACCAGGTTTCTGGAGCCTTGACATTCAGACCCATCCCCGAGGATATAGACTAGACGTGTTTCTTGTTCTTCCCTCGCTGGCCACACAGACTTCCCTTCTGGGGCCATTCGCAGGTCTCCTTGAGTTATCTTGTTGAGTTTTCTGCTTACCTGGGCTGACGGTCTCAATGGCTCTTTGCTTCTGCCGAGCCAACCAGAGGGAAGCAATTGAGAGTCTGTCTGCTGGGCAGTGATCGTCCGTTTTGCACTGCTAGTATGACTGCTGTGGCCGAAAAGAAGACTCTTCTGACTGCTAAACAGGTGCCTCTTGAAAAATAACAGAAGAGTTTCTTGCTTTTCCTTAATCCATCAAGATTTGAAACCTTTGCTCCCACGCAAGCACGCTCTTACTCAAAATAATTGCACTTGTTAAAGTGGTCATTCATCTAAAAGATTCCTGTGAGCCCGCTTCATTCTTTATTCTTATTTTCCCAACACTGAAAGAGAAATGTCTTTTTTCTTTTCTTCTCTTAAGCATATCCTCATTAACAATGACGTTAACCAGACACTCTTCGAAGCTACAATGTAAGCCTCTCAAAATCCTTGCTCCTGTATTTCTAAATATTTGGTATCACCCTTCTTTCTTACGAAGAAATGTAGGAGGAGGATTCTACTATAGAGGTGAATAGTAGGAATATTATCAGGTAGTCACAATATTTCCTGAGTGGAGCTCAGTAGTTAAATAGCAGGAAAGTAATGGTAACAAGGTGACTTTTAACTAACAATAGAAACAGATAATGGCGCTAATAATTAAAAATTACTCTCACATCATGCATTGCGTTCTACTTAGAAACAGAAGGTAAATACAATAAAGCTTTTGAGTGCTTACAGATTTTGATCGTCAAAGGTGTTATTTCATATATATATATATGCTTGTCAAAGGTGTTACACACACACACACACACACACACACACACACACACACACACAGGTGCACCAGGACAATTAGAGTAGTATTTGTCACACCAAACTAGGTTGATCCAATCAGCATGAGGGGTGATTTTGATTGAAAAGGTCCTTGGCACTATGTATCTAAAAACTAAATGTAATCTTCAAGATTGTTTAGTCAGCTTTATATGCTCATAAAAATCTTTTTATTTTCTGATGGCTCGGAGCCTGGAGCCTGTTTCCGATTCTGTGTCTCCCTCTCTCTCTGCCCCTCCCCCGTTCATGCTCTGTCTCTCTCTGTCCCAAAAATAAATAAAAAACGTTGAAAAAAAAAATTTAAGAAAAAATGGGGCGCCTGGGTGGCGCAGTCGGTTAAGCGTCCGACTTCAGCCAGGTCACGATCTCGCGGTCCGTGAGTTCGAGCCCCGCATCGGGCTCTGGGCTGATGGCTCGGAGCCTGGAGCCTGTTTCCGATTCTGTGTCTCCCTCTCTCTCTGCCCCTCCCCCGTTCATGCTCTGTCTCTCTCTGTCCCAAAAATAAATAAAAAAACGTTGAAAAAAAAAATCTTTTTATTTTCCATTTAAATTAGCACTGAGCCAGGTGCAAATGTATTCATTCATCTTGTGTGTGTGTGTGTGTGTGTGTGTGTGTGTGTGTGTGTGTTGACATATTACCAATTCCCTTCCAAAAAGGTTCTATCAGTTTGCACCCCAGTCGGCAGTGCAAGAGAGTATCCGTCTCTCCATAGCCTTGCCAACATGGTGTGTGCCATACCTTTTATTTTTACCAGTCTGGCAAGTGAGGAGGCCATCCATCTCAGAGTAGTTTTAGTTAGCATTATCGCTAATTATGAGGAGATCTTTTAAGTAAGAATCAGTCAAGTAAGACATCGTCTAGGGGTTTCACTCAGTTTTCTACAAACTATATCACTATTTTCCTTGACCGTACATCTTTAAGTATGCAGTGAATATTTCCATTGTACATTTAAACAGTTGCAGAGACACGGTTTCTATCACATTTAAAATACGATAAATTTAAATAAAATTGCGACATGGCTCCGTTAAGTGTAGTTAGTGTAACCTCTGTACCAAACTAGCATCTCTTTCAAAAATATCATTTTCGACTTAGGCTAGTACGCTCCTATGCCAGCCACTATGTTTTTAAAGTTTTATTGAAGAACTTACACATCGTTGTATAAGTTGAAGGCATGTGTCGTGATGGTTTACATGTATTGTGTTTACTACAATAAATACAGCGAACACTCATTGTCTCACATAGATACAGTAAAAATCAACAGAAAAAAAAGCAACGTCTCCTTGTGATGAGAACTTGTAGGATTTACTCTTTTCTAAAATGTTTGTTTATTTATTGTTTTTTTTTTTAATTCTAATGTGTATTTAGTTTTGAGAGACAGAGAATGAGCAGGGGAGGGGCAGACAGAGAAGGAGACACATAATATTTTTTTTAATATAATTTATCGTCCAATTGGTTTCCGTACGACACCCAGTGCTCATCCCAACAGGTGCCCTCCTCATTGCCCGTCACCCACTTTCCCCTCTCCTCCACCCTCCATCAACCCTCAGTTTGTTCTCAGTGTCCAGGAGTCTCTTATGGTTTGCCTTCCTCCCTGTCTGTAACTTTCCCCCCTTCCCCTCCCGCATGGTCTTCTGTTAAGTTTCTCAAGATCCACCTACAAGTAAAAACATATGGTATCTGTCTTTCTCTGACTGACTTATTTCACTCAGCATAATACCCTCCAGTCCCATCCTAGTATAAAGGGCTAGTATCCAAAATCTATAAAGAACTCACCAAACTCCACACCCAAAAAACGAATAATCCAGTGAAGAAATGGGCAGGAGACATGAATAGACACTTTTCCAAAGGGAGACACAGAATCTGAAGCAGGCTCCAGGCTCTAAGCTGTCAGCACAGAGCCTGACATGGGGCTTGAACTCACAAACTGAGATCATGACCTGAGCTGAAGTCGAGTCAAATGCTTAACCAACGGAGCCACCCAGGCACCCCTAGGAGTTGCCCTTAACAACCTTCCTATAACAGTGTTAGTTACAGTCATGTTGTACATTACATGCTAGGTACTTATTTATCTTATAACTGGAAGTTCATACTTTTTGACCACCATCCTTCAAATTCCCCTCCCTCCCAGCTCTACCTCCCATAACCACAAGTCTGATTTTTGTGTCTGTGGGTTTGGTGTGGGTTTTTTTGTTTGTTTGTTTTTGTTTTTGTTTTTTTTTTTAGATGCCACATACAAGTGAGATCATGCAGTATTTGTCTTTCTCTGCCTGACTTTACTTAGCATAATGCCTTCAAGGTTCATTCATGTTGCAAATGGTGAGATTTCCTCAACTTTTTATGGCTTAATTATCTATCGATCGATTGATAGATAGATAGATAGATCTATCTCACAGTTTCTTTATCCATTCATCCATCAGTGGGCACTTAGGTTGTTTCCATGTCTTGGCTCTTGGGTCTTGGTAATGATGTGTTGGACATGACACCTAAAAGACAAGCAACAAAATACAAAATAAGAAAGTGGGGTGCCTGGGCGGCTCAGTCGGTTAAGTGTCTGACTATTGATTTCAGCTCAGGTCACAGCCTCATGGTTTGCAGGATCGAGCCCCGCATCAGGCTCTGTGCTGAGTATGGAGCCTGCTTGAGAGTCTCTCTCCTCTCTCTCTGCCCCTCCCCCCCTCAAAATAAATAAACTTAAAAAACATAAGCAAGTGGGACTGTGTCAAACCAAAAAGCTTCTGCACAGCAGAAGAAACCATCAAAAGGCAATCTATAAAATGGGAAAAAAAGTGTCAAAGCATATATCATTTGCATAACCATATAAAGGGTTAATATCCAAAATGTAGAACGAGTCATATAACTCAACAGTAAAATAAAATGAACACTCAATTAAAAAATGGGCAAAGGTCTCAAATAGACATTTCCCCAAAGAAGATATACAAAAGGCCAACAGGTGTATGAAAAGATGCCCACCATCACTAGTCGTTAGGGGAACGTCAGTGAAAACGACAGTGAGATCTCAGCTTATGCCGACTACAGCAGCCATCATCAAGAAGATAAGAGATGACAAGTGTTGGCTTGGATGTGAAGAAAACCCTTGTGTGCTGTTGGAAGGAGTGTACCTTGGTACAGCCACAGTGTGGAAAACAAAATGGGAGATCCTCCAAAAATTAAAAATAGAACTACCACGCAATCTGGCAATTGCCCCTCTGGGAAAATACCTAAAGAAATGAAAAGACTACCTGACAAAGATATTCATCCCCCCCGTGTTCACAGCACCATTACTTACAATAGCTTTTCCATAACAATCATAAATTCTACAGGCTTTCTTTTCCTTTCTGGGCTCCTATAGTCCTTCTAGCCCCTCCTGCAGCCCCACAACCCCACCAAATGTCATCCTAAAATAGTGTCAGTGTCTGCTTGAAAGGCTATTGATCACTCTATGAGATTACACAGAGAATTGCATGTTCAGATCAGAAACTTTACTAATAATTTCAAGGAAACGATCAGCACACACAACACACAAGCAACACGAGGTGAGATCTGGGACTGTCAGTGAGGCTCTTTTAGTCCTTTCTTGCTGCAGCATGAACGGTGTAACCCAGACAACACAGAAGATACCTAATACTGCATGTGCTTATGGTATTTATGCAAGGAGATCCTTTTAAACCTTGAACCGTTTCCATTTTTACTTGCATAGCTTAACAGACGTTTTCCCAGAAGTCATGGGCTATATATCTACAGATTTTATGTTCGTTTCCCCAGGAACAATTCTAGGGAAACAGGTAAACCTGCATTAGGCTTTCCATAGATAAGGACCTGCCTGCCCTGCACATGGCACAAAGTTTGTCATTAACAAGCTGACAAGGACATTAAACCGGGCCATTTCTTTCTCTTCTGGGGTCACTCTCCCTTTCCTCCATAAAGGGAGAGAATGGATTTTAGAACTGTGGTTTAATCATTTATCTCCCATCCTGTCCTATTTCTTCTATACAGAAAAATATGTAAATAATGGAAACTTTCAAAAATTGTTTTCTTTGACCATATGCCTATAAATTTAAATACCTTCTGGCTTGAGTTATCCTTAAATTCATATGCATATGCATTGACCAGAATAGCATAAGTGTATTACAGATTTTGATAAATAAAGATAGCTTTGTTAGAAAAACAACTCTTAATAAGATGGATGAGATGACTTTTTTAATTGATATTTTTATTAGGATCGTTGATTCACATGCAGTTGTTAAGAAATAATCCGGAGAGGTCCCCAAAACTTTACCTACTTTTCTCCTATGATAACACTTTCCAAAACTGTAGTGTAATACCGTAGTCATACGACCCACCTATCTTATTCAGCTTTTCCAAGTTTTGCCTTTACTCATGATGCCTGTGTGTGTATTTAGTTGCATACAACTTTTGCGTGTGTGTGGGCATGTTTCCAGCCCCACAGTGAAGGTACCAAACATGTTCCTCACCCTGCGTTGCCCTTTTATAACCACACCCTCCTTTCTTCCACCCTCACCCCACCCTAAACCCTGGCGACCACTGGTCTGTTCCCCATCTCTAAAATGATATACAGATGGAATCATACAGTATGTTACTTTGGGGGGTTGTTTATTGTCACCCAGAAGAACTCCCTGGGGATCCATCTGGGTTGTTATAGGTGTCAGTGGTCATTCCGTGGTACAGCTGTGCCACCGTCTACGTAACCATTTGCCTGTTGAAAGACATCTGGACTGATTCCATTTTTTGGCCGTTAGCGATAAAGCTGTGAACATTCATGTAGCGGTTTTTGTTTGAACGTAAGTGTCCGTCTGTCTGGAATACCTAGTATTCCAGGTTTAGTTAGCCTCGGTGTACCCCTCTTGTTTCAAACTTTCACTGGCCTTTGATTAAGAGCTCTAGACTCATAGCCAGTAGATCAGTGTGCTTATTTTATTCCTTCCAGCCAAATGTTGTCTCAAGATGATTTTTCTTCTGAATGTTTAATGCCTTCTCTGGTCCATTTCTAATGAATTGTGCAGTATGGAAAATGAATTGATAAAGTGCTACAAGGACTAAAATCGGTGACATTTTTCACCTGCCACCGTGTTTGTCCCTTGAATCCATTTGTCAGGATAACTCTCAAGCAGTGTGCTTGATATTGATTTGTCATTTAGAGAATTTTCTCATTGTGAACATCGCGGGGCCTGGAGAGCTCTGCTGAATGTCTGTCCCTCTCCAGGATACGCCGCTGATTAGAAAGCAGAAGGGGAGATATCAGACTTGTCATGAAATAAATTGCTCTTGTGCCACTGAGTAGAACAGCACCTGGTTTGACCATCCTTGGGCCAGCTCACCAGAAGGGGCCCGAGGCGGGGAAGTATGTTTCAATGTGGTGTCACTTTTATTAAGTGACTTTGTCTTCAGGGGCACACTTCAGTGCCTTCCAGATAAATCGCCTCTGTCTTTGACAGTGACAATGACAATATTTCCAACTTCACACATCCAAGAGCCAATTGACAGGACAAATTGCACATTGGGATTGCTTGATAAGCACAAGACGGGGCACAGCATCTCAAATCACTCTACGCCATTGGAACTAAGTTATAATATGAATAATAAAAACAAATCTATCACTTACACACCTAACTGTGAGACAGAAGCTGTATTTAACAGCTGAAGCAATGTTCATCTCTTGAGTAGCGTGCAAAAATTGTACTTAATTATTTTCTGATATTGGGTCTTAGTAAATTTGCTTTTTCCCCCCACGATGTCCATTTACATAATACAAGGAAAACCTGTCTCCCATAAAACTTCTCTTAATATTTTTATAGATTCGGTCAACATAACCCATGCAAATACTTGGAAAGAATTGCTAAACAATAAAACAGTATTCTTCATATTTATGACCTTAGGAAAGTTACCAAGACAAATAAATACCACTAAACAAAGGAATATGTACCAGAGGGTATGCACTTTGGAAAATCTACTTTCTACTGCCAGCATGGCTGCTACCATTAAGAAAAAAATAAAGAGTAAGTCTGTGAGGCTTTCTGGGTCATCACCGTCCCCTTTGGGACGGTGAACAAAAATGTGTTGTTTGAGACAGGCTTACCTTAGGCAGCCTGGCTCACATTTTGCCTCTGGCTCAGCTGACTAAGCCTGACTAAATAGATACAAGGCAGAGACTTCAAAACATAGCCTTAAGGGGAATGGTAAAAAATTCTTCCTCCTTCCTGTCTAGCCAAGGGACAGCTGGGTCTACTCCTGAAGAGGTCTACCTTATAAATAGGCCCCAGAGTGGTACCCAAGACCCATTTTGGAGAAGAAAATCCTGCTCTCGATCCAGAATCATTTGGGCTTCTTAGGGATGGCCCGTAGAAGTCGGAAGGGCAGAGGAGTAGGACCCTGGAGGGCAACCAGAAGGGATTCCTAGCTCTGTTGGGAGCTGAGCTCAGGCCTTGCAGCCTGGCCTTTTGAGGCTCTCGTGCCTTTGTTGAGGGCTATGTAAAGTCCTGCTCACCCTGCGTGTGGTTCATATATTGTCTGGCTTGCTGGTGTGCCGCCCACCGGAGCGGGGTTGGGGCCAACATTGCACGCTTGATATTTGCTCTTTGCAATTATTCTTTGAGACAGGGATTGTTTGCTTCGTAAAGCACCGTTTCAAAATTCGTTAGGAATATGATATCTGAATATCAAGTATGCATTCTTGTCTCCTTCTTTCAATTATTCATGCTAGCATCATGGCTTAAATCCCTGAGCTATGTAAATGCATCTCAGGTTAAGGACAGTTTCACTGATTCTAAATTCCTTTTAGAATGTTCAAGAAGTCCTGACAGAGTGTCTGTCACCTTTCCCTGTCCCTGACCTGGTCTCCGTGTGGACCCTTGAAGAAATGGCCAGAGAGAAGGTAGATGACAATATGAGTGGAAAATAAAAGGGTTTAGATCCTCTACAGGGAAGACTGGGGTAGTAGGAAGAATCTTGTCCTTAGAGTAGAAGAACTTTCGTCCCACATCTTGCTCGTTCGCACAGGGACCACCTGCGTGATTTCGGGCAAGTATCACGATCGTAGTCTCTGCAATAAAGGGGTGATGTTAGGCAGGTATGAACAGCTCCATTTAGCACCAAAAGCTGAGAATGTTGATGATATACCTTGAATTTATTGCAATATAATTATCAACACTGTGAATTTAAACACTGGACACACTTGCTATTTGAGTCTCCAAAATAAAGAAAGAAGCAGTTAAAAGTAGACTCGACGCCGGGTAGCCTAAAACAACTCATCATTTTACTCCAAGATTTCAACGAAGGCAAATGGGTGTGATGTGCCTGGAGTATCCTGAGAGTGGAGAGACAGGTGTCAAATGAGGCCAGAAAGCTCTTGTGTCCTGTCATGAGGACAAATGCAAAGTCACCAATGGCATTCTAACTGCCAGGCCATTTTGTTTGGGAGGCAAAGTCTGCCTTGGTCTTCTAGCTCCTATACACCTTTCCCTCTGCCTTGATGTTCCTCCACAGCTCCTCTCCTGTCTGCTTTCCTACCACAGTGACATCTCAGGAACCCAAACCACAATGAGCATAAAGACTAATAAACTTTCATGGGCCACAGCTTGATCTGAGGAACTAACTCTAGGATTTTTTTTTTTCATGCCCACTGTGCTCTATGAGAGGGAAGACCTTTTTGAATGCAAGAGAAGTTTTCCAGATTCGTCAGAAATGCTCACAGGGGCATGCGTGTGTGCTCACTCAGGCCAGCCTTGCCCGTATAATGTTGAGTCCTGTAACCTTCATTTGTGATTGGGAATATGAGCGTCAAGAGGGCAGGGAGTTTTATTGATTCTGTTCACTAATATACCTGTTCCTCATAGGTGTTCAATAAATACTTACCAAGTAAGTGTGCAATTAAGAAATACAATTTTTGGGGCGCCTGGGTGGCTCTGTTGGTTAGGCGTCCGACTTCAGCTCAGGTCATGATCTCGTGGTCCGTGAGTTCGAGCCCCGCGTCGGGCTCTGGGCTGATGGCTCAGAGCCTGGAGCCTGCTTCCGATTCTGTGTCTCCCTCTCTCTCTGCCCCTCCCCCGTTCATACTCTGTCTCTCTCTGTCTCAAAAATAAATAAATTTAAAAAAAAATTAAAAAAAAAAAAGAAATACAATTTTTAAACCCAAAGTTTATCACTGTATTTTTTCTCACCATGACTTCATAGGTTACACTGTGAACAGCATTTATTCTTTTATACCTTCTTCGTGGCATACAGAATGTAATACAAGTTCGAGGTCATAATTAGCATTATGTCTGTCTTTGTGTTGGGAATTGTTAGATAATTGGGATGTGGATCCACTCTTCAGAGTGTCTACTGGGTGTTTGCTTTTCTGTGGCCAGCAAGGAAGGAGACGATTCAAGTTAGGCATGTGAATCTCTGTGTTCTGTCCCCTTTCTCTGCAAAGTGAAATAGGAATTAATGTCAGAAGAGAGAAGTTTGTCTCTGCTGTCGGCTCAGGGGTGCCTCTTCTTTTTCTTATCTTCTGCCTTATAACCCAAAGGCTATTAGGATTCCCAGTCCCACATCTTCCGTCTTGAGTTCATATCATGTTATTTTATATCAGCTGAGACAGGAAGTCCCCTACAGACAATGAAAGAACAGCAAGGATTTTTATATCCCAGGAAAGGCCTCTGGAGGAGCTTTGATCTGGATTTGCCTTCCCAGAGAAACTTCATAGCAGACTGAATCAAAGGTGGGCTCGTGTAGTCCCGAAGTTGGGTTTGTCCAGCTTGGAAGGTCGAAGATCCCCAGGAAACCAGGTGCTTGGATCCTTCCATGATCATCTATTCCAGCCCACATCTTCATTGAGGGTCCCTGTCATTAGCCTATCCATCCCACCGTCCAGTCTAGGATGAGACAGGTCAGGGTTCTAAACAAGGGATTTTCAGACCAGAATGAAATATTGACTGGCCACCAAGAGGAAGGACTAGAACGATGCATGCTTGGCCACAGGGAGGCATGTCAGGCACCCAGGGTTTATTTTGCCACAGATGAGGAAAGAGTGATGATTCATGAATGGAGAGCTGGCTGGGCTGTTGGAAAAGTCATGGGTGGGAAGGAGAGCTTCTGAGGACACTAGTCTCTGCTGACTGACACTGGTAATGCTGCAGACACTCTGGCGGGTCCCTTAGCACTGTGGCCTCTATGTATTTTCACACGCCGTGTGTATTCTCAAATAATTTTTTCATTTGGGATTGAGCAAAGCCCATTCACACATTGCAAACGTCTGTGTCTGGGGCACCAGTTTATGCCATTGAATGACACATGGGGAAAAACTTTCATTTTTTGCTCTGCTTGTTTATTTCTCTCTGAATGATTCATTCTTAATGAGTTTCTTGCCCAATGCCTGTTTCGGCAACCATAGAAAAGATGTTGGTATTTACTGCATATTTCCAACTGGTTGATACTCCCCCTAACGACTCTTCCTGTCATCTTCCAACTCCCTTTGTCACCCTGGGAGGTGACAACTTAAAAAAAAAAAGTCTGTCTACTATTTTGGACATTTAATGAGCAATTCAGTGACTCGACGTTTCTCGTCTACTCTGTGGCTCTGGAAGATTGCAGCCCTCTAGGATGAGGCTCAAAAGGGACTTATTCATCTAGAAAACATTCACCTCTTTCATAGATGGGCAGGATAACAGGATTCCCCTTAACCAAACCTGACATTGGTGTGCAGCTGTCGGCGGCCGGACCTCCTGAAGCAGCCTCGCACATTAAGTCCTGTGTTTTCACTCCTAGGGAAGGAGTGCCCACAGAGGGGTGTGAAAGAAAGTCCCCCACACAAGGAAGGTTGTGGCAAGAAGCGATTTCTCTATAAAGAGAGTAAATCCCTACAATGGTGTTGACTTAGAACGATACAAGGATAGAACCCTGTATTTTGGAGTTTCTGTTTATTGACACACGTATACCCTGTGGCCTCAAGTCCAAAGAGGACGTGGCTGAGCGCACAGCTTTGATGTTTTGAGACAATTGATTTCATTCCAGCTTTTGCTTTGTTTTTCCTTGAAAACAGAGCCATGGGTATATTTCTATTAAACTATATATGAAAAATTAAAGAGAGAAACTCACTCTTTGGTGTTTTGGTTTTTTTTTTTTTTTTTTTTTTTAAACCCTGAATGGTTTGTGGTTTTTATTTATTTATTTTTTTTTTCAAGGACTTATAGTCAACAATATGGGTTAATGCCAGACTCTGGAGAACTTAGGAGGGGATTAGCAAATGTGCAGGCAGGTAGTAAATAGTTGACTTTTGAGGGGAAAGTGCACTAAATCAGGATTCCAGAACACGGGCCATTATGGAAGATACCGGGGCTGACTTAAAGGGGTCATTCTGAGGGGAAGCTATCTTGGTGCATCATTTCACCATTTTACATTCCATTTTTAGGGGAACTCCGTTCAGATACTTCTTTTTCTATGTCTCTTTAAGAAATGTCAACTTAACATCATTTCTTTGTACATATGTCAGCTCATGGGATTTCGGACATTATCACCTCCACAAAGGTAGCAAAACAGAGGCTTCATGGACCTCTCAAGGCTCACCCAGTGACACCAGGTGACACTCTCTAGCTCATGTTTTGGGCTGACGAGATCCTGCAGGAACCAGAGAGCAGTTCATTCCTGGGGCTGTTTAGGCGGGTTGGGGCAGGGTCAGCTCATTTAACTGAAGAGGAGACTCGGCCCAAAGCCCTCCCAAGGCCTGAGGTGAGCCGACCCTGGTACCACAGGACTACAGCTGCTTGTCTAGACAGTCGGCCATCTTCTGGCGTCTCAGGTGCAGGTTTGCTGATTCTGTGCTTGTCCAAAGGGCCTGTCTGTCCGCTGCAGCCTCTGGACTCTCCACGGCAGATCCCAGTTGAGAGCGGGTGTGAGTTGTGGAAGGGCCAGTGGGCACCTGGTGTGCTTGTAGGCCCTTGTCAGTACCGCAGTGGAGAGGAGTCATCCCATAAGTCACTTTTAGCTCTCCTCTCTCTGCAGACTCACTAATACTTTGCAAGGTGAAGCTAATGGAATATTCAGGATTAGTACTGGTAGAACACGTTTATGCCTCTCTTGCAAAGATGCCAAAAGTCTGCAGTTCTTGAGATTAAACATTTTGTTGTCTTCGATTTCATTTTAAGCAGATTATATCTTCTTGACTTTTAGAAAATAGATATATATTGCGAACAGGTATTGTATATATTAAATATATGATATATAAGTTATATATATATATATATATATACACATATATATGTATAAAATTTTATTTGTGCCCCATTTTGCCTGGGTATTTTAGAAAACATATGTCTTCTGAACAGATCTGTTTTCTAAAATTCCCAGGCAAAATGGAGCACCAATTTATAGTACATGATATATGATATACATATGATATATGATATATATAGCTTATATAGCTTATATCATATGATATATGATATGTATAGCTATATATATATATGATATATATAGCTTATATATATAGCTTATATATATCATGTCATATGTATATCATATATACAGTTTATATAGAGAGATTATATATATCATATATATGATACGTATACCATATCATATATATGATATATGATATATATATTACATATATGATATATATGTATATATAATTTTGTTATTTGTGCTCTATTTTGCCTGGGAGTTTTAAAAAACAGATCTATATTATGAACAGATATTATATATACTTAAATATATGATATGTAAATTATACATATGTACATTATTATGTTATTTGTCCTCCATTTTGCCTAGGAGTTTTAGAAAACAGATATTATGAACAGATATTATATATATTAAATGTATGATATGTAAATTATATATATATACATATATGTATAAAATTTTGTTATTTGTGCTCCATTTTTCTGGGTAGTTTAGAAGTCTTCTGAGCCTTTCTGCAATTATAAAACAAGGATAAAATTTTGAAGAAATGCCTAGGCCCATAATGGCATGGAAAAGATTGTCATCTACAAAAGCACCACACAAAAGAATACTGTACATTCTTTGGGGTGCCCCCTGTACCTAGGGTGCTCATATAAATCCAACATTTCAAAAATATATATAAAGAAATCCAAAATTTCTCTTACAGTCAAAATATGGGGGAAAAGAATAAATGGCTGAAAAGTGAAGTTGAGCGGAAATGGCTCTCACCGAATAGCAGAGTGGTTCAGGAATTCAACAGGTATCCTTTCAGGGTGTCTTGTCCGTGCCGTCTTCCTCATGAATCATCAGAATGTTCCTGAAAGGCCAACACTTTGCAGCCTAGAGTATGTGTCCCAGTGCGCCTCCACCTGCCCTAAGGTTATTATGTTTGAAAATGGGCAGGTGATAATAATATTCCGTCCTGATCCAAGAGGTTGCCAGTGAAGCTGGCAAACACAAAGTGCCTTTTCTATGAAGTGTGGCACAGATATGAGCTATTACTTATTCAGTGTATGGCTTGATTTGGCCGTGATATATGTATATATACACATACACATGTATGTACATATATAAAGGGCGATTTGGAACTTTTCGCTTGATGTTTAGTGTGCTCCCTCGGTGACACAAATGGACCACAAAATGAAGATTACTTTCACAGTAAGTTTAATACCAAGAAGTTACATCGATGTCCTATGTTCTACCTTGGGGTTTTAAAATTGTTTCTATGAATGTCTACATATTATTAAGTAGCTTTCATTATTATTCTTTGAGCTACTAATATCCTCCCCATTCTTCTCTCAAGCGCCCTTTCAAAATAAAATTTTATTTCCCTTAAAATCTTCAGTTTTCAAGTAATAAGCATTTGTAAGAGAGGAATGCACTTAGTTACACATATTTACTACTATGAAATTGCTTTCTATTGGAGCGAATTATCTACAGGTTCTAATAAGTTTCTTTAAACTCATCCCTAAATTAAATCACAAATGAAGGCACTGACTGGATAATTTTTTTTAATATTTATTTTCATTTATTTTTTGGGAGAGGGAGAGAATGAGAGTGAGTGGGGGAGAGGGGTAAAGGGAAAGAGAGAGAGAATCTTAGGCAGGCTCCATGCTCTGTGTGGAGCTGGACGTGGGGGTCCATTCCATGACCCTGGGATCACAACCTGAACCGAAATCAAGAGTTGGACATCCACCGTCTGAGCCACCCAGGTGCCCCCGGACTGGATAACTTAAAAAAAAAATGTGTGTGTGTGTGTGTGTGTGTGTGTGTGTGTGTGTGAGCTTAGAGCACATTGAAGGAGATTTTCTCCCTCTGACGGATATTTCTATCAAATATAAACATAGTTATTTTCTTTTTTTTTTTTTTTTTAATTTTTTTTTTTTCAACGTTTTTTATTCATTTTTTGGGACAGAGAGAGACAGAGCATGAACGGGGGAGGGGCAGAGAGAGAGGGAGACACAGAATCGGAAACAGGCTCCAGGCTCCGAGCCATCAGCCCAGAGCCTGACGCGGGGCTCGAACTCACGGACCGCGAGATCGTGACCTGGCTGAAGTCGGACGCTTAACCGACTGCGCCACCCAGGCGCCCCAAACATAGTTATTTTCTAGTGTCAGTGGATAGTAAGAAAGAATGCACTTTTACTTTAAGCACTGAAACTAGTCCCCAATTTCTTTGAAACTTTGGAAAGTAAAGACGTCATAGAAAGGAAGGGGGTATTGATACAGGGTACAACTTAGATGAACCTTGAAAACATTGTGCTAACTGAAAGAAGCCAGACCCAAAAGGTCACATGTTATGTGATTCCAGCTCTATGAAAATCCGGAATAGTAAATCCATCCAGACAGAAAGCAGATTGGTGGTTGTCAGGGGCTGAGGAGAGGGGACGACAGAGAGTGACGGCTTAATGGGCACCACGTCACCCTCGGGGATGGTGAAAATATTTTGGAACCAGACAGAGCTGATCGTTGTACAGCTATTTTGACTACCAACCACCACTGAATCACACACTTTAAAATGGTTAATTTTATGTGATGTGAATTTCACCTCAATAAAAAAGTAATAAAGCTGTTAAAAAAGAATAAAGGTATCATAAAGTACCACATACAGAAAGCACATTTTCCACAAGGATATAAATCAAGAGCCCTTTATTGTACATTCTCTCCAATCCAGAGTGACGGGAGCTTTTCAACCAGTTGCTGTCCTTGTGGAGTGGAGGCATTTCCTTGTCTATCTGCCCCCAACTGTTGTCATTCCATCTCTGCAATGTCATCCTTATGGGGCTCCCCCTGTCCTTTCCCACTCCCTCTGCTCCCTCCTTTCCAGAAGCTCTTGCCTCTTGGCTCTGCTGCTGCTCAGCCCTTCCCATCCATTCTTCTTCCTGGCATCAAGCAAGTCTTCCGAGTTCAAACCTCGGTCAAATCCAGGCACTCCTGGACCGTAGACCTTCAATGGCATGCCACGAGAGCAGGGATGTCCCTGCTCCCTAGACTGCATGTGGGGCCATCTTCCAAAGTTCATCCAGTGCTCAGGGACTTCCTGTCTCCCAGGGCTGTCTTAATGCAAATAGTGGCCTATTTGCCCAAGTTGTGGGGAGGAGGGCTTTCCCCACTCCAGCCCTTTCCTTTCTGCCCCCTTCTTCTCTCCCTGCCTTGGTGAGCTGTTCCCACCTGGCTTTTGAGACCCCCACATCTTGAAATCCAGTGACTCTTCCCTGAGGCCTCCCATTAGCAGGGCACCCTCACTCCCTCCTCTAAATCCTCAGGGTACTTTGCCGTATCCCCCGCCTGCCCTTTTCATGGTCTGCCTTACTTTATAGTAGAGGGTTAGCGGTCTGTCCAGAACCACCCACCTTGTGAGCTGCGGAACTAGGTTGTAAATCTTGACTTTGCCAGCTTCAAAGATTGTGCTGTGAGCAAATCTCCAGTGACCTCCTTCCTATGGATTGTGGACCTCTCCAATGTCTCCCTCCCCCTACACCATCCCCCCAGGTCCTTTGACAGTGTGCATAGTAGGTTGCTGATAAGTAGGCCTAGAATGTGCAGAACTGTTCCTCTCCACAAAGTTACTTTTTAAAGGGACTGTCCAGTTGACTCTTTTTAAAGAGGTAAAGCATAAAAAAAGATGCGATAGTACTTAATCTGTTTTCTGCCATTTTGAATGTGGCTTTTATCTCCCCTCTAAACACACACATTGGTTGGAATCACGGTACCCCAATCTCCTTTCTCATCATTTCCATGGACCTTTTTCTGATCTTTTCTTCCTCAAATTGATAGTATTTATATCTGTGTCACTAATTTTGAGCCCAATTATATATGATTTGTGTGATTTCTTGAAATGATTTCTTCAGTTTGATGCATTTCCATAATGCCAGTGGTCCAATGGTACCAGTTCCATGCATTTTGATGAATGGAAAAAAAATAGCATGAAAATCCCTTCTTGGTATGATGATAAACAGGTTTTTTTTTAAGACACCATTTGAATCACTTGGAATTCTTTGTCTTTCTTTTTGTCCTGCCAGTCTAGCTCTTTGATAAGCCAGCATTCAAGTCGGTTGAAAATAAACTTCAAATACCAAGTTTTAAAGAAATGCCAAATTATGTGAAAGATCATACTATTATTGTAATTTGAATTTTAAAAAGGGGTAGGGAGAGGGAGAGTGGGACTCTAGAAATTAGGTTTTTAAAAATCCAACTCTATTTAAGGAGTTTTCAGTACCTTTGCCAGATGGTCAACTTGTTAGGGAGAAAAGGTAAAAATTACCGTGACAGGGTATCTTGTGTTTGGTTTTGTTTTGTTTTGTTTCATTTTTGCGTTTGTTTTTGGGTTTTGGTTTTGGTTTTAGGGAGCCGGAAAAGTGTCTCTCCACCTGCTTCGAGTGACAGCGTGACTGTCTTGAGAACATCTGGGTGAACAACTAGAAGGAAGAGCCCAATATTGACCTTTCCCTTTCTCTTCCTCTCTTCCCTCTGCAGGTTACCTACCTGGGTAAAGTCCCCACCACAGGCATGCAGTTCCTGTCAGGCTGCACAGAAAAGCCAGTCATCGAGCTCTGGAAGAAACACACGCTAGCCCGAGAAGATGTCTTTCCCGCCAACGCCCTCCTGGAAATCCGACCATTCCAAGTGTGGCTCCATCACCTCGACCACAAAGGTGAAGCCACGGTCCACATGGATACCTTCCAGGTGGCACGCATTGCCTACTGCACCGCCGACCACAACGTGAGCCCCAACATCTTCGCCTGGGTTTACAGGGAGATCAATGACGACCTGTCCTACCAAATGGACTGCCATGCTGTCGAGTGCGAGAGCAAGCTCGAGGCCAAGAAGCTGGCCCACGCCATGATGGAGGCCTTCAAGAAGACTTTCCACAGTATGAAGAGCGACGGTCGGATCCATAGGAACAGCTCATCGGAAGAAGTTTCCCAGGAGTTGGAATCCGACGACGGCTGAATGGACTTAGCATGCTTCGGCAAGGCAGCACTGGTCGAGGAATTCAAGATGATAGATGAATAAGCAACGATTCAAATTTGGGAAGTAAAGACTGCCACGCTATTGGCTGACCAAGCTTTTTTAAATTCAGAAGAGCAATTCTAAATCTAAAGAAATGTATTATTAAAGTAATTACGTTACATTGAAATCTGCTGCTGCTGTGACTGTGGGGAGGGTGGGCGTGCAGACGGGGAGGAAAGTTCTAGACTCTCTTCCTCCCCCCACCCCTCATTTCCCAATGCCTCCCTGTAGGAGCTCTCCATGCCGGTTGTCACCACTCTCAGGCAAATACACTGCGGCTGTTATTTGACGAGCCATTCCAGTTTGCCTTATGGACCCCAGCCAGAATGTTCCGTGCCCCTGGAGGATCCCTAGTCGTTGGGGGTGGGGGGGGGCACAGATGCAGGCACAGAGGCCGCAGAGCCAAGGGAACACTCCAGGCTTATCTTGAGAGCCCCTCTCCCTGGCATGGTTCAGATTCTCTCCTCAGTAAGCGAATCAGCACAGCCTTTATTTAGCTTTACAACTAACAACCTGGTAGCTGGTAGTTGATTCAGTTAAAGATAATGCTTTTATTTACATAAATATATCAAGTAGTACCCTCTTATTGTATTCACTTCATCTATTTTCTTGGAATACTCACAACTGCTAATAGCTGCCTTCCTTATCCCTCCTCATCCACCCTCTTTCCCCTTCCAACCCAGCCTACGTCCCTAAGGGATGGATTCTCAGCATACACTGCAGGACACAAAAAGGGAAGAAAATAACCAAGCATCTGAAATAACCAGTCGAGCAAAGTGGGAGTTTGAAAACAACCACCACGACCACAGAAACTTTGGAAAAAGGGAACGAGTTATCAGCAAGTGAGCAAAAACTCCACGCGGGCTGTCCTTTTTTCAGGTCTGATTTACAGTAACTTGTTTAGTTAATGGTCCTGCCTGAGGAATCCTTCCTGGCCAGCTTCAGATCTGATCGGGCGTCGCCAAGGAAGCCTTGCCGCCTTCACTCAATGTTGTACTCGAATAGAGAATGTGTTGTGTACAACTGGCTTGTCGAGACAAACTGTGTCCGTCTTCATCTAAAAGGAAATCTGACCTTGTCATCTTCAAATTGGTGAGACCTTAGAGTCAGAGTTTCCAGTCTGTTCACTGTTTCTAATGAGAGATTCTCACCGAGAGAGCCTGAGGTTTCTCAGTTCCGGGGCTCTTTAAATATCATAAACACAAAGTCAACACTGAATGAAATTGAAAAGCGTTGGTTAAAATGCATACATTTAAAGCCGGGAGCAGATGGCTAGTGTTCCAGGTAATGCTGCTCCTTGATTAAAGTCTGTTTTTTCATCCTGGTAGTTAATGTTAGGGGACACTGGGGGACCTTACAGAAGCCTTAAATGAGAGCTCATTGAATCCAGAGAGTAATGGGGTCGGTGTTTTGGTCTGTGTATCTGCGTGTCCGTGTACGCGTTTGTGTGTGTGTACGTGTGCCCCGGTGTGTGGGTTCAGTTTTAAGGCATGTAGAATAAGCATGGAGTCGTATTGAGAAGAACTTGCCTCTTGGAGATATTGCTTGCTGCTCTCCAGCACATGTAAACTATTCTTTAGCATAAATGCGTTCATTCTTTAATAAAAAATATGTTTGCATTAATAAAGCTGAGGACTTTCATACTCTGTACGTCTTTCCTTTTTTAAGTAATGAAAACCCCAAGGATGAAATGGGCCACGTCGAGTAAATTGGGAATCCTCTCTAAGAAACATGCAGCCTTGGTCCTAAAGAACCCATTCCTTGATGGTGTTGAACAAATCTTGTTTGATTGTCTAATGCTCAACTTATATTGAATTACTGCCCCTTCGCTGAGACGGTATCATGGCAAGTAGTTATTCAGCGTGGTGGACTTATTTCAGAGGAGAGGCTTCTAGAACGTTCTGCAAGTGATTGCTATTTATAAAACCTCGTGTATAGCTTTGGGGACTCTGTGCCGGAATCCTGGAAGGTAAATACGGAGCGATTCCCTCCCACGGCACTGGTTACAAATGCTTCCTGCAGGCCATGATTTCTCAGAACGACCCCATTAATCTCGCAAGGCAGGTGGCCCGTGGAGCCACTGTGTGTGTTGAACAATGCCCTTCATGGAATCAGGAACCAACATAAAGCCTTCTGAAGTGAAAATATGAGAGCCTGCTGAAGAGGTGCACTCGAGTAAGAATCACCACCCATCTCTGACTCAAATGGCATTTTCCCTCCTTGACCTTTTCTGAATTTCAGTTTCGCTACCTTGTCCTTGAAGGTGCTTCTAAGATGGGGGGGGGGGGAAGAAAGGAAGGAAGAAAGAACGCAGCCAGCATATATTTCAGAACAGTGCCATTTCTGTCTCACGGAAGTTAAATCCCAAGTGCACATATGGGTATTTATTGCAGAAAGCGTTTGCTGATCTTTTTCCAGGGTACTGAGTGTGACAGGCTAAGTAATTGGCTCTGATAATGTTGCCATGAGCTTTTGCTTGAGATGATGAGTAAGCAAGTTCAAGATAAATACACAACGACATCTTTCAAATAGCTAATGAGGTCTTTGGGGACAGCCAGGATTCATTCGCCCCAGAGGGGTGATTCAGACGTGCGGTTTTTTTTTCTTTATGGCTTTGGTTTCTCCCTTTCTATACTATACTTTCTATACTAGTGGTCACAAAGCACTTTCACGTATGCTAACTCCTATGCCCCTCAGAAGGATCCAGTAGGGGGTTCCTTATCTCCTTAACTTTAGAGATGAGGAAACTGAGGTTCAGAGAGGTTGCATAAGTCAGCCAAGGCGACACAGCTAGGGTGGATTTGATGGAGACTTTGAACTCTCTGACTTCTAGGCCAGGGCTGTTGCTCTGTTTAGGCAAGGTCCATCGCTTTTGAATTTTTTATTTCCATTCTCCTTAAATCCTCTAGCCTGTTTTAAACTGGTATTCTAAGCCACTATAAATAAACATCCTTTGCTATTCATTTCCAAGTACTTTTGATAGCAATAGAAAAAGTTTTAAAAGCAAACAAAGGCCCAGGAAGTTTTATCTGAGCACAAATAGCATAATGTGAGATTTTACTTAAGTATTTTATTGGCTGTGGTCAATGGACAAAATACCCTCTCCACCCCTACAGAACCAAGATGCCTGGTTTATTTTGTTTTTCTCCGGACACATTAAAACTCTGAGTCAAATCCTTCTGCGGCAGGATTCTAAAACAACACGTATTTGCTGTTCGTTCAATGCGTTTTCAATTCTATATTTATTTGCATGATTATATAAAGTATCTGTTCAAGCCTCTGGGGTGTAAGTGTCATTAAGATGGGGATTTTGTCCGTTTTGTTCACATTTTATCTCCAGCCGCAGGTTACAGAATTCTTGTCATGCATTTGTGTCTGTTTACTTCTGTTGCTGAAAACAAAGAGGGCGGGTATTAGGGGAGGGCATTTTTATTTTTCCAACAGTAGGAAGCATATGAGTGTAACTGAGTTTTCCCCAAATTTATACTTCAGGAAACATTTTTTCTTTGCCTTCTCTCTTGCCTTTTTCCACTTTTTCCCCCCTCTTCCCCTCCATCTTTTTCAACTTTGATATTTAATTATTTACACAACACCACTCCAGACATCCTCTGATTTTAGCAGAAAGAGAATACATGCTCTGAATCTGAGATCATGGTTTAGTTCATGATGCGCTGATGTAGAATTTGACCATATTGTCAAACACTTCAGATTATCCTAGATTGTTCTTATTTACTATTATTTTTCAGTCAGAAGGGACATGATGACAATTTAATTCTCCATAGTTTACTATTTCTTAGGCATTCTAAAAAAATGTGATATAGCTTCTCATCTCCTAGACTGAACTGGGGTGAAGGAGAAGGTTCCCTTAATTGCCCAATTCTTATGTATCTTCGAGACACTTTCCTTTTAGACGCCAAGATTTGGCTTTTAGAGTAATTTTATGGGATGCAATTGTTCAGCTTGAGAACTCTTGCTTCTTTTGAGGAGGTACCAGCTGATAATAGTTACCAGAAGAGAACCGAGTATGGTGCATAATTTCAAGCTTAGAAAGAAAAACAACTGAATGGGTAAGAGCAAATTGCTAAGAGGAAGAAAAATCTAAACCATCTTATTTTGGACATTTACAAATAAACTGCGATATATTTTTTTAGTGAATCTAAGACATAGTCTTGTACACTTGAGCGAGGCTGACATTTGCAAAGAGATTTGGGGAGAATGTTTCTTTTGGAATGACTTAGTAAGATTATTTTGGGTTTTGCTTAGGTACCCAGAATTGGTTATTCAAAAATAACCTGAATAGTTTTTGCTTAGGAAATCCATGGCTTCCATTTAAAAATGTTTTTTAAGTTCCTACTAAGTTTTCAGTAGCTTAGAGGCTACTCTAAGAAGCTACTAAGGTGATCTGAAAATGGAATTACTGAAGTATGACACATTTTTAAGCCCTTCATAAAATTACCGATAATCATCAATATTTTCATGTCCATAAAGTCACTTAACAACTATTAATAAAAAATGTCTCATCCTTTTATCGAAAAATACATACTGGACCAAGGTTGGGCCATTTAAAAATATTATGAGATTTGTAAAATCATGATGCTACATGAGACCTGCTGATTTCAATCCCGTCATCATGGGGTGGTGGTTGCCATTCCAGAACGTTCTTTGTCCTCTGGGGACAAAGCTTCAGAGAACCATTTAAGGAAACACGCACTTGCAAGAAAGAGCCAAGAACTGACTCCATTCCAGGGTCCCTTTTTAATGTAAATTTGGGATCAACCAAGACCAAAATTCATCACAGATACTGAATCCTATTCTACACAGGCAACAAAATCTGATGATAAATGTTGTTATGTTCATAATTGGATCATCTTCATGCTGATGCTATTATGGGCAGAAGAAGATTTTAATTGGAGGCCTGAGGATGGAATTAGACCTTTAATTCAGTCTTTTGCCAAATTATTTTCGTGCCTTTCTCCATTTTAATAGCAACAGCTTTTCCTAGAATCTAGGACTGCACTTTTAGAAATTAGTACAGTGAAACCTCATTAATTTAGATAAAACTAATTAGGAGTTGGTGGTTTGGGCCTTGAAATGCTCAAGTTTTATGCTTATTTTTAATAAGCAAAATAAATAGGATGAAGAACGCCATTATCGGAAGTGTTCGGCCGCCTGGGAAAAACTGCTTCCACATATCACAGTAACAATTTACCAGACATAGTGTAATTTCAGCATAAGTAGAAACTGGTACCACTGAAATTGAGGTTTCGATGCGTCGCTTTCAAGCCATTATTCTTTATTTACTGAAGTGGGTTTCTCCACTGAGCAACAAATGGTTAATGCAATTCTAGGATTCAGAGCCCTTGGAAGTAATAAAATCCCTCTTCTACTCATCATTTATATACATCTTTGCTTTCAGTTAGTATAACTCTTTGGTCTTCTTAACCGTAACTCTCTCAAAAAACTAAACTCTTCCTGTTTCTCGCAGAAACGTTGCTATTAAAATAATTGCAATAGAAATTATTTTCTGATGGTCTTGGCTTTAATCATTTTTCTCTTCGCTATTCGTTTGTCTCCCCCCTTGCGTTATTAAGACACTAAATTATTGTGGATCGCCGTAAAAAGCTCAGTAACGCAAGATCGTGGAGTCAGTCAGTTATGATCAATTATGTCTCATGGTCTGGTTTGTATCTAAAGTTTAACGTTTTGCTTTTCAGATCCCTGAGTGTGGTTATGATTTGCAAGGTCCCACTACCAAGCAATCTGATAGCTCCATCCATAGGTTGGCTCCATATGAATGGAGTATGAGGTTCGGAGGGTCTCCGCGCACAGACTGGAGACTGTGCCCTGCCCAAGGGGACGTGATAGAGAGACCAAGTGGGCCCTACTGGACCCCGCCCATGCTATTCTTGCAGAGCGTGTACTTTGGCCTGGGCGGGGGGGGGGGGGGGGTGGTGGGGAGTGGGGATCAGTCCAGAGAAAGAGGCATCGTTTTGCAATCCATCATCCTCCCAGAAGGTAGATAATTTTTCTACCTGGGTAGATAGACACTTGTTTCACAAATAAATACCATCTTAATGTGGCAGTCCTGAGGGACACCCGTATCTTTGTTCTCCGTGTATTTTTTGCAGACACACGAAATACCAAAATTTTTGCAGACACACCAAATACGCGGGGAGCACCAGTGACGCTCTAGGAACCATCGATAGCTCTTGAGATCGCATTGTACAGAAGGGCCATCTTATTTATGGTTGCCTAACTTTTGGGCTCAGAATTGCAACAGTTGTGAGCTTTGAGTCCTCACGCAGTGCTATTGCACGTGTATTTTAAAGAATCAAAATCACTGTTCCTTTAGGGTCATTTCTTCTCTATTACTCTTGAAGGAAAGGAGTGAGGCATCCAGCCTACACATTAACCTCAGAAAATGGAAGAGAAAATTCATTCTGGGCGACTCTAGGGATGCCAGAAAGCCTCAGAACCTGGAGATAAAACTTGGCACCTCTCTCGTTCCCTGAGACAGACTTCTGAGGCGGAGGTCTTATTAATTTTTCTATTTCCATCCAGCCCCTGACCCAGGCCTTTGCCGTGACCACAGGTGTGTGGCAGGAGTGAGCAGATGTCAGAGAAGAGTGGCTCCTGGAGAGGAGGGAAAGGAGTCCTGCCTCTGCCAGGATTTGGTTTCAGTCAGACCAGCTCTGTGCCCTCTGGTCACTTTTGGACATGTGACATTCGTCCTTTGTCTGCAAAGTGCCTCCTGGGGGCACTCCAAAGCCATCAAGGAAAGAGAGTAGCTTTTTTTTCAAAAAAAAATTTTTTATGTTCATTTATTTTTGAGAGAGAGAGAGAGAGAGAGAGAGAGAAAGACAGAGACAGAGTGTGAATGGGGGAGGGCAGAGAGAGAGGGAGACACAGAATCCAAAGCAGGCTCCAGGCTCTGAGCTGTCAGCACAGAGCCCGACACGGGGCTTGAACCCACGAACCGTGAGATCATGACCTGAGCCGAAGTCGGCCGCTTAACCGACTGAGCCACCCAGGCGCCCCGAGAACAGCTCCTTAATGGAACACAGAACCTCCAGCTCCACTGTTCTTCATGCCCACAACTCCTATTGTCTAAAGTTCAGATCTGATTGTGCCAGACTTTTACTTACAAACTTTCCATGGCCTCCTCATTGTCTGTAAGAGAAACGGGTCAGTGTCTTCCCTCCCCACCTGCCCTCCTTCCTTAACTTTATTTTTATGTTGGTGTGAGAGACCAGCTCCTTCTCAAGCTTTCACCTGCTGTTTCAGGCTCCGGTCTGAACCCTTCTCCACGTTGCCCTGGGCAAAGAACTTAACATCTCAGGCCTCAGTTTCCTCACCTGTAAAGTAAGAGTAACAGGTGTATGACTCCTAGAGCTGCAATGAAAAGTAAGTGAGTGAATATGCATGAGGCACTTAGCCTGGATCTGGCATCTGGCGAGTGTTCAGTCAATGCCAGTATTTGGGAGGCGGGGAGGAGGGTTGTTTCTGCTTCTCACTCCTCCACAGGGACCTGTTGGAGAGCCTACAGCATTCTTTGCAATTCCCCTCAAGGGCCAGACTCTGGGCTTTGGCATGTCTGCTCCTAGGTCAGATTTTCTCCTCTCTGTTGCTGGGGCTCCTTCTTCCAGGCTCCCGCAGACTTGTGAAAACCACGGTGGCCTTGACACCCTTTTCTTCTATGTCTTCCTCACCGCTGACCTAAGGGCTCCCAGAGCAATGCTGTCCCCTAGATCTATACTGCTGGCCACATGTGTCATTTAAGAATTTCTAGCTGCCAAATTAAAAAAATGTAAAAGAAGGAGGAGAAATTAATTTTAATAATACACTTTAAGCCAAATATCTAAACTGTTATCATTTCAACACATAGCTACTATGCATTAATGAGATATTTCGCATGCTTGCATCGTCTTGGATGTCTGGCATATATTTTACAGGCTACAGCCCACGGAGTGCTCAATAGCTACGTCTAACTAGTGCTGTTGTAGGTGACTGCCCAGTGCCAGAGTGTGGCACCGTGGCCCCATCCTCTGTGCACCCACAGAGTCCATCTCGGTGACAGAGACATCGGGGGGGCTCGGACACATTGTTTAATGAATAAAATAGTGAACCTGATTACAACTTCATCAGGTGTGTAGGTGTGTTAGTTTTCTAGGGTTGCTGTCACATACTGGCTGGATTAAACAACTGTAACCTCACAGTTTTGGAAGCTAGAAGGCCAAGTTCAGGGTGTTGGCCGGGCTGGTTCTTTCTGAGGCTATGGGCAGAGATCTGGTCCATGCCTTCTGGTGGTTTTCTGAGCCTCCTTGGCTTTCCTTGGCTTCCGTACCACCACCTTGCTGTCTGTCTTTATGTTTACATGATCCTGTGTGTGTGTGTGTGTGTGTGCGCACATCTGTCTGTCTGTCTCCAAGTTTCCCCCTTTTAAAAGGACACCGGTTATACTGTATTCAGATTTCATTTTAACTAATTATACCTGCAATGACTCTATTTCCAAATAAGGTCACATTCTCAGATACTAGGGATTGAGGCTTCAACCTATGAATTTGGGTGGGGGACGCAATTCAACCCATAACAACAAGGCACGTAGGAATACTGAGTGGCACTTCAGAGCTCATGGCTTGGAGGTGCAGAGCACAGCATCACTGAAATTCAGCACTTTTTCTGCTCTCGTCCCTGTGGGGAGCCCTTCTTGTCTGGACTTGAGTTTGGTTTCTCTTGGCCAGCCAGGATTGTGGTTGGATTATCAAGGACAAAGCAGACGGTTCTTGGAAGTATATTTTCATTTCAATGCTTTGAATTTCTTTGTGAAATAAAGTTAACGTGGTTCTTAAATACATATGCCTTTCAAGGAGAGGAAAACCTCTGAACTCAGCCCTTTCCCATCTTCCATTATTATGTCGGTGTCTGGTAATCACTGGCTTGGGTTGTCTGCTGAGGGAAATGAGGTTGTGAGGGAAAACAGCTTGAGAACTAAAAAAAATGAGGAAGTTGGAAGCAGGCAGGATGGCTCTTCCTGTATGTGACAACATTAGGCAAGCCTTAGGCCAAGTTTTCCCGGCTGGGCCAACCTTGGTCTAAGCCAATGCCCGCAATTCCCCCATGGAGCCTCTTGTGCTTTTCATTGGGAATTGGTGTTTTCCAGGCATCTCAACATGATCCAACTAAAGTCCCCACATCAAAAAAGAAGAAGGCTCTGAAGGCCAGAATTTGGGATTTGCCTGGAACACAGGGGCCGTGGTGTTTTTCTGCATCTACAGTTCCAGGTCCTGCGGTTGTGTCTCGCTTTGTGTTGTAAGTGTGTGCACCATGGCGCACAGAAGAAGCAGATCCCTCCACCTCATTGTGGAAGCACATCTTTCCCCCAGAATTTAAAAAGCAGCTTCAGTGTTGCTTTGTTAAGATAAGCCCACACCAGAATTTGGCCAGCAACCAAAGAACTCTCTAGCTGGGATAATTTATTACCCAAACTTGTTGTCCACACTGATTGTTCAGTTCTTTCTTTTAAAGGTCAGACTTTGTTACGTTATGATTAGAGTTGCCTTTTTAACAAGTTATTTCGTTTATGCTTAACACTGCCTATTGGCTACTCCATGGACTCCACCAAAGACATGAGCTAAGGATAGTAAAGAGAGAAGAAAGCGTTGAAAGGATCAAAATAATAGGAACTAATTCTTTTGAGCATATATGAGGTACAAGACACTTTTAAATACATAATCTCATTTAATCTTCACAGAACCCTATGTGGTCAGAATTATTATCCCCTCATTACAGATGAAGAGTTGATTTTGGAAAAGCTTAAGGAAGTTGGCTGAAGCTTTGCTTAAAAAGCAAAGCTAGGACTTAACCTCAGGACCCTCTAATCCCAAAGCCTGTGATTTACCTACATGCTCCAGGGATGTTCCCAAGTCACTCTGCCCTTGTAACAGCCCAACCACCTGGCTTTTGGGTCTCCCAGGTTGGGCCCCCAGATTGTCCAACAGATCAGAGTACCTCATTCTTAGGTCCAGCTCGGTCTTGAGAACCTAGTGCGTCTGTCTGTGCAGCTGTGGATACGCCAACCTTTGGTGACTTTTCATGGCCTTGCTTTCAATGCTTGAGCTAGCTGCCAGTGAGCTCTGGGGACGGTTTGTCCCCAGAGGGGCTGGTTTTCACAAAACTAAAATGCTTAACTTCTCCTGGATGATTTAGGCGGTTCTTTTGGATCCCTTCTCTGGCATCCAATGGAAAATAAATTTCAGTCCTCCTTTCCTTCCATGCACATCAGGAATCCAAACCTTGAGCTCGCATCATGTGAGATTTAAATGAGATAAAAATGGAAAGGAACATTTATTAAGTGCTTACCATGTAGCAGGATTTAAGATTTTTACTGTCATTTTCTAATTGTGTGCTTCATGAAATGCATAAGCAGAGGGAACTCTTAATCTTCCTAGAATAAGGAGGAGGAAAGTGAAGTTCAGAGAGGTATTTGCTAAATGTCACCACCCTGGGGAGGCAGTCTGACTCCTAAGTCTGCATGTCTTATCCAGCCTTTCAGGTGATTAAAAGGCCTTGGCCCAGGGCATGCTTCCTTCAGATAAGTGACAGAGATGTTCCCCGCAGCCTGGCACTCTCTCAAACCACCCTTATGAGGCCAGAACCTCACTTTTTGATAAAATAAATCATACCTTGGAGCCCACGTCAAAGCTTTTGTTTTGCAGGGTCAGAAGATTGAGAAAAAAGATTTACCAATGTCTTGGGCATCTTTTACCTATTTTAATACCACATTAAAATTTTTTTCAGATGAAAATATTGAGACTTAGATGAAATGATTTCTCCCACTTTACACTAAGTGATGCTGAGTCTTGAGATGCTCCTCTTTTTCTTAGCATAAACAGTACCTTCTAGAACATGGCAGAGATGATGTCTAAATTATTAAGGTTCTAAGTGTCTCCTATACACCATTCTTTTTATTCTTCCTTAAAATGTTTCATTTCTTATCCAGGAAGTTCGACAGTGGAAATACAGAATCCATTGTGAACCAAGGACTCAAGCATCTAGGGCGACGACCCAAATAAGTAGAATATACAGAAAGAAAAAAAAAATTACTGAAATTGTCCTGAGCATAGTTGGATCGTAACAATTGGGTCTTTGTTTGTCAACTCTCTTCTGATTATAAATGTGTTATTTCATGCACTTCATTTAATCAAACATACCATTTATTCCAATGAACCTTGAATGGTCTAACACTAATTTTCATAACTTTACTAAAAACGGAGGCCATTGTATCGTAATTATTGTTCAGTGTTTAAAACCCTATAATTTTCGAAAACTATCATGTCTATCCGCCATCAGCATTTTTGTACAAATAAGCCTGAGCACACATTCCTGTTCTTTAGTGTTATCTCCTCTTCATTATTTTATCTTCGATTTCCTAGTTTCAAAAGAGGATGTTGTTAGTCACAAGCAGATTGTTATTTCCAGGAGAGATATCACAGCACTAGCTTTATTTAGTGGCGTTCCCCCTATAACTTCATTTCATAATGTAAGAAAACATGTTTATAATAGAGAAGAAAGGAAGTAGTCATCTCGATATATCATCATGTCAAGAGCAACTTTCTCATGCTGATGTGATTAAAGTGATTGTTCCTTCCAAGATTTTCCTCATGTTTGCTAATGAAAATGTAATGTCTTCCACATATATATATATATATATATATGATTCACTTAAGAATTACTTCTGTTGCTCTTTAGTTCTTTAATTTTTGGAAAGAGAAATATAAACACAATATTGGTTTCCCTGGTGAAAATTCTTCCCAGAAGACACAATATGGTATGAGATACTCATGAACAGCAGGTAATGCACAAAGTCATTTCTACTGGAAAATATGCCATCTGGACCAAAAAAAAAAAAAAACAATTTGTGGAAATGCATGTCAGTATGACTGTGTTATTCTGGGTTAATGGTGTTGGTGACTGCATCCTCAAAGTCGTTTTTTAGAAGGAAATGCAAGAACATTTGGAAAAGACCATTATGGATGGCCTTTAATTAAATTTTCTGGTAACTCTTTCATTCATTTCAAAGAAAGAGAGACTGAACCAAGACCAGGAAGCTATTTCCATGTGCTGTGAAACATGCAGAAAGAGGGGTAGAAGGAAGCATGAGTGTCAACATAACCGAGAAAATGATTTCTTAAATAAACCCATGATGAGCTAAACTCAGAGTCCTGTTGTGTTCTATGCCTCAACGTGCTGGACACTTTCTAGCTCCTCATGTACTCATACCAGCAGCCTTTGCATATGCTGTTCCCTCTGCCTAGAGCAATGCCAACTTCCAGACCTGGGTCCTCTAGTCCTAAACCCATCCCCTGTGGTTCAGGCAATGCTTCTTTACCTTTAAAGGAATGACTAGAAGTCTGGCACTGCACTCTATTCCATAGCACCATGAGTGTTTTCTTCCTAGCACTTCTCCTAGTTGTAATTGTGCTTTCCTTGTTGTGACTCTGTGAATAATGGCTGTCTATTCTCCACTAGATCGTAAGTTCCCTAAGTACCCACCACAATGGTTGCCACTTAAAAGGGACCCATAGTTTCTGAATGAATTAATGACTTGGCTTTAGAGTAGTGAGGACCGTGGCCTTGGGCCACTTTCCTGAGGTCCACTGTTTATTTCACTACACAGCAGTGGCTTGGCTGGGGGGCAGCATGCTTTGCTGGCCGCTTTCGAGCATGGTCTGTTGACTGTGGATCAGAGGTTGCATCTGTTTGAAGCTATCTGGGTTCTGTGGGGATCAAAGTCTGGCAGATTAGAAGAACTGATTCCTTAATCAACAGAGTCAGAATGACTTCAAAGAGATTTCTTCATGGGAAGAATTGGGCCGGAGTACAGAGAAGGGTCAGAGCCTGGATGTAGGAAACGTTAAATCTTCTGTTCTGACTTTTGAAGCTCTGTTTCCACCACATTGCAAATGTTTCCAGTTTAGTTATAGGCAGGAGCCCAAAGAGAACTGTAATGACTAGAATCACAAGTTGTGAGAACCATAAAAGGCCTTGGAAGATGATTTGACACTTTCTGATTCCCAGATGGGGACCTAGACAAGTTCAGGGACTTGCCCATGACTCCCAGGCACGTGACAGGGTTAGGTCTGGAATCCAGCTTTCTTTCCATTAGGCTAGACTCCTGTTTCTTATGATGGCAAGTCTGTTACTTATACGCCTGGGGCTCCCCACTCATGTGCCCTGCCACCTAGAGTAAAGGTGACCTGGGCAAGTCACTTAAGCCTTGGAGATTTCGGGCTTTAATCACACATGTAAAATAATGGGCCACACTCGAGAATGTCTAATGTACCTTGAATTACAGATCGTTTGTTGTTCTACACCAACCCTCTGCTCTTCCCAAACTGTGTGACTCCTTGGGCCTCATTTCTAAATGTAAGCCATGTTACTGCACAGCGTGATATGGAAGTTCACCGTTAATACTGAGTAGCATTTGTATAGCACTTACAATATGCTAGATACAGCCCTGTGTTACATGTTACATATAGCAACTAATTTAATTTTCACTGTGTTTTTATGGGAAACACTATCATTTATTTACTTCTGTTTACAGATGGAGAACTCATGAAAGTAACATGTCAGATCCAAGGTATCATTGACCCCACGTGGCAGGGCTACAATTTGAACCCAGAGTTCCTGGCTGACTTGATGTAGAGACAACTGTCTGTACAAAGTGAAATTCATTTTTGAAATTTGTTTATGTATTACTCCTTTTCCAGAAAGCTTTGAAGTGTCTCACAGATATACACCCTATACCACATACAAAATACGTGAATAACAGAAAGGAAAATTGATGGATGAGTCAATACCAAAAATCTTTTGAACATTGTACTAAATGTGGGTTTAAGATTTGGATCAAGTGTGTTATTGGTAAATTAAAAAAAAAAAAGGATCACTTGGAAACCTCCATTCATCTGAGATAAGATTTAGGGAAACTATTTTTAAGACCATTAAGTGGTGGGAGTTTCTCATGCATTTTGGAGACTAACCCCTTTTTGGATAGGGAGTGTGCAAATTTTTTTCCCATCCCGTAAGTTGCCTTTTCACACTGTCGATTGTTTCCTTTGCCTCATGGAAGTGTGTTAGCTTGATGCACGCCTACTTGTTTATTTTTGTTTTTGTTGCCTGTGCTTTGAGTTTCGTATCCACGAAATCATTGCCAAGACCAATATTATGAAGCTTTTCCTCTGTTTTCTTCTAGGAGTTTTACATTTGCAGTTCTTACATTTAAGTCTTTAATCTGCTCTGAGTTGATTTTTCTGTAGGGTGTAAGAGATGGGTTTCATTTCATCCGTTTGTTTATGGATATAGAGTTTAACCACCACTGTTTATTGAAGAGACTACCCTTTCCTCGTTGTGTATTCTTGGCACATTTGTTAGTGACTACTTCCTCTCCTGATCTGCTCCCCGGCCTTCTCTGTAGTGAAGTATTACAGCCTTCTGGCTCCTTTGCCCTCTGGCACCATCTGGTTTCAGCTAACAGGCAACACTGGCTGGAGATGGGAGGGTGGGAGAGGGGGAGGCCAGTATATTAATACCCCTGGCTTTTTCCCGGAAGGGTCATCCTGAGCCAAACCAATAAGAAAAAAATTCCCCATGCTCTTTGTTTTTAGTACTATTATTTTTCATACATGAAACTTCCTTGTATTCGATTTCATTTTGGGGTAAGACCGAGGTAGGGATCTATTTTAATTTTTTTCTGTATGACTACTAGTTGACCTGCAACTCTAAAAAATCCAGGTCTTTCCTACCGATTTAAAATGCTGTCTGATATACAGTAGATCGACTCGTTTGATTTCTTTGGTTTTGGCATATTTTTTTGTGGTGAGGTTATTTGCATTGAGATTTTTATTCTATTGGTTGCCTTATTAATTGCAATATTATCTAGTACATCTAACCCTCTATTCTGTTACACATTATTTATTCCTTAGTTTTAATGATGATGAAATTTGTCGATATTTGGTTTTTTCTCCTCTCCCTCCCCTCCCCTTCACCACTCAATTTTAGTTGAATATATTATTTTTCTGTGTTTGCTTTCATATCTTTAAATATATACTTTTATTTCTATTCCTTGATTTATTGGTTTGAAATACTCTTTTTTGGCCACAAGCTGTAAAATAATTGGAAGGCAGTGTATTCATATAACCTTCACCTCCTTCTCTCCAGCTTCTTTTTTTGGCTTTTGTCTAATTATTTCAATTCTGTATTGTTGAGGCTTATTATCTGTAAAGATTGTTCTAGACCCATAATTTGTCTTTGGCAAAGTACTCTTGTTCAGTCTATTTAAAGCTCACCTTGAATCCCTTTCCTATCATTTCCCCCTTCCAATATATTACTTGCCTGTTTTTTTTAATCAAGAAAAATAATTTAAAGAACTAATGAGAATTTCACTCTTTGAGTTCTTACATGTCCAGAACTTGTGTTAGCTTTACTCCTGAATGGCAGTATGTCTTGGTATAAAACTTGAATGCTTTCTTGCCTTGAGTATTTTGTAGAGAGTACTCAACTGGCTTCGTGTACCGATTATCTTCTAGGCATGATGTGGAATGACAAGATGCTACATGGTCAACCAGATTTCCTCTCTTACGGTGACTTGACATGTTCTTGGATGCCTAAATGTTTCTTTATAGCAAAGATAAATAATTTGTCCTTACTGCCCTTAGATTCAGTGTCGACTTTCTATTTCAGTGTTCACTGGGGCATAGCATATGCCTTTGGGAAATTTTTCTTTAAATGTATCTTAAAATTGTTTTTCTCTTTCATCACAATGGTTTTCTTCTTTGGAGACATCAGTTAAACTTTTAAAGCTCTGTATCCATTTTAATTTTGTTTGCTTGTTTTTTTCTCAGTTCTGTGTTCTCCATAGTTTATTGTATTCTTCTTAATGTTACTCTAGAAAGGACTTCTTTCTAGGATTAGTCTTGTTATTTTGCACTTTTTCTTGAGTTTGCTTCATCTTTTTTTGGTCTTCCTACATTTTCCCTAAACTTTTACATCTCAGCTTTGAGATCTTGTTTCATAGAGGCAATAGCTTAAGTTTTTCTTTTTTAAGTTTATGACAACGTGTTTAGTTACAGTTTTGATCTGCTGCTTGGCAACATGATTCTGGTGAATCTACGTTCATCTGCCATTTTTCTGTTCCTTTTCGATTTAGTCAGCTCAGGCTGCCATAACAAGATATGATAGACTGGAGGGCTTATCCAGCAGAAATCTATTTTCTCACTGGTCTAGAGGCTGGAAGTCTGAGATCAGTGTGCTGTCATGGTGAGGTTCTGGTGAGAGCTCCCTTACAGGCTTACAGATAACCATTTTCTCATATTGGAGACAATGAGAGAGAGAGAGAGAGAGAGAGAGAGAGTGCATGCGTGCGCCCACTGGTGTCTCTTCTTACAAGGTACTAATCCTACCATGAAGGCTCCACCATCATGACCTCATCTACACCTAATTCCCTCCCAAATGTCCCATCTTCAAATACCATCACATCGGGGATAAGTGCCTCAAAATGTGGATTTAGGGTGGGGGCACACATTCAGTCCATATCCCTTTTTTTTTTCTCCTGCACTGTCTCCATAAGTATACTGTGCCAGTTCATTTTTAACTTTATAAGGAGTGTAAGGTGTCTTTGTGTTTCTCAAAGTGTTTGCAAAATCGTGGTTGTCTCTGAAAACTTTTCTGGGAAGTCTGCCAGGTCAAACCTTTTTTGATCACAATGCTGAAACCTTATTTGCTTTTTCATGGTTTTGACATTTTTGCCAACTGGGCAAAAGCAAGGGTGGCTGAGACAGCTCGTGCCTTAGCATGAATCAAGGCAGTAACACCAGAATGTACTCTTGGTCATTGTAGTCTTTACATCCATGAAATAACAGTTTAAAAAAACTCTTAGTTTTGGTTTTCAACAAGAATTTTTTTTAAGTTTTGCCTTTTAAAATTAATTAATTAATTAATTAATTAACTTATTTTTGAGAGAGAGAAGAAAGAGAGAGAAAGAAAGAGAGTGGGGGAGGGGCAGAGAGCGAGGGAGACAGAACCTGAAGCAGGCTCCAGGCTCCAAGCCATCAGCACAGAGCCCAACGTGGGGCTAGAACTCACAAACCATGAGCTCACCACCCGACCAGAAGTTGGACGCTTAACTGAGCCACCTAGGCACCCCCATGGAATGCCGTCTTTACATGAAAGAAGAAATGACAGAAAACCTAAGCTTATTCAGAATTGAGCATTTGGCAGATATTTTCTCAAAAATGAATCGAGCGAGCCTGTCACATCAAGGACGATAAGTGGCAATATTTGTTGCCAATGAAAAAAATCAAACTTTTGAGCAAAAATTAGAATTTTGGAAAAACCTCATTTGCCATTCTGAGCTTGAGATCCTTCCAACCCTTATGACTTTTCTGATGAGTTGAGTAGTGATGTTAACAATATGATTTCTCAATATTGCACAATAAAATGTGTCAACATTTGAAAGATCTGCATTACTCAGTGAGCCAAATGACTAATGCGTGATGTTGCAAAATTATGCAAGGGTAGAAGATTCATTCAAAGTGCAAGTTAGATCAATGGATTTTAATGTAATAAAATAAGAAAAGTTCATTGTTATGGTCTCATATTCCACACTACAACTGTCCTTTTAGAAACTATAATGTTTCAAAGTGTTTTAGTATTAAAGAAGAATATCCACAATTATTTGGAAAGGCTTATAGTAAAACACAGCTCCTTTTCCAACGGTGTATTGTGTAAGACTAGATTTTCTTTATGTATATCAACTAAAACAGCATATCTCAACAGATAAAATGGGAAAGCAGATGTTAGAATCTAGTTTTTTTTCTTATTGAGCCAGACATTGGAAGATCTTAAAAATATAAAACAGTGACACTCTTCTCACTAATTAATTATTTTTAATAATTAATATTTTAATGTTTTAGTATTTAATTTTAATTATTTAATTATTTTTTGATTTGGAAAATATGATTGTATTTCATTGAAAGTTCAATGGGTTTATTATTATTAATTTTTATTTCTTATGTTTTATTTTTTTTTCAGAGAGAGAGAGAGAGAGAGAGAGAGAATCTCAAGCAGGCTCTATGCTGAGTATGGGGCTCAATCTCACAATTCTGGGATCATAACCTGAGCCAAAATCAAAAGTCAGACACTCAAACGACTCAACCGTCCAGGCGCCCTCCTCACAATTGCCAATTTTTTCTGGTTTCACCAACGATGGATTTTGAATTTCACCTTGACATTCGTTCTCTCATTTTTTTCCTGCCACGTTTTGGACATTTTCAAGAGGAAAATTTGAGACAAATAAACTTTTCCTCCACACATAAGACTAGGCGTCTGTCTGAAGATAAGCAAACTCTATGTCAACACAACTCATGGAATAGTTCTGAGTTCTGAATACGTGTTTGAGTTGTTGAAAGGACAGAAACCATTGTTGAAGAGTAACATAAAGATTTTCTCTTGTTACTAAATGATGTCTGTGTCACGATACAGTCCTCTCACCAAACTAAGGGTAATGTATGAACTGAGATTATTGCAGCTCACGTCTTTGTGCTGTGGGTCTAGCCGCATGTATGGAAACAACAAAGCAAAGAAAATAGTTCCTTCCAAAAAACTCATTTTTGAAAACTTCCCTTGGCCCTCACTGTAAGGTTACCAAGTGTGAGTTCCACATCGTATGTATTCTTTTCTTTCCCAGAAATCACATCATTCATCTGACCTCAGCCACGTCTCTCTCAGCAAGATATGTAGAAAGGATGGAAGAGAAATTATTTGGAAACATTTAAAAGGCGAAAAAAGAGGATGATTTTAAGAAGGGTGTTTAACTGGAATGGCTTTGCTTGATTATACACCTCTCCTTTTATGGTTTATCAGATTTAGCAAACATGGTTTTAATTTTGAATACTACCTGTTATTAAGTTATTGAATGATTTTCCACCAAATAACAACAAAAAAAAGAACATGTAATGGATTCCAGATTCAGTGTAACTTCAAGAAACAGGAGATACCTCAGAGCCCTGGTGGATAATGAAATCCTAGAAAAACTTCAAAGCAAACCCACAAGAAAAAATGCTCAGATTCACATCTTGAGCTCTCCTGGCTATTTTTCTAACCATGAAAGAGGTCAGGCTTACTCAACCACAGAAACAGGTGAAAAATGAATAGTTAACATAGCAGAACACTTTTCACTGCTGTGCTTGGGGTTCTTTTTGTTTTGTTTTGTTTTGTTTTGTTTTGTTTTTACCTTCCTGTCAACCTATCTAGAGCTAGAACATGGATAATGGGATAATGTCTATTTTTCAATACTGGATGCAGAATGGGTGGCAAGCTGAGCTTCAATCATATTGTTTATTATTTTCTTTTTTTATGTTTATTTTTTTTGGACAGCACAAGCAAGAGAGGGGCACAGAGAGGGGGACAGAGGATTTGAAGAAGGCTCTGCACTGATGGGCTGACAGCAATGAGCCCAATGGGGAGCTTGAACTCACTAACCACAAGATCATGACCTGAGCAGAAGTCGGACACTCAACCGATGGAGCCACACAAGTGTCTCAATCACTGCTCTCTACATGTGGTAGTGACACAGAGCGTCCAGGGGGGTGGGTATGGGTCCTGCAACTGTGAGTTGGGTGCCAGGCAAGGCTGGTAGGCATCTATGGATAACTTTGCTCATGTTTCTCACTCCTAGTCATTGGTGGGAACTCAGGAGAGGTTGTCAAGTAGGATGAATCCGGATTTGATTTTTTTAAGTTTGTTTGTTTTTGAGAGATAGAGAACAAGAAGGGAAGGTGCAGAGAGAGGAAGAGACGAAACCCCAGGCAGGTTCTACACTGTCAGCACAGAGCCCGACACAGGGCTTGAACGCACAAACCCTGAGATCATGACTTGAGCTGAGATCAAGAGTCGGAGGCTTAACCAACTGAGCCACCCAGGTGCCCCTGGGTTTGATTTTTCTCAAATTTATTTATTTTGAGAGAGAGAGAGAGAGAGAGAGAGAGAATAGGCAGGGGAGGGGCAGAGAGAGAAGGAGAGAGAGAGAGAATCCCAAGCAGGCTTCCACACTGTCAGCACAGAGCCTGATGTGGGGCTCGAACCCACAAACCTTGAGATCATGACCTGAGCCCAAATCAAGAGTCAGATAGATGCTCAACTGACAGAGCCATCCAGGTGCCTTCAATTTGATGTTTTAATTGAAACATATGTCAATTAGGCACAAATATTAGACTGATGGCCAATGCTATTGCTATGGGTCATAAAATAAATGACAGTGTCAACACTTAGGAGAGCTGAAAAAGGAGACTTTTCTGCCGGATAAAACCAGTTTGATTGAGAGAGTTAGATGTTGGCATGAACCTTCTGGATCATTTCTCTGTAATGGTTTACCCAGAACTAGAACATTCTCTGTTCCTGCTTTGAAGTACTTGCCACATTTCTTCTCTGAGGGGATACTGGAGATTTCTGAATTTCCAAAGAATGGAATTAGGGAATTCAACCCTCACCTTTGGATCCAATATCTGCTAATCACATTTTTTGAGACTTGGCCACTAATATTTTAGAATCTTATGCTGCCATGAAGGTGACTATGGAAAGCAAAACCAAAGAAACCTCCAAAGGCAGGAGTGAAAGAGTGGTAGTAAGTGATATTAGGTGGAGGAGGAAGCTGAGTCATGGGAACGTCAATGGAAAGTAGAGAGTCGACACCATATTCCCTTAATGCCCCTGGCCAGGAAAAACTATGATGGTTCCATAAACTTACATAACTGTGAGCCTTGGGGTCCCATATATATTTGGGTTCAAATCCCAATTTCACTACTCATTTATCAGATGTTGGGTATGTTAAACTTATTTTTACCACCTTCACATTTTTTTTCAAATATAAAACTATTCTAAAATAAAACATTTATTTTAAAATGTGGTACCCCTTGTTCAAAAATCAGGACAAGGTTGGAAGGATGGTTGGAAAAGAAGCTGTCTGAGGGAGGCAGGAACACAAAGAGATGGTAGAAAATGGGCTGAGCCTGAGCCAAAATTCCATTCCCTTGGTGCATTCTCTATTCTCTCAATGGACTCTATTTACAAAAATTCAAAGGTAAAATTATTAGTTATTTCCCATGGAGCCTCCAGAGTATAAATCCCAAGCAAAGATCCCCTTTGAGCATGGGTCCTGTGAGAATGTACTGGTCACATGCCCATGATGCTGGTCCTGCTCCAGGTACGTCCTTGGCCTCCCCAGCCCTTTCATTAGCTCCCCAAAGAAAACATAGGACAAATCATTGTCTATAACTTAGAGCAGGAATTCTTAATCTTTTTTGTTCCACAGACTCCTTTGGGAGCCTGGTGAATCCTATTGACCTGTTCTCAGAATGATTCTTAGTACATTTAGTTCGTTTTGTGCAGTATCTTTAAAATATGCCCCTCTGTAACCCATGATCCCGGTTTTTGCTACAGATTCTTGTACAATGTAACCATCCAACTAACAGGTATTCTGTTCTTCTAGTTCTTTTGAACCAAATAGTTCAGCCACATTGTTAACATATTGGTAATGCAAACCTCTACAATGCATTCCAGTATATCCTATGTATAACCACGTGCAGATCAATATTTGGATAGAGTTTAGTCAAAGACCATTCCAGAGTATAATGTTCTTATTTGAGCTAATCAACAAGAGACCTTACACTGCAAGTCCTTTCAAATGAACATGACTCTGAAACTTTGGAATTTGAATTGTCTCGGAGAATGCAAGAGAGAACTGAATTCATAATTGGCTGGGTTCCCTCGGTTTGGCTGAAACTATATGACTTAAAAATGAAGAGAAAAGAGGAGAGAATATAGAAGAGAATAAAAATAAAATGGGGTAGAATACCATACTTCGTCTTCTGAAATTTCTATCACAATATTTTAAGGATAAAAATAAATTTGAAGGAACTGCTACATTTCAAAAAGAAGTTAGCAAAATACATATGTATGTATTTTGCCACCCAAATTAATGTAATTCTATCCATGGATAGCTGAGAGTTTAGAACCCTCCATCGGTGAGTGTGCAAGAAATAGTCCAATGATGGTCAGGCATGGACAGTCCCACCCCAGCCCCCTCTTGCTCCGTGTGTGTAATGGAACACTTGACCTATACACCTGGTTATAGTAGAATGGGCTGTTAGGTCATTAACAGCTGGGCCTGTAATTACAGCTGGTGATCAAAGTTATCAAAATTGCCTTCTGAAAAGGTAATAACAAAGAACTGGGGTAAAATTCTGTGAGTGAAGTGAGTGAGCACCAAGGACACTCTTGAGGTGTCTGGTAAAGTGTGATCGTTTGACTGCTAAGGCACAAGCCCAGCTCATTTATGTGTGGATTCCTGAGCCCGTTTTGCTGGCCTTCAGTGGGGACTGGAAAATGCATCTAGGATAGAAGATAAAAACTCATTTTCAAATCTTTTCATTCCTTGGAGGAACACCATCATTTCTCATCATATCGATTCTTTCATCTGCGGATCATGAAGTGTGGCTTCAAATGTTTTCCAGATGTCTAATGGAATGTGTGTTGGAGGAAAATAACTTTATTTTGTTTGGTGCACAGATTCAGCCCTGTTACTTATATTACAGAAGAAAACAAACAAATGGGATTACAGCATCTTTTCTACTGTACGACACTTTATATAAAAACTAAAACTAGAAGATATATAGTAATAGGCTGGGTGCAAGTGAAGAGTATCAGGACAAAAGAACTTCTTTTATTTATAATTCTCTCTTTGGTTACTGTTAGTCCTAAGCATGAACCACTGACACCCTTTTGGAAGTTCTTTAGCTAATTAGCTCTTTGATTCAATAACAGAATTATCCTTTTGTCCCCATCCCAGTCCCACCCAAACATGTTAGTATTACTTAGTGACTTGTCACTTAGCTATGGTCCCTAATATACCTTGTTTCTTATAATATTAAAGATCTATATCCTACTTACCTCTAAAAAGGCTCAAGGAAAGCTAGTACCTTTATTACTGTCTAGTACCTTTATTCCTGTAACAAGGACATAGTAATTTCTCCCCCTGCCTATGACATAGAATCCTGCCTGTCTCCATAAATACAAATTATCTCACTTCCTGCTTATGCAGCTGATGAGGGGGTGATGAAATCCAGAGGAAAACCATTTCCCAGTTCTTCAAACTGACAGCACTAATTCCCTGCCTCTTTGAGACTTGGCAGTCAAAGTGTAAGGTGATGCCTTAAAGAAAGAAATCCCAACCTTACATAAAGATGACTTTCCATACTGCCATGACATGACATGATGTTCCCTCAACTGTAAAACACTTTGAGTCATCTGGCTCCTTATTTACTCAGTAATTCCGTTATTTCATGTGATGGGTTGTCTGAAAGATAATTTACAGAGTTGTTGGAAACACCTTGACTTGAAGTCCTGAAGCCACCCTATTTTTTATGCCTCAGGTGCTAAAGAAAATGAAAATAATATGTGTGAAAATGGTTCCGGCCATTTTCTCCCTGATTTCCCCTCAAATGTTCTAACCAGAGTGTTGTGAACTCGTTTCGGGCTCATCGGGGCCATAGTTCAGTGGTTACATTACAAGGGATCTTTCAAAGTGGAGTTCCCACTTTAAAGTCCGGGAGCACTAGGGGGGGCGAAGCAAGTAGGGAGAACATGAGGAGAAATGTTCTAGCCCCAAACCTGGCTTTCACTAATCGTGGTGGGGGTGTTACTAGTGATTATCACCAACTGGGTTATCTGGTGGTACCATAAGAGCACAGCAGAGATAACTCAAATAATGCTTACATAAATCTCTCTCTCTAGTTCCTACAGCATCTCTGAGGATGATTTCACAAGACAATAAATTTAAAAATCAGGAATAAATCCTACTGCTCTTCTTCCGGAAAATCTTAAGTACTTGAAAAAAGTGGGCGTTAGTTAAACGATTCCTCTTATTATTGGTGACTGTTCAGGAAAAAGAAATTCTGAGAAGTGGATTCCAATGAATAGGATGCGAAGATCCACAGCTATTTTCACTGTCGTGACAATAACGACCACGACAATGATATCGAAACAACGGCAATATTGCTGACAGTTGCTACCACTGAGCACCCATTTCACATCAGGTTTTGAGCTGGATGCAATATTATTTCCTTTTTATCTCGTCACGTAAACACTGGAGGAACTGTTCTAACAATTTGAATGCATTGCAAGTGAAACACAGCCAGTTAATGGTCACTTTTACCACATGGATCTGGTCCACTAGGCTCTTTCCTCTGTCCTCCTTCCTATATGACAGCCTTGTTTGTAGGTTGTCGGGGCGCCAGTAGAGAAAACATTTGAACTAATGTTCAGTCTCCTATTAATAACAGTGATAGTAACAATGGGGTATGCCACAGACATGCATATGTGTATACACACACACACACACACACACAATGCCAATCTCAAGAAATTTCCAGGACTAGTAAGGGCTTAGAAAAAATGGGGAATCATTTCTCTCTCTAGAAAATCTTTGGCGACCTAGCCCCTCAAAATTAATTAAAGCAAATAAAAATAAAGAAAAAACCCCAGCATACTCCATTTAAAGACAGGGGAAAAAAAAAAACAACTATGAGAATCTTGATGAGAGAAGCACATAGAAAGCTTAATAATAGGTTTTCAGATACTTGGGAAAGACCAGCTATTTCCCATTTCCTCTGCAGGCAGAGAAAAAGGAATGTGGCTTAAAATATAGCATGAAGGAAATTAAAAAACTAGTAATTAGCTATGGGCTTAAGACCTAGGGTGGGATATTGATGATACTCATGAAGTTACCAATTCTCTTAGTTAAAAAAAAAAAAAAAAGGGAGACCTCATTATTTTCTGGAAATGATTCCTTAATACTTGAGAAATAGTGCACCCCATTATTTAAGAGTAAGGATTCTATGTAGTTCACCAGCCAGCCTGGTTTATCTCTTGCATTTACCACATTGGCGAGCTGTGTGAATTTCAGAAAGTTAGCTAAACTTCTTAAACCTCATTGTTTTCACATTTCTATAGAGGGGAATTTTGATCCATAATGAAAATGTAGATCATGCTAATAAAAGTGTGGATCATGTTTTTAGCATAGTTAATATATCTTAGTTATTGTCACATTTGCGTTTAGACGTGGTTGGGCTTGACAGCAGGACTATGGGATCCATGGCATTTCCATTTCCCTTCAGGCAAAAGGACATGTGGCGGACATTTGTCTTATTTTTATTTTTATTTATTTATTTTTGGCTACCCAGGATTTAAATTCCTTTTATATTTGGCAGAATCACAGATTGTTCCAAGCCATAGAGAGGCAGATTATCCTTCTCCCAACTTCTTGGTGTTAGAGTGGACGTGTGTGACATTGGCTGGCTGATGAAACGCTCCAGGCTGGGTTTTGAATATGGAGTAGTGGTGAATGAGAATAGCGGTGACTAGAGATTACTTCCTGTGGCTGTGATAGGAATGAAGCTATAGGGAATTCTCAGTGTGTGTCTGAGGGGTGTGGAGTATGATGGGACAGTAGCCAGTCTCCAGTGGTAATGACACCTACAGTAGAATCCTAAATAAATCCTATTTCTGTGGTAGAGTCTTGGCCATTTCTATCTTCCTTTGGCTCTTGGCTCATTAGTCATTTGAATGAATCTGTGATGTATCTATGGGCTATCTGCACAATAATTTTGCATGACAGCTCTTCACTGGGGGAAAGCTCAGTGGCATTCGAATGTGAATATTTGTTTCTATTTGTTTCAAACGCCTATGAATGCAGTTTGATAGGGGATTGGCCACTCTATGCTGAATTTAGCTGGGCTTGGCTCCGAGCTATGATCAAATCCAGGTGTGCTCCCCATTTTCCTCATTTTCAATGGACCAGCAACTATGAGCGTATCTTTCTGATGGTAAAAGGCAAGAAGGCACAACTGAGCAAGCACACTGCAAATGTCTTCTAACATCTTATCAAGTATCTTCTAACATCTTATTGGCCAAAGCAAGCCCAGGAGCAGTGGAGAGCAAAAATTTCTACTTTCTCTCATGGAAGACACTGCAAAGTCACAGGAAGTGACACTGTAAAGGCCAAGGCTGTGCATGCAGAGAAGGGTGAAGAGCTCAGGCCATTAAAGAACACGTGGGTTCCTCAACACCCTTCCAACAAAAGGCTTTTCTGCTTAAATCAGTACTTATTTTCATTTTTTTTTATAACAAAGAACTTTGATACACCATGCAGAGATTATTAAAGGAGTGAACTGTGTTTCTCCATTGAGTTTGAGAGAATGTCAGACTGTTGTCCAGCCTTCATAGAGCTGAAGGCAATAGAAATCTAGTGTCTTCCAGGATATTGAAGGATAGGGATCTGGCAGCCTGTGACATTTAGCTCCAACGTGATTTGTTAGATCGTTGTCTGTTGGGACCTGTAATGAGGTAGCCATTGAAGACCACTTCATGACCATGACTATAGAATAGAACAGAATAAAGGACATATGTCATTCCAAGAACACGGGGCAGGGTGTTCACAGCTAATAGTATCTGAATAATTTAAAACCGAGTAATAAACTCAAATAATTCTATTCTTGGGGCGTGAACCGAAAACCAAGAACTTTGTATGACGGTTAAAGGAAGCTGTTTGAAACATTTTATACCTTCAGTGCTGAGGTGGTGAGCTGAAAAGCAAATATGGAAGAATTCTGTGCTTTGTCAAATTACAACGTTGGTTAAATATGCAATGTTTCCAAATATCTTAAGGCACTGACTGAGACAAAATAGGCTTCTGAGAATTGCAGTGGTTACTCATATGGCAGTGTTTGGATAAGAAACAAAGCTCCCCGGGCTTCTCAAGTCTGCTGGGCCTGCCTTGATATCAGAAACAAGCTATTTTCTTTTTCTTTTTCATCTAAAGAGACTATTCTAGCTTGGCTTCAAGACTCCATGTCTCCCTTGCCTATTTTGCAAAGGACCTCAATTTTCTCCACATCCTTTCCTCTCACCTCTCATTTTGTCCAGACCTAAGGATAAGGTCAGATTGCTGCATGCCTCACGGGTCTGAAGAAGTCTCAGGCACAGCTCTTTGTTAATTCGTATCAGAAAAAAAAATCTGAGCAGTATGTGTGGGAATGGATTCCAAGGATGCTAGAACAAATAGGGAAGAATATAAAAATAGATCAGACTAATTTATTTTAAAATCTGGAAGGCACAAGAGATTCTGGATTCAATATGCCAGAGCAGTGGAAGTCATTTTATGTGTAATTTGAGATACCATAAATTCTTCTGTGTAACAAAGAAGGAGATGTGCTGTGGTGGAATTATTTTGTGTAATCCATTCACCTTCTATCTACAGTCCATAGACAAGCAGAGAAGGCCCCTTCCTGAGGCCTTAAAAAGTCATTTGTGAGGGAAGCACTTACATTTCTGAAAATATTCTCGCGGTACTCTGGAAGCTGATAATGCTGGTGGAAGACAATGCCGTTGAAATGGGCTTTCTGATTTCAATGCTGTGAGAGCAATTAGACTGTAAGACAGCAACATATAGCATCAGATGAGTAGAAGCCCATTGGAAAGGCACTCACACCTTAGAAACATGGTGGTGAACTAAACGTCTTGCCCCAGAGTGAGTTGGATCATGACCTTCTGATTATGGAGTACCAGACGCTAATATTCAGGATAGCACATAAAACAGCTATTCGATTAGTATAACTTAAACAAAATACAAAAAAAAAAAAAATCTGAGATCTTCTCAAGCGCCACAGCTCCTTATGAAATTCCCAGAGATGAGTCGTTCACAGATCCAAAGCCTCAGTGAAGTGGATGCCTAGGGACCCGTAAAGAAGAATTTCACAATAGCATCATGTGCCTGTAAAATGAATCTTCACTCAGTATTCCTTAAAGGGACTTGCAGCCATTTAACAGGATAATATTCAGAGGTTTGGGAGTCATTTATTACAGTCTCAGAGAGAACCAGAGAGAAACTTTAGTCATATTTGGCGTTTAGGGGACAAGGAATAAATGGAAATTTGACCTGAAGCTGCCTCACAGTAAGTCTACCTCTGAGCTCATCCTAAAACGATTTCCCTATTTGCTAAATGCAGACATACAAATATTTAGCAACAATGAGAATTCTCACACTAATTTGCAGACCCACAGAGTAAGTACTCTATTTGTAACAAAGGCTCTCATTTCTTACCAATATAGAAAATTAAAAAAAATCCTGAGTGGTGAAAGCAATGTAGGGCACATGGATCCCTCATTCTTAATTTCTGAAACAAATAAGCAAAACAAACAAAACACAAAAATCCTACACAGAGCCCATATCCACAGCATAACTAGAAAACAGAGAACATCTAAACTTAAAATTACTTGTCAGTAGAAAAATACACACCAAATCCTAGCAAGATGTCTCCCACTTTTCCTGCCACACAATTTAGACATTTCTGGAAAATGGCATTGAAAGACTATAGAGGAATTTGTGGCAAGCCTAAAAATGTGAAAAACAATGCGAAGAAGAAAATCCACGATGATGCAAAAGAACACAGAGCACTGTCTACAGGGAAAATGTTAAAGTGCCTTCAGAACCTCTGGAGTCCGTGTTGAGAAAGCCATGTTTCAAGGGAAAAAGAGGGTTAGAGGGAATGTAGAGGTGCCTTTTGGAAACTGAGCAGAAAAAGGAAAAATAAGCAAGAGGAAAAACTTCAGTCTCTTTCAAGATTAAAAAATACAAAATAAAAAGAGACACAAAACCTCTCTCATATCTTTTCTCTCACCTATGCCCCTTCTCCAAATCAGTAATCATTGTTACAATAACTAAAGATATGTTTTTGAACCTGGAATCTCATAAACCACCCAAACGCTAGCCTTATCTGTAGAATTCAGAGAGGCATAAACAGTCTACCTACTTACCCACCTATCTACCTACCTATAAGATATTAAAAAATAAATACAAAATCAACTCCCAAACAACTGAAGTAATGAACATTCTTCCAAAGAAACAAGAGTTTATTGAACTGAAAAAGAAAATTTAATCAAGACAAAATACATCAAGAATGATGATTAAATTAAAATTCGCCTAAGAAAGAATAAATAAAATAGAAAACAAATAAGAGGCATTTAAGAAAAATAGAAAAACAGGGGCACTTGGCTCAGTCGGTTAAGAGTCCAACATCGGCTCAGGTCATATCTCACAGTTTGTGGGTTTGAGCCCTAAATCGGGCTTTGTGCTGATAGCTCAGAGTCTGGAGCCTGCTTTGGATTCTGTGTCTCCCTCTCTTTCTACCTCTCCCCCACTCGTGCTCTCTCTCTCTCTCTCAAAAATAAATAAACATTAAAAAAATAAAAAGAAAAAAGAAAAATAGAAAAATAGAGAATAATAAAATTTAGATAAGGAAAACAGTAAAAAGGGTCAGAAAGAAAATGGTTGAAATAGACATGCAAAGAATAAATAACACATGTATAATTGGAGTTCTGAAAAAGTTTAAAATGACAACGATGGCATAGAAATCATATTTTAAAGTATAATTTGTTATTTCCACTTTCAGTAATGACTAAGGAACTCCAACAAGACAAACTTGTTTGTAGACAACTCTACATCTTAAAAAATACAAAAGTTAGCTATTGGAGGGAGAATAGAAGCAGACAGATTCTACGGAGTCCGTGCTTGGAAGCAAGAGTTACAGAGCATGAGTTCTGTATGTTTGTTTGTTAGCCCAGGGAAGGTGCAGTTTTTAGGAGCACTGGTGGAAAAACTGAAGTCTTTTTGGCCAGAGAAACCAGAGGACTTAGACTGACACAAACAATCATTGGCAAGGCAACAATATTTCCCAATGAGAAAGAGCCAGAGAAAAAGTGTTTAACTTATGTCTGTCCCATATCTGGATAATTTATGAACCCTGAATGGTTGGAGCAGTCTCAAGACAACTTAGCCAAAAACAAAAGCTATTATCTGAGATTGGAGCTAATTCCCAGGAATGCATTTGCAGTTCAAGTCCAACCAAGTTAAATACCCGCTAAAAAGAGACAAACAAAAACAACAAAACCTAAAATCCAAGGCTCATCAACAACAACAAAATAACTGAATCCAGAATCTTCTCAACATAACAGTAATGTTTAGAATTCAAGCCAAAATTTTCTGACATATGAAGAAGTAGGGGAAGAGAACCCATTCTCAAGAAAAACCCGAAAATCAATGGAGACCAAACCTGAGATGATGAAAATTTTATAATTAGCAGACAAGAATTTTAAAGAAGCTAATATAAGTATCTTCAATGATGGGGGGGGAAACACACACACTTGCAATGGATTAAAAGAGACACACAAGCTGAAAATGAAGGGATGGGAAAAGATATTCTATACAAATGGAACCAAACAAACAAATAAAAAAGTGGGGATAGCTATAATTATATCAGACAAAATAGACTCCAAGTCAATGACTAAAATAAGAGACCGAGAATGTCATAACATGATAAAGAGGTCAATATAACAAGAGGATAAAACATTTGTAAATATTTATGCACCCAACATAAGAGCACCTAAATATGTAAAGCAAATATTAACAGACCTGAAGAGAGAAATAGCATTACAATAATAGTAGAAGACTTCAATATACACTTTCAACAATGGATAGATCATCTAGATGGAAAATAAATAAAGAAACATTGAGCTTAAGCTACACATTAGAAGAGATGGACTAATAGACATTTACAGAGCATTCTATCCAACAGCAACAGAATGTGCATTCTCCTCGAGAGCACATGGAACACTATCCAGGATAGATCGTATGTTAGGCTTTAACTAAGACTCAATAAATTTAAGATTTAAATCGTAGCAAGCATCTTTCTGACCACAATGATATGAAACTAGGAATCAATTATAAGAACCAGAAAATTCTCAAATAAATGGAGATTAAACAACATGTTACCGAATAACCAATGGGTCAAAGAAGAAACCAGAAAAGAAATAAAATATCTTTATTCAAATACAAATGGAAATACAATATGCCATTACTAAGTAGCAAAATAAAAGGAAGTTCATTAGGGATAGATGCCTACATTAAGACAAAAGAAAGAGCACAAATAAACAACCTAACTTGACACCTCAAAGAACTAGAAAAAGAAGAACAAAAGAAGCCCAAAGTTAGTAGAAAGAAGAAAATAACAAAGATCAGAGCAGAAACAAGTGAACTAGAGAATAGAAAGACAATAGAAAAGATCAATGAAACTAAGAGCTGTTTTCTGAAAACATAAATAAATAAAATAGACAAGCTTTTGGCTAGACTTACCAAGAATAAAAGAGAAGATCCAAATAAATAAAATTAGAAACAGAAGAGGAGACATGACAACTGATACCACACATTAAAAAAGAGAAGTGATTTTTGAAAACTTCAGCAAAATGGTAGATTTTGAGTAACTGATTGTTGAAGTTAGTGCAGAGAACAAAGGAAGAACAATACTGTTATATACTCGGTGCTGTATGTTCCATGTTGTACGTTCTAACAAAACTGAAATAGGGCAGCTAAAAGATGGGAGGACAAAGGTAAAAGAAAAAGGAAATTTTAATGAAATCATCAATTTGTTTTATAAGCAATAGGTGGGAATTTAGGATACCATTAGAACTGACAAAGTAGCAAAGCTTAAAAAGGAAAGTATAGAGTGAGGACATTAAGATGGTCTGAATATAAAAGTTACTGCTTTCACAAAATACAGAGATTCTTAAATATGCAAAAGTTAAATAGACAAATGATAGAGAAGGGAAAGCTCTTCTTACAGTAGAAACCAACCAAACCAGTGGTCACCACTTAAACTGTACGTTAAACAAGACAGACTTAATAGATGTTTGTAAAACATTCCAGCCAAAAACAGCAGAATACACATTTTCCCCAAATGCACATAGAACATTCTCCAGGATAGATCATATATGATGACCACATGGTCAAAATTAACATACCCAGTAACTGGATTAATCAACAGCATGTGCTCCTGAGATTATGCACTAAGCAGCCTCATTTCTATTGCACTCTCCAACAAGGCATAACTTGAATCTCACCATAAGGAACCACCAAGCAAACAGAAATTAAGGGACAGTTGATGAAATAACTAATCTGTTCTACTGATTTTTGCCGTCGTTGTTTTTACTGTCAAGGGTATTACTGTACAACTGGATATTTAAGAGAACTCTATGTTTTAAGAACATGTACACTATAGTATTTGGAGGTAAAGGAGTCTCATGTGAGTCATATGCTATTAAATGATTAAGAAAAACAATGAGAGGTAACAAGAAAAAGGAGAAAGAAGAAGGGACAGGGATAATGGAGAAGGAAAGGAGAGAGAAGAAAGGACCAAGTGACTCCGGGCGAAAGGCATCAGAGGATTTTTATGCTATGCTTGCAGTTTTTATGTAAGTTTAAAATTATAGAAAAAATAAAAGAAAAAAATATGTTCAATGAAAAAAAATAGTCTTATGGGACAGATGCTTAGGAAAGCCTCCTGGTGTAAGATTTGAAAGCTTCGTGGGTGGTTAATACAGTGATGTGTCCATTTAACTTTCCAGCTTGACCAGTGGGGAAGGAGGACTGGGCTTGCAGAGCTCATTAGTGATTGTTAAGCTTAATCAGGGGAGACACCAATTAGAGCTGCTGCTGCATATGTTTCCTTATTAGAACAAATCATTAGAGCCCTTGGGACCTGGCAGACAGCTATTGATTTCATTTCTTTTTTTCTGTCCTGATAAAGAGCAGTTTCCAGAGATAACACTATGAATGAGTACCTTTTCTTGGGGTTGTGTAACCATCCAGCTTTGTCCCAAGTAAACATCCTGACCAGCAGAAATGTGCTTTATGGCAAAGGGAATATGGAATGGAATATGGAATGGAATATGGAATGGAATATGGAATGGAATATGGTACCGGAGGAAGGAAGTGTTTATAGCCAACTGTGGCCTTATGGTAATTGCAGGTATGAGAACTGAAGCATCAATCTGTATTTCCTTCCTTACTGTGTCAAGTTTATATTTGTACATTTAAGTAATTTCCCTTTTATTTTGACTCCTTCTTTCTTCCATTTAATACTGAATTTACCTTGGACAATGTTACTATTTTGTTCATGGCGCATGATATCATCATGGAGTTGCCTCTCCAGCGGAAGGGGAACGGACACCCCCTTCGAAAAAGAAGGCACTGCTGTTCTTTAAGCAGGACACAAGGGTTCATGAAGCTTCATTATCATCTCCTTGGGAGGAAAGTGAGTATATTTTCAGCTGCATGAGTGATAGCTTGATTTTAGTGGGAAATCCTCTTCCTTTTTTTTTAAAGCCTAAGAATGAGGAAAAGGTTGTTTAGGACTCTTCCATGTTCAAGGATAGATTGTAGAGGACATTTGCCATTTGTGTCTGCCCAGCTTCTAAACTTCGAACCCTAGAAGAATGATTTAGAAACTGAGGATAAGAGAGAGAGGGTTTGTGGTTGGCTGTTGCAGACTTAAGCATTCATGGAGGGAAATAACATCAACAGCCTGTGGTTGTTGTCCTTTATTCCCTGGTCACTGACTATTTTCAAAGCCTGGTTTTGAGCATTACTAATCATTTTGTGAGCGACCCAATAGAATTCCAAAAAATCCAGCAGCTGATTCAATTAGTGTATTGAATACAATCCAAACTAAGCTATTAGAGCAAAGAATCTCACAAATATAGTATTATTTTTTTTGTCAGGTAAGAGTTGAGATGAATGGAATTCAGCACTGTCAGGCAACTTTTCTCCCCAGCTTCTTGCAGGGAATCAGATTCCTTCTATCACGATGCTTACATCTCTAGGGTGTTGTTCTGGTGTTTTTTCCTGAAGCTGGATCACCGGCACTGTGCCTACATTCCACCCCGTGGAAGGGGGAAGAGAGAAGCGGAGGACAAGCAATTTCCTCTTAGAGGAAGGATGTAGAAGTTGCAGAGATCATTTCTTCTTGCATTTGATTTTTGTGAGCTTAGTCACATGACCACTCTCAGCTCCACGGGAGGATACAAGAGAATAGAGTCATTAGCTGGGCTGCTTTGTGCCTTAATATAATATAGGGAAGTGAGAGCATCTATTGTTACAGTAGTATTGTTAAAGTAGAAATGGATCCTGGGGAATCTAATGCTGCACCACATTTGGATGGAATCAATTGCTGTTGTTTACAACTGAAAACTCCTGAGTAGTACAGCCACCTTTTAGCTGTTAACTTTCCATTAACTCTCTATGCAAATATTGAAACTATGAATCTGTTTTTGTAGGGTGTTATGATCAATATTTAAACATTCTCTAGCTAGCTCCTCCTTTAACCTTGTTGAGTCTGTCCCCAGTGCATTTAAAAGATGGATCTTGAGAAACTTAACAGAAGACCATGGGGGAGGGGAAGGGGGAAAAAAAAAGTTACAGAGAGGGTGGGAGGCAAACCATGAGACTCTTGGATATTGAGAACAAACTGAGGGTTGATGGGGGCGGGGGAAAGGGGAAAGTGGGTGATGGGTATGGAGGAGAGCACTTGTTGGCATGAGCACTGGGTGTTGTATGGAAACCAATTTGACAATAAATTATATTAAAAAATAAGTAAAAGATGATTCCTTTTACACAAGTTTGACTTTATTACAGTACAGCAAGGTAAGAGAGAATTTCTAGTTCACGGTGGGTTACTAAATACTAGAATAAATTATGAAAAGAGAGACCACACCTGCCCGCATGAGGGGTTATTTAAAACAAGATACATTCTTGTTCTTTTCTGTTTGCAACAGTTTGCTTAGGCACCCAGGTACATATGAATAACATTCCTATTTCTAAAAGGATTTGAAGTGGCTGAAATCTAAAAGTCACAAATAAAATTACAGGGACCCTGGGTGGCTCAGTTGGTTAAATGCCCAACTTCGGCTCAGGTCATGATCTCTCAGTTCGTGAGTTCAAGCCCCTCATTGGGCTCTGTGCTGACAGTTAAGAACCTAGAACCTGCTTCAGATTCTGTGTCTCCCTCTCTTTCTGCGACTCCCCTGCTCACTCTCTGTCTGTCTCTCTCTCTCTCTCAAAAAAAAAAAAAAAAACATTAAAAATAAATTAAAAAAATAAAAAAACACAAGTAAAATTAAAGCAAAAACTAGAAACACAACAAAAAGTTTAAAAGAGATAAAATGAATGAGAGTAGAAACAGGATAGGGCAGGAAATCATTAATTAGAACAAAGAAAATTACTGCAAATGAGCAGAGATTCACACTCAGCTTTCTAACAGCTAATCAATGAATATGCTCCAATGCCCAAATGGTTAAATGTGTGTGTGTAGAGTGTGTGTGTGTATGTGTGTGTGTGCACTTTCTGAAAGTTTTAGACTACAAAAGTCACTTACAAATGTGCTCATATTATTAAAAATGAAGGAACTTGAAAGTACTCCAGCAATGAAAAGATTAAAAGGCACTGATGAAACTTACCTACAGTGTTTATTTGAAAAGCTTTCCATTTTGATTTGATGCTTTTACTTATAACTCTAACCTGGCCTGTGGTCCATCAAATCACCTCCTTTCTTCACTGCTATAGCTGCTCATTCTCGAGCAGAAAAATTAAAGACTTTCTAGGGAGACTGGAGAATTAGAAGTTGCCTGGTGGAGGGTTGGTGAGGGTCTGTTTGTGCACACATACGGCCTTGCTCTGATGCATGGGTTGACAACAGAAAGAATATCAAGGTCATGAGATTTTGAGAAGAATTATGAGCTGGGGAGGAGAAAAATCACTATATTTTCATCCCTGAGATCCTTTGTGATGGTTAAGCCATTTTTACATTTAGTTCCAAAGATGAGCTGCTTCTGGTCCTGTTCCACCTGTGACGCAGGAGTAGAGTTTGTAAGGTGATGCCTCCAACCACAGCTCTGAACCAAGTCTCTTGTTTCATTGACTCCATTGTAATATGGAGTGAGGTGTAAGCCTCAGCTTTCCTTCCTCTCTACTCTGTAATTGGTGTCACTCACAGGTGAAAAGGTTTGGCAGGAAGAAAAAGCAAGTCTGGGCTTTGATAGCACACATAATGCCCACGAGGAAATTCTTTCCAAGAAGTTTCCCATTGGAGCAAGATCTCTTCATTTTCTTTTTATTGTGATGGCGCCATTCTGTGAGCAAACTTGTTTCAGAAGAAAGTCTGCCTAATATGGCACAGAATTGGGCTGAATATGTTTAGCTTTCTTTGGATGACTAGTAAAATGCAAATACCCTTGGAGAGTAGCTACATTGCCCATTACTAAAGGTTTTCAGTGAGGCCTTTGAAATTTTGGCAAGAGTAGCCAATAAATTGTTACTTCTAGGAAAATACATTGGCATATATTTTTTAAGTTTATTTATTTAGTTTTGAGAGAGAAAGAGTGTGTGAGCAGGGGTGGGGCAAAGAGAGAGAGGGAGAGAGAGAATCCCAAGTAGGCTCTGTGCTGTCAGCAAAGAGCCCAATGTGGGGCTCAAACTCATGAATCCTGAGATCATGACCTGAATCAGACCCAACTGAGCCACCCAAGTGCCCTGCATTGAATTTAAAAGGCAGGGGTATACAGATTTTCCCTGCTGAAAGCAGAAAATTCCTATGAAACCTTTTGTTTTGTTTTTTTTTTTTAATTTTTTTTTCCAACGTTTTTTATTTATTTTTGGGACAGAGAGAGACGGAGCATGAATGGGGGAGGGGCAGAGAGAGAGGGAGACACAGAATCGGAAACAGGCTCCAGGCTCCGAGCCATCAGCCCAGAGCCTGACGCGGGGCTCGAACTCACGGACCGCGAGATCGTGACCTGGCTGAAGTCGGACGCTTAACCGACTGCACCACCCAGGCGCCCCAACCTATGAAACCTTTTGAAAGCCAAAAGGGCATAAAGCAAAAAAGCAATGATGATTTTGTGAAAGTGAAAGTCCTCCCCTGATCTTTAGTAATATGAAGACCGTAGAATTTGATTCTCTAGAACTTTTTATCTGAAAACTCTCAGATGTTCTCATCATTTACCTTAATTGAATTTTTAAATTTGTTTAAGGACAGGGTTTCATAACCACATTCACGGGTGGAAATTTTAGAGAAAGGGGAGTTAAAAGATTTCATGTAATCTCTAATGAACCTTTATTTGACATTTTATCATCTGTTGCTTAATCAGGTTGTCTAAATTATAAAGCTATTTTTTTAAGGCAAGGATTCTCTTCCCACATCCTCCCTGAAAGTGTTGTACATATGGTGGCCATATATTTCCAAATCAAAATTAAGTACGTGGTTAGACTCTGGTAGAGTATTTGAAATCTGAAATATTTGAGTCTGAAATCTGAATCAAGAACATTGCAAGATCATTTTTTAAAATGAATTCATGCCATGTGAGTAAATGATACGATGTTGATTTCTAATGCTGAAATAGATCAATCCTATGAGCAAGGACATTTGTTTTTGGTTTGAATAACTCTGCAAAAAAGTTCATACTTTAATCATTGCACAATGATTTCTCCCACCCTTCTTGCCTTCCATATTCTAGGCTTCCCTCTTCTTGCCATACCCCACCCTCTTCACTCTCTTATGTTTACCCCCCTCCCTCTTTCTTCCTGTTCTCTCTTGACCACTTGATCCCTTCTTTCTCTCCCTTCCCCACCTCTCTTTGTGGTTAATGGAAAGAAAATTGGAATGAAACTCACTCAAGCAAGTTGGGGGAACAGAGTAGTTCATATCCAGATAGACTCCTGTAACCCTCACTCCCTAATTGTGTGAAAACAAGATTTTATTTCAGCTTCATGAATCAGTGTGCTAGAGAGGTAGATTCTTCTTTCAATAGGAAATAACTTGCACATGTAAGGTTGCTTTTGAAAAATAAATTGCACGTGAGATGACTCTTTTGAGTGACTAGAATACATGGTGTCAAGAGGCCAAATCGATCATGTTTATGAGCATATCTTTCACAACTTTTGCGAATGGAGGAACTCAGATTAGACACCAACACCCTACAACTACATTAACAAGTGACCGGAAGTAAGTTATTAATAGTCAGTAGTGGATGCTGGTCTTATAAACTCTTATGAGAATGACCTCTGTATTTCCTTAAAATGATTTGCTATCTCCAGGAAAATGAATAGAAAGATTATCAAAAGCTATCCTTTTCCATGAGATCTGGTCATCGATTATGAAGGCTTTTGAGTTAGGTTTGAAAGAACTCATGTAAATCTTTAAGCATCCCAAAATAGCAGTGATTTATCCTACCATGAGGCTGCCTTCCAGGAACAACAGCATTACCCTTTCTCTTCAACCATGTCTCAGTTAAGCATAAAATGATGTTCTTAAAAATAGTCCTCTAAGTGAAAACAGTAAAGCTTCTACCTGGAAATTCTAGCGATAGTATTCAGCTGTGATTTCTATCTTTTCCCAAGGCTTCTTTTGACTTTTAACAATCTGAATTCTCTACTTGCTTTGTTCTTTCTGGAGAAACCTATTTGGAAATGCTATAATTCAAATCCAAGCCAAGATTATTCATTCTGTGGGGTTTTTTGTTGTTGCTCAGGCGGTATCCCAGTTTCATGACTTTGTGCACACACCTGTTGAATCATTGGCATAAACTTCCAGCCGTGTTGGGGTTCGGGAATGGAGGGTCCAGCAGTGGGTCCAGCAACAGAGCTGGCTGGATTGGCAGTGACTGAAAGCCACCGTGGGGTTGGTAAGCACAGTTATGGAATTGTCATCTAGACTCTGCTTTGAAGAACTTTAGAAAACTATGTATATGGAGGATGAAGTGCTTATATACTTATAAAAATGCTTTATCTTATAAAAGTTAATATTACTTGGTGAATAATGGTTTGATATTTGAGAAGAGATTTAGAAGGGAGGTAATGCTACTGACAAATTAAAAGCCCTGTTGACTCTGCAGAAAAAAACTAATAGGATGTCTTTGTTTTGTACATGGTCCAAAATTTACATTCTTTCATCCAAAATATTTAGGCAGATGACATTTTAAAAATAAGCTTTATTTTTTAGGAGAGTGTTGGATTTGTAGAAAAATTGAGAATGTGCAGTATACCCTACACCCAGTTTCCCCTATTATTAACATCTTAAATTAGTAATGTTCATTTGTCACAATTAATGAACCAATATTGATGCATTACTATTAACTTATCCATACTTTATTTAGATTTCCTTAGTTTCTACCTGATGTCCTTTTTTGGTTCTGGGATGGCATCGGGATACCACATTACATGCATTTAGTCATTATATCCCCTTAGGCTTCTCTTGGCTGTGACAGTTGCTCAGATTTCCTTGCTTTCGATGACTTTTATCATCTTGAGGAGTACAGGTCAGGTATTTTGTCTCCACTGGGATTTATCTGATGTTTTTCCTTATAATTGCCCTGAGGTTTTGGGTTTGGTTATGGGTTGGGGGAGGGTGTGGTTAGATCGCTCCATTGTAAAATCACTCTTTTATTTTTCCTCTTTTCTCAGTCTTCTTTGGAAGGAAGATACTATGCAGATCCCACACTTGAGTAAGTAGTTATGGTCCCTTCCTTGATGGAAGAATATCTAAATAATTTATTTGAAATTCTTCTGCAGGGGATAGTTATCTCTTCTCCTTCATTTATTTATTTATGCAATTTATTTATATTTGTATGGACTTCTGAATATTTATTTTATGCTTTAAGTTACTGCCCAACACAAGGCAGGTGGTAGTTTCAAAAAAATTTTTCAATTATATACTGTGACTTTTATTTGCAATAATATAATGGTATTTCAAACCATTACTTTGGGGGCTCAAAACTAGGATTTCTAAGTCAATATGTGCATACTCTATATGTGATATTTCATATAATAAAGCTGTGAATGGTGCAAAATATTATGTATATGCTTTTTTTTCATATCTGCATAATATAGTTTACATATTTTGTGGTATTGAGATTTCACAAAATTTATGGTGCCAAACTTGCATTTAATGTTTACTTTAAAAACACATTTGTGGACATTAAAAGTTTTGGACACAGGACATTACATTTTAATTTTTAAAGATTTTTTTTATCTCTACTACGTTATTAAGAATACTTTGTATAATGTCAAAGCATTATAGCTGAAGACACTAAGATCAATAAATACCCAAATAAATGTTCCATATTTAACAGAAGAAGAGAAAAAACCCTAAACCATTATCCTCCAGGAAACTGCACCAAACCCAAACTATTGACATTTTTAAACAAAATAACTCGCTTGCTTTTTAAAAATAAGCATGATCTCATTCTATGAGTATCAATCATTCTAATAATTAACTGTAAACCTCAGAAGAAAATGAGCCATGTAAAAGAAGGACTGATTGTAAATCCTCGTCTTACCAAGCCATCCATCATTCTAAATGGATCTCCTTGTATTCTGCTGCCCAAATGCATCAGCAATCATCCAGAATTTCCCCATGGAGTGTGGATAAGAGGAGTTGATAAATCACCATTCGTCTTTAGCTATGCACTACAAACAGGCTGGTCAGGCAGTCTTAATCTTTTTAATATCACAGGTAATTTTGAGACTCCAAAGAAATCTATGGATAGAGTGTCTCCCAGGAAGGATACTCAGAGTACTAACTGGATCATGCAGCCTCCTAAGATCCATATGTGGCCCCTGAATTTGTTTCAAAAGTGATTGGTCTAAGCCATTTTGTCACTCCAAGCGGGGAGCCCTGGGGAGGAAAGGGACTGGATTTCCTTCTCTGGATATGTGAGGGATAGACCCTAATTTCTTCTTGACCTCAGTCCAGGTGTTTATTCTTTTGTCTTCCCCCAAAGGAACCACCAGTACTGAGACAGAAATTCCATAAAGGCAGAAATGGAGGGTATCCCTAAGCTGAACACATTGCTTAGAGTGAGCTATAATAAACTTGTTTGAATAAATGAATAGATTAATGGATGTAAGGATGCATTGGGCCCAACACTAGTTTTCTTATTAAATTCACAATGGCAGCAACAGCAATACACACACACACACACACACACACATACACCTGTAACTTCCGTAACTTTTCTTTAGACAATCAACACTAATGTAAGACAGTGAGAAAAAAAAAAAAGAAAACCCTACAATTTCTAGGATTTTTATAGAATGAGGTGAAGAACTGTAGTTTGGTGGTCCTGCTTCGTACAAATCTGTCCCACTCTGTGTCGGTCCCATCAACTCAAGTGTCAGGATTTGTGGATCAGCAGAAGAAAGTCTTAGTGACATCACAGGAAAACAATGTCAACCATTATCAGAGCTGGTTCCTATAACTTCTAAATCAAAGGAGATGTATATCACGTCACAAGTGCTTTGTAGCAGGAAGCCAGATGCCAGCATAAAATTTTGCTGGGTTCCAAATTCTCCAGGCCAAATGAGGAAAAGAACAACACTTTTGCACCTTGGCTTTTGTAAATAGCTCATATTCAGCTTCTCTGAAAACATACTACCCACAGTAATTCTTGGAAAGGAATTTTGAAAAAGGTAAACTTGTTCACCAAATTACTGGATACTTAGAGAAAGAGAAATTGTAGCAGGAAGAGACGAGCAGTGATTGTTAAAGTCGGTTTCCTGTTCGTGTTCATGTAATTATAGAAGCATTTGATAGTTTAAAATGTTGACAAATGATTATTTTAACCTATTATTATGGAGAGTATTTTGAATATTCAAAGAGAAAATGGCATAACGGACTCTTATATAGCCGTCACTCATCTTCAATAATTATCAATCCTTGTCCACTTGTGTTTCTTCTATGTTCCAACCCACTTTTCCCAACATCCATTCTCCAACACCAGATTGTATAGATGCAAATCCAAGACCATATACTTTTCTTCATTATTTTACCATGCATATCTAAAAAGGTAAGGGCTTTTAAGGCAAACATAACTGTAATAGCATAATCACACCCTCCCCCCGAAAAGCGATTTTTTAACGTTATCTAATATGTAAGCAATTATTTATTTTTCATTTTAAAGATGATAGGATCATATAGACCTAAGTCAGAAGCACCAAATGTACTGAAGTTATCTTGTTTGGGAATAGATACTAAAATTTATTTTGTTATGTAGCATATGTTAGTAGGAATTCGCTTTTTAATTTGTGTTACAGAAGGTAAATGTAAACAAAACTTAACTTTGTTACAAGGGTAGAATAAGAAGGAACCATAAGCAAACCAAAAGCTCAATGTGGTCACTGAAAATAGCTGGCGTTCCTGCCTGATGATTTCTCTTTTCTCTGAGGAAAAAAAGAGATGAATTTCTGTGCTAAGAATGAGTGGGATGTGATGGGAAAAGGAGTTTTAGGAAAGTAGAGGAGGTCAAAAGTAGTCTTATGTAGATATCTAGTTTGAAATGGGACACACACTCTCACTAGCGATCTCCAGAGCAGATTTTCCTAACTTCTCTTAGCATATCCCTGATGATATGGGAGCAACAAAAGAGCAACTCTCAAAAAAATGAGACTGAAAGTTAGACTATAGGAACACACAATACTCATTTTAAGGAAGAAAAATGTAGGTTAAGAACAACTTTTAAAACTTTATCTCCTGGCAAAGTCTGGTTCCATGTCATGAAACAAATTTAATATTCTTGATCTAAAACTTCAAATAGATTAATAGATGAAGGAGAGTAAAAGTGTACTAAACTATTCATCTCATATCAAGAGGACCAAAAATAAGCATTTCATTTTGGTCTTTGATATTTAGATAAATGTAGGCTAAACAGTGCTTCTGAAAAACTTAAAGGGAGCTATTCGAATTATTATAGCATGTAGACCTTCAAAAGCACTTATTAATTTCAGCCAAAAAACCAACAACAAAAACAGAAACAAAAAATTCACATGTTAAAAGCTAGGAAAAAAAAGATATCAGTGAACAATTAAAGGAAAAGAAGAAAGCTTAGAACCAAATGATTATAACAGAAACGAATTGATTAAATCCCCCCAATTTAAAATCAAAAGCTGTCAGATCAAAGTGTAGTAATTAAATGCTGCCTACAAAAAAGACATTTCTAGAAGACTGAAAGGTTAGATGTGAAAAATGAAGAAAGTTGTTTTGGGAAAATGTAGAAAGTAGAGTACTACAGTAGTGATATTAGGAACTCAATAAATATAATAAAGATCAATGGGAAAATTTCTCTACTTGTACAAAAGATCCCCTGATAATATTAAATAATTCAATGTACAATAAGTATATGGCTCCTAGAAACTTTTCCACAAAAGTGTCCGTTGGCATATTTATATAAAAATTTGTTCAAAATCAAGATGGAATGGACTAATGCATCACAAGCATGAGAGATTTTATCATGATACTCTGTTGTTGAAAACGAGGCAAATACAACACAAGTGAGTTTATGCAAGATCTGAATAATACGCTCTATCAGATTAAAAACAATAAACATTATGCCGTACCACTTTTTCAGCATCCATAGAATACTCACAAAGTTTGCTCATGTATTAAGGCATAAAAAACCTTATATATCCTAAGTGTGTGAAATTGTATAAGGTCCACTTTCTGATCAAAAGGCCTGAGAAATGAATCACAATGAGAAACGTTCCAATGCTGTCAGATCAAAGAAACTCAAATCTAGGGTCAAAGAAGGAATTTTTAAAAACTGTGAATTTTGATGTATCTACTAGTGTAGAATACAAAACGTGGGAGACTTAAAACAATAAACATTTATTACTTTATGGTTTCTATGGGTCAGAATTCAAAAGCGGCTTAGCACGGTGGTCCTGCTTCAGGGTTTCTCATGAGGCTGCAGGCAAGACGGGAGTCAAGGCTGCTGACTTGTCATCTGAGGCTTGACCGGGACAGGAAGATCCACTTCTAAGATGGCGTGCTCATGTGGCTGTTGGCAGAGGGCCTCAGTTCCTTGCCTCACGGACCCCTTCACAGGGGGCAGGGCAGCTGGTTTCTCCTAGAGGGAGTGATCCCAGAGAGAAAGGACCTATCTTAACACCTTTCAGACCTGTCTCAGAAGCTCCTCCCTGTCCCTTCCACCTTATTCTATTCATTCTGAGTGGCTCACTGAGAACAGCCTACACCTAAGAGAAGGTAACTTGGGTTCTACCTTTTGAAGGGAGTGCCCCAATGTTTGCAAGCATATTTTAAAGCACCACATTAAACTGTTTGAAAATATCAATAAATAAACTGTGTTACATATCAAAGTTCGTGGAATGTGATTAAAATTATTATTTAACCAAAAAGAATGAAGATGAATGAAGGTAGAGGAAGAAAATTTTCACTTCAAGATGCCAAGGAAAACAGGAGAAACATCCCCATGCACTAAGATCAATGCCAAAATTAATGAAGTACGTAAATAAGTAAAAGACAAGAAATATTGAAATATATGAAATATTTTTAGTCCTGGTGTTCTGAAAAATCCAATGAAATGGACTTACATCTGAGAGAGAGAATGAATAACCATAGACACATTGCATTACAAATTTGGAAGGTGACAGAACCACAAATATAGGACTTTATTTCGTTGTAAAAGAAAACTATTTAAAATTTATGTTAATATGTGTTTAAATTGCATCTAAATAGGCAATTCATTGCAAATACAAATTTGTAAAATCACCTAAAGAAGAATTTTTTTAAATGTTTATTTGTGAGAGAGGGAGAGAGCCTGAGCAGGGGAGGGGGAGAGGGAGACACAGAATTTGAAACAGGCTCTCAGCTGTCAGCCCAGAGCCCGACATGGGGCTCAAACTCATGGACCGCAAGATCTTGACCTGAGCCAAAGTCAGACGCTTAAACCGACTGAGCCACCCAGGTGCCCCTCAAGAAGAATTTGCAAAATTCTGTTTTCTCCCCTCCAGTTATTCCAGGCCCAGAAGGTTTTACTTTGAGTTAAGATATTTAGGGAGTTGATTCATCTTATGCTATTAAATTATTCCACAACCTAGAAAATCTGAAAAAGTTTCAAATTAATTTTAAGAAGGAAATAAGAGTCAGGTACCCAAAGTGATGATTAGAAGAAAATTAATCAATTTGTAGATCTATTTTAATTATAATACGTATAGACTATCCTGAATGATATCAGAGGTACAGTGGCGGAGAAAAAATGTGAATTCATTGGACTTTTAAAATCAATTCAACAATTATCTGCTTGAGATACATCAAAAACAAAAAGACACTGGCAGGTTAAAGTAAAAGAATGAAAAATATAAAATAAGAAAAGATAAGCCCCACACACAAAATAACAACCAAAAAAAAAAAAACCCCTCAAAACGAATTTAAGCTAATAGCATTAAAGCTGAACAAAATAGAGTTAACTATTAGAAAAATATTTAATAGAAAACGTGGGGAGTCGTGTTCTATTGATCAAAGTAGAATGTGGTAAAGATAGGATAGTCTTGAATCTTGGAGCACCTGGGTGACTCAGTCGGTTGGGGCTCCAACTTCAGCTCAGGTCAGGGTCTCAAGGTCCGTGAGTTTGAGCCCCGCATCAGGCTCTGTGCTGACAGCTCAGAGCCCGGAGCCTGCTTCGGATTCTGTGTCTCCCTCTCTCTCTGCCCCTCCCCTGCTCACACTCTGTCTCTGTCTCTGTCTCTCTCTCTCAAAAACAAACAAACAAACAAACAAAGGATAGTCCTGAGTCTTTATAAACTAAATACATGGCTTCACGACATGCAGATTTAGGAGCAAATGATCGGCACAGTATTTGTAACAGTTGAGGAACCAATTCAGAAATTATATGCTGGGCATGTTTTTGAAATTTTCATATTTTCTGGTCTACTTGTTGTGCTTCTCAGAAAATATATCTCAATAAAAACAATCCTAGGGAAGGGAGACAGAAGTTTATGTCCACATATGGTCAGTACAGAGTAATGATCCAAAACATTGACTCAGGGGCCAGAGTGTTTGGGTTAGAAACCCTGTTTTGTGCCAGGAGCTAAGTGAATTCTTTGTGTCCCACTTTCTCCATCTGTAAAGTGGAGATAAAAAGCCCCATTTCACAAGGTCCCTTCCCGTCAGTTAAATGAGTTGATCTATGTAAAGTGCTTAGAACAGTACATCTTACATACCAATCTGTATATACGTGTTTGCCGTTATTAATTTTATCAGTATTAATATTTCTGGGAAGGCAATAAGGAAAGAAAAGGTGACTGCCTATTCCATATGATGGGGGGGGTGGTTAAAGAATGTCTATTAAGGAAATGCTTTGCTGGCATTGAAAGCTAATGGCTAGAAAGACGATGCTAAAAAATACTAATGATATAACGGTAAGTAAAAAAGAAACCTATAGATGACGATGTACGTTTCCCCACTACCATCATTTACACTAGATTTTGTTTCACGATTTTTCTCATTTAAAGTTGAAAAAAGGGCAATAGCAGAAAAAGGGGCACCTGGGTGGCTCAGTCAGTCGAGCATCTGACTCTGGATCTTGACTCAGGTCATGGTCTCACAGTTGTGGGATTGAGCCCTGTGTCGGACTCCGGGTTGAGCGTGGGACTCGCTTAAGATTCTCTTCCTCTCTCCCTCTGCCCCTCCCCAACTTGTGCGTGTGGGCTCTCTCTCTCTCTCTCTCTCACTCTCCCAAAAATAAAAAATAAATAAATCAAGTTGAAAAGGGCAATTTGTTCGACCTTTCATTTTCTAAGTACCTTTCTCTCGACGAGATGGTAAAAAGGCTTGGAAGAGAATTCAGATCAGGATTCAGAGTTCGTGAAATCACTATTTTGTTTCTTCGCAGGTGATTAGCCGGTGCTGGGACCACAGCTGCAGAATCAGCTTGGCATGACCCTCCCAATTTCTGGCAAATGTGTATTTACTTGCCTCGTTTATTTTCTGTTATATTGCCCTAATTGAATTATTCACACTTGCACCTTTTCGCTGACTCATTTTTGAAACGTCATTTTTCTCCCCATGTTTGTTCCCAAATATGTGCTTTCACTGCTAAGGATGGGGTTGAGATTGGCCATTCTGGACGTGGATGGCCTCTTGGTGTTATTTCATATTTCTTGATGTACGTGTTCCCTCTCGCCCAATGCTCAGACACTAAAGCACCCAAACTTGATGTGTTTCTGAGATGCAGGTTCTGTTCCGACCTGCACTGGGTGTGACACGTGGAAATGCTCATCTGTTAAGCTTTGGCCACTTCCATGGAGGACAGGCCAATGCAGGGAGGGACAGCTTTCCATGAGCATTTTATATGGGTCCCCTGACGGCTCAGCTGAGCAATACTGTCCAAATGGGGATCCAGGGACAGTTCTAAGTCATTTCTCACTTCAGGTGGATTGTCACCCTCCTTTGTCAGCCAGTGGTGCAAACGGAACTTTTCAGATTCAGGAGGCAGAGCTCCAGCTGACTTCAGCCTATCTGCTTGAGATGAACGCTTGTAGCCAGAAGAAAATAGGTTCAATGAGTAGTGAGGACACTCGACTTGGCATTAGAAGATGCTTTCGTACGTTTCTTGAGGTGTGCTTCAATTTGGGCCCAGCAATTCCAGAGATGTGGCTCAGCTCCCCTTTTATCGATCGCAGGCAATTCGCACTTTCCTATAACTCTTCTTTAAAAACCGGCTTCAGATTTAAGCAGCTGCTGCACATGTAGGAGGGTGACAGAGGCAATTTTGCTCCCTGGGAAGAGCGTTACCATTGCTTTATGGAGAGGATCAGAGAAGCATGTCTAATCTAATTGTCTCTCAGTAATAGAGTCACTTTAAGACAGCCTCTTCTTGATGGAATTCGTTTCGGGTTTCTTAAATAGGGTCTTCTGCGTGATGGAGAGAGATTGGCTAACTCGGGTGTTGTGTGGCCTGAAAAGTAAGACTGATGGGTGAATCTACTTCCCAATGGCAATCCCTGCCCCTGGCTACTCTTCCAGGTCCTGTGGCGGGAGTGGTAGCTTCCCCCTGTCCCCCAAACCCATTGTGAACAATGGGTCAGAATAGTGCATTATGCAAACCAAATCCCATGGCTATTTGTTACCCGAGGCTAAAATATCATTGCCTATTTTATTTCTGATGCCAAACTATGTCGGGACACCTGCAAATTACCCTATCAATGATTGTCCAAAAGCTTGTATTATAAGTGTATTTCAATATTAAAACGGCAGTATTAGATGCTTCAAACTGTTATATAAATCCTTTTCTGTTGTTAATTTGCTCTGGAAACCTTAAATTACCTTGCAGATAAAGTAAAGAATCATAATCATAATCATAACTGAAGTCCAAAATGAGGGCAGAAGGAGAAAACCTTGGTTTTTTAGCTTTTCCACAGTGGTCGATCATCTACGCCAGTGACCATCCAGGCTTCGTGACCTGCGAACTTGGGCTGACTTGAGAGAACTTTCTTGGCAGGAAGTAAACTGAGGTATTCTCTGCACGCACCGTATCTAGTAGTAAATCTCTTTACACAAACGTATTCCCAGGGCTGCACTGGAAACGGCTACCTTCTTGCAAAGCTCACAAACTTGTAATGGCAGAAGCTCTAGTCTCAAGGTTGAATTGAATTTTTTTTCTTTATCCAAAATCTCTTGATTTTTATTTCTCAGCTCTCAGACACCGTCTGGAATGTGGCTCGATGCAGCAGCCTAACGGCCACATATGCTTGTGAGTGATGTGTTATTTGCCAAGGTTGTTATTTACAAAGTACCACAAACCGGATGCTTGCACAGTAGATCTGTTCCAGGCCTCTCTTCTTGGCTTGTAGATGTCTGTTTTCATGTTCACATGGGTGTTCTCCCTGATGCCTGTCTCCGAATTTCCCCTTTCTATAAGGTCACATTGGATTAGGGCCCATCCTGATGACCTCATTTTACTTTGATTACCTCTGTAACAGCCCTGTCTCCAAGTTCTGTCCCATTCTGAGATACTGTGGGTTAGAATTTCAAATTTGGAGTTTTAGAAGAGATGCGATTCAATGCATATGGTGGGCCTCCTCAGTCCTCTCGCTATGACGTAGAATAGGCCTGTGAAACCTCCCTCCCAGATTAGGGTTCCCTCAACTTCACACGTGTTTCACCTGGGAAGCACTGTTTCCTGATTTCTGAACTCAAATTGCTCCTCACTGCTTCTGAAACTCAAAGCCAAGCGGTCACATGCTCCCCCCGTCCTGCTGCTGTTCCATCTCTATACCTCTTGTGCGGTAGAGGGATGTGCTTTTGAGATTTGATTTCTTTCTGTTCTTTCCCTACTTCCTTCAGAATAATCCAGATGAAATGGTAATGGTTTAATCTGCTGGTTGCGGTGGGGGGGCGGATCTCCAATCTCTAACATAGATGCTCTTTGCTGGAATTGACACCTTATTTTTTTACTTAGATTCTGCCTTTGATATAGAGTGTTCCCCAACTCCCAAACTTGTGGAGAAGGCACACAAATCCAAGATTGGTCTTGCCATGTTTGCCCCCGGCCCCCTTGGCTCTAACAGCATAATAGAATTTGGGGCAAATGATCCTGCACTGGATTCCTAGCTCCAGAACTAAAAGTTTGAGCTTGATTTTCACTAATGCTTCAGAGATCATGGAAACTTTGGTGGGCTTGCCGTTTGGAAAAGGCATGTATTTTTCTATTCACTGATGCCTGAAAGGCCCGTATATGGAAAGGTACTCTTTCCTATAAGGATCTTTGTCCCAGCTGTACTGTCTTAAGAAGACTGTAAGAAAAGGCTTGCCTATATTTATAAATCAAGCAGTAGCCTATTCCCTGCAAAGGACATTTTCCTAGTCAGGGTCTGGCTTGATCCCTGTCACCTGAGCCTCTGCTAAAGTGTTTGAATTTTCTCAAACCAGGTAAGACCTGCAAGGTACTTGTTTTAGGCCTAATGTGCATAGTGCTAACTGCATAGTGACATCCACTTATCTGCGAACAGAGCCAACACCCAGCTGTAGTGACCTGCCAAAGTGAGAATTTCAAGTGACACACAACCAAACTTAAACCCACCCACCAGGTCTGAAGAACAAAAGGTCACTTGCAAACTCAGCCTGCACCCAACCTCATATGGCCACTATGAGTCTCTCAAGCTGCAAAGTCTAAATATCTTGCTCATATAATACCTACTGAAGTTCAGGGACCAAAGCCATGTGCCTTGAGTTCACTCACATCTCTCTGAGCTCTTTTGATCCAAAGATTCCATTTTTTTTTCATTCTCAACGTTTCTGGCCCTGCGTAAAAATGCCGGAGCTTGAGAGGCGCCCAATGAATAGTACCTCTCCCTCTTATCTGAGTTCTGAACCAGCTGGGAAATCAAGTTGATGGAAGACCAAAGGTATCTTTTTAAAGAAAAAAATTTTAATGTTTATTTATTTTTGAGAGAGAGAGAAGGGGGTGGGGTGGGAGAGCAGGCAAGGGGCAGAGAGAGGGAGACACAGAATCAGAAGCAGGCTTCAGGCTCTGAGCTGTCAGCACAGAGCCCAATGAGGGGCTCAAACTCATGGACCCTGAGACCCTGACCTGAGCTGAAGTTGGAGGCCCAATCGACTGAGCCATCCAGGCACCCCCAACATGCTATCATAATTTCCAATAACGCTGACAATGGAGAGTGTAGCGTATGTCTGGAGGCAGAGAGGCTTTGTTGAACTGAACCCCAGAATTACACAAATATACCCACCACTTACAGCAGGACTGGACCATCATAGGTATCCCCATGCAGGCAGACTGTCACTGTAGCACTTAACGGTAGATAGGACAGATCGTAACCCATGTTTCGTGGGCACAGCAGCTCTGGAAAGCAAAGGGAAAGGCAGTGCCAGACCTATGTATGTCCATTTCCTCTCTTGAACTCATCAGTAAGAGTTTTCCTCCCCTGGTGAAGGAGAGAGGTGGGAGGGTCACACTAATGGAGCTCGTCCACATGGAAGGACCCATCAGGCATTGGGAGGAGGAGAGTGACACCCACATTCACCCTAAACTCACCCCTCACCACCAGAAAAACAAGTACATGCGCACAAAAAACCTTTTTTACCCCACACTTCACACTCATCTCCTATTTCATTTTCATCTTCCATTCTTGTGATGTTTTCATCTTTTTAGGGATCTCAGCACTCTTGGGCTATTGTCTCAAATATACAGAGTCCCTGAGTGTGGAGCTCCATCGGGGCCAGTCATCCCCAGGAAATGCTCCCATGTTCCTTGACCCCTATCAAAAATACCCATCAAGTGCCCCACACGCTTCTCAACCTGGAGTTGCATCTGGCTGGTGTGAGTGGGAGATCTAAAACCACCAAGTAAATGTGGCCACCATATAAATGTGGCCCTCATTTAATAAAATGAGTTCCATTAGATCATCTGGAGGAAAACAACAACAGCAAGAGCAAGACCCCATTCTGTTGATAGTAATCAACTACATCTACATTTTGGAATACAAAGCAAATTTATGTGGATTTTCAAGTAAAATATAAGGCTTTGAAGGGAACTGACCTTGACACTGGCTGCTTCGCACCATTCTCTTTGTGCCTCCAGGGACGTGCAGTCACTCTCTGTTGGTGCGGAAGTGGGGAAAGGGGGGACATGTGTCTCCATTAAACATTGGGAAAAACACTGAAGTGGCAGGAAAAAACAAGAATTCTGAAGTCAGCTAAATATTGTGGGCAATGTCCACTTTCCAGCTAAGTGACATTTCACAAGTAACTTAAATGAACTGGGCTCTGTTCTTTTATTTGTAAAATGAGACACAATTAAATTTTCTTACTGCATAAGGTTCATGTGAGGAGCGATTGAGATAATATCCCTATAAGTCATTAACACAGCGACTAACACATAGCGTAGGCTGCTGTTGAGATGTCGCCATATTCATTGATTTGTTTATCCATTTAGCTGGCCATTAGTTCACCTGTTTACTCATTAACCCACATCCATAAATCTTTTAATGTCTACTTTATATGTAAATACCTTAAGTCAGCGTGATAATCTAACACAATTCGTTACCAATGTCAATGGCATCCAGGTCCATAGGCGGATTACACTAAAAGCATTTGGATGTACAGAGGAAATTCTTTAAAAAGGTCTTAAACATGTCAATGATATTGCTATTCATTACACAAGTTAATAGAAAAGGGAGGATGTAAGAATTTTAGAACATTTTTAGAAATATCACTAAATATTTCTACTTAGTGACATTACGTTTTGGAAAATTATTTTTTGAAAAAGTACCATCTGTAACATAATAAAATATTTAATAGTAGAATGATTATTTTATATTTTAATTCTTATACGTCACATAATTTGTACTTTTATTACATAAACATAATTATATGAGTTTAATAATATAATATTTCATGCAATAAAATTAGTGGGTTTTTGAAGCACGGATTCTTTGTTTTTAGTCTGAGGCTGTTTTTTAAATTTTATTTATTTATTTTAAGTAAGCTGTACGGCAAATGTGGGGCTCAAACTCATCCCCCCCACCTCCGCCCCACCCCAGATCTAGTTGTCTGCCCCACCCACTAAGCCAGCGAGGCGGTCCTAGTTTGAGTTCTTCACAGATTTAACACAAGTTAGTCTTCAAACTCTAGAGGCATTAGCATGAATTGGAAAAAGAATAAATGACGTTCGTGATAGGACCATGTGGGCTGAACCCCAGCGCAGAGCACGGTCCTGGGAACTGGAGACTGGGTGACCCCAGCAGAAGCAGGCCATCATCCCGAAAGCCACTGGGGTGTGTGGGACAGGTGTGCACAGCGCCCCTGCAGAGGTGTTACAGCTGTGGAAGCAGGCAGACCCTCAGTTGTCAGAAGCACTCTTTTAATGTCTTTGCAAAGATGCATTAAACAGGATAATTAAGTGAGCGAAGAATCTCTGAACCATAAATAACCCACGTAGGAAGCAGTGGGAGAGAGATCTATGAACATAGCAGGGTTGGCTATAGCTCTAGAAGACGAAGGCTGGTGCGTGATGTCCCTTCCTTGTGCACCTGCCAGGCTGTGACGGATCCAGCCAAAGTCGTGTCAGTGTATTCCGGCTAAATTTTTCTGGTTTTGCTCCTGTTTTCGTGTCCTGCACTTAAAACACAGGCGAGGGCACTTTAGAGCCTTATGTGACCTTAGAAAAATGGCCCTGTCCCGTTTCCAAGGTCTACACTTGAAGGGACTGATCAGGTTGGGTCTGACCTACCTTGACAGTGGTTGTGAGCCACTAACTGAGGATTGGGAAACCCTATTAAGATCTAGTTCCCTGAAAGAATCTGGTTTCTGTGACCTCTCCTGGCGTGTTTCTAATCAGATGGTTGGAATTTAAGTGAGACTGTGCGAGGTGATGGGCAAAAGGGAAACGGAACCTCAGATAATACACACTGAGAGGAGTTCTCCAGGGGCGAACCCCTTGTTTTAGCAGCTCTGAGGAGTCACAGATGGGCATGAGGGATGTGCAGACAGGCTTCTGGGGCATTCTTCTAGCAAGTACCATGACTGAAGTTTTTGTGATGTCTGCCTGAGATGAGAAAAGATGGCCTAGGAGGCTTCAGGAAGGAGTAAGTTTATGCTGGTACAGAGTAACTCCTAACACTATCCAAAACATGAGTGATGGTGTAGACAGCACCAAAGAGATGGGCTCTGCCACCAAAAAGGGCGGCCTTAGTCTTGATAGTGGCATTTGCTGAGCACTTGTGAGGTGTCCCCCACTGTGTGCACTATGCTTTATGTATATTAGCTCATTTGGACCTTACAAAAACACTCTGAGGAAGGTGCTAGTCCTATGGCTTAGTCTCATGGCATGTGTTTTGAGAAAAAGAAAATGAGACATGGGTTCCATGATGACTAAAAGACAAAGTCAGAACTTTAACCCAGATACAACGAACTCTGGGGAGCACACTCCCCTACAGGAATGCATTTGTGGAGCACGGGTTTAGAATAGTTGGAAAATTCTTGCCACCGAGCGCTAACTGTTGACCTTCTAGAACGAGGTCGGTGTGTGGATGGCACTCAGGAAGGCACATTTGCACAATGGTGAAGAGCAAGAAGGAATTGCCGTTCTGAAAAATGCCTAGTTGTGTACAATTGTGCAGTTCAGTAAACCTCTGTATCAGGAAATAGTATCAGATAATACATAGTAAGGATTAATCAATACATTTGAATGCTTCAGTCCATGCCTATTCTTTGGTAAGCCCTTTTCATATCACAGCGGAATAGAGAGTGGAAACAAGAGTGGTTTAAAGCAAGTGTTATTTCTCCATAATTGCTAGTATTTCATCCATAGTCATCAGTTAATATTTACTTTTGATTGCACCTGATAGAAGCTCAAATAAAACCAGCTTAAGTAAAATAAAAAAAAGGCCATGGGCTTCAGGTAAGGCCAGAATCTGAAGGTCAAATACTGGCACCCTTTCTCTTTCTCTTTCTCCTACTCTCCTTGGTTTCCTCCGGGTTGACTTTATTCTCAGGCAGACTTCTTACATACGCTGCTAAATTAAAAGGAGCAATGAATCTAGTTCTAGGAAAGAACTAACTGGGTCTTGGAACTAACTAACCCTGTGTGGAAAGAGACTGCTCATGGGGTCATTTGTTAGACAGCTCTACCACGAGAATGGGGAAAAGAAGGTCCCCAGATGAAAAGATTCCAGGCAGACAAAGACAAGATAACACATTTGACTCTATATTTGGGATTTCTGAAGGATAAGAGCTTTATACCACCTGGTCTATTTTTTACAACTGAGTATTGGATATGTGATAACTGGCATATATTAAGCGGTTTCAGATATATCACCAGTTGGGGGGTCGTTTTGAGGAAGAACCTCTTCTTATATGGGACACTGTATTTACTTCATGATCAGTCAATAGCCAACAAGACTTTATGAAGCAATCCCCATAGCCTAAGAATCCTGCTGACACACAGCACAAAACAAATCATAGGGATTCAGTACCGTGATAATGGGGGTGTCTCCTGACAAGCAAAGCCCCAGCCCCAGCTGCAAGCCCACATTTTCGAGCGATTTTCAATACCACTGCTTCAGAGAAGTCTAAGAGTACGGATCATCTTTGTGTATGGCAGGTAATCTATGTGGGGCAGATCCGTAAGATGCTTTGTTTTTGTTTTGGTGTTTGTTCTCAGCGTCCTTCCCTCGGGTGATTTCACTGTTTATTAGCACCCTCTGGGAGCCAAAAAGGAATACAAATCTCCGATTTGTCTGGCTTGTCAGAGAGGGGTGTGAAACCACAGGGTTCATAGGATATGAACCCATAGGATGGGTTCATAGGATATGTCACGGCCAGAGGAATCATAGCCAGCTAGATGAACACATCCTCCTTTTCTTACAGAAAACCATGTTGAGTGTATTCCAGGCTACAAGTAACTACAGACTTTGAGCTCTGCTTGGCTTCACATCAGACACCAGGAGGTCAATTCTGGAGAGTTAGGCAGGGTCTGCTATCTTAGTAAAACCCGACTTCACTCCAGCTATGGCGCGCATTGAAAAGGCTTTGAGAAAGTGATAAAATGAGATTTGCCATCAAGAAAGAACACTCTGACCGTGAATGAAGAATAGATCAGAGGGAGGCAAGAACGTTTACCGTATCCAGAGAACAAGCCAGGGGTCTGAATGTAGAAAATATGAAGAAGTGATAAATGTTCCCATGGTAATTGAAGTTCAGAGCTAAGGAGAATGTGGATGGAGATCTAGACCGGAGAAGGGGCTGTCGTGATATCAGGTGGGATTTCACCATCAGCTGGCCAAGCTGTCCTGCTGTCACCCTCTCCCTCCTTCTCCTGTGTCGTGGCTTTTGAGTCCTGGCAGATCTGTTACCAGAGGCAACACAAAGACTAGGGCCACCGCCAGAGTCACAGCGTCCCTGGGGCAGCATTGGCGTTTATTCTCAGTGTCTTTCCTCAGTTTGGGAGGTGCATCTGTCCTCCGTTTGGGAGGCAAGTGCTCATTTGCTTTCACACATTGGTGTGTCTGGTCTGAGAATTTGCAGTAGATGGGACCACGAGGCCACCCTGGGGAGACCTTGTAACAAAGGAAGTAGTAAGCTGTGCAGTTCGTGTTTTCCCTGCAAAGTCACCAGTCGCTAAGTCCCAAAAGCTCCCGATTTTAGCACACATATTTTAAGGGACGCCTGGGTGGCTCACTTGGGTTAGCATCCAACTCTTGATTTCAGCTCAGTCATGATCTCATCGTTCATGAGATCGAGCCCTGCATAGGGCTCCGTGCTGACAACGTGGAGCCTGCTTGGAATTCTCTCTCTCCCTCTCTCTCTCTGCCCCTCCCCTGCTTCCTCTCTCTCTCTCTCTCTCTCTCTGCCAAAATAAATAAACACGAAAAAACCCCACATATTTTGAGAACATTCTTTTACTCTCCCGAATTAAAATAATAGATTGCATAACCAACCTAATTCTAAACAGCTATACAATGCCCTAACTGTACTTTGAAGTAGGTATAATTCAAAATTAACATGTAATATTATATCTTCTGATATATAACTGCTTGGGAATAACTGCACTTCAGGATGAAAGAAAACCCCACTGCTACAGCTTCATAAAACACTACCTAGGGGCAGTGTACTGCTCCCAACTGGGAGCCACTGGGTCATCTCAATGTGTCTCTTTAACAATGAGACAACTGTGCCATTGGAGGGGTGTATAACTTCCTCAGGATACACCAGGAGGCAAAGCCAGAGCTCAGGTTCTCAGATCAGCCCCAGGGCCCCTTATAAGCACCACGTCACCTGCAATAGACTCCTGGCATAGAACCGCAGAGGCAAGATTTGCCCACATTGAATAGTCTCCAGGGTGGAGTGAAAAAAAGCATGGGCTTCAAAATTTCTCTTTATGTCCGTTAGGGTAGGGGGACAGGCACAAAGAAGGATGCCAAGAAGTCAGCAAAGTGGTCATCAAACATATCCAGTGACCTTGATAGCTCATTTTTTTTAATTTGTTTTCACATTCATTCATTCATTCACCTTGGGCTTTCAGGACTGTCCCCATGTATATATATATATATATATATATATATATATATGTATATATATAATTTATTGTCAAGTTAGCTAACATATGTGTATGCAGTGCACTTTTGGCTTTGGGAGTAGATTCCCGAAGTGATTCATTGCTTCCATACAACATCCAGTGCTCATCCCAACAAGTGCCCTCCTCAATGCCTATTACCCATTTTCCCCGCCCTCCCTGACTCCCTACCCCATCAACCCTCGGTTTGTTCTTTGTATTTAAGAGTCTCTTATGGTTTGCCTCCCTGTCTCTCTCTTTGAAACTGTTTTTTCCCCCTTCCCTTCTGTTAAGTTTCTCAAATTCCGCATAAGGGTGAAAACGTATGATATCTGTCTTTCTCTGACTTATTTCACTCAGCATAATACCCTCCAGTTCCATCCATGTTGTTGCAACTGGTGAGATTTCATTCTACTTCATCACCAAGTAGTATTCCATTGTGTATGTATGTATATGTGTAGACACACACACACACACACACACACACACCGCATCTTTATCCATTCATCAGTTGATGGACATTTGGGCTCTTTCTATGATTTGGCTATTGTCGATATCACTACTATGAACATTGTGGTTCATGTGCCCCTTCGAATCAGCCTTTGGAGAGATTCCTAGTAGTGCTATTGCTGGGTCGTAAGGAAATGCTATTCTTAATTTTTTGAGAAACCTCCACTGTTTTCCAGAGAAGCTACATCACTTTCCATTCCTACGAACAGTGCAAGAGGATTCCCCTTTCTCCACATTTTCACCAGCATCTGTTGTTTCCTGAGTTGTTAATTTTAGTCACTGTTTTTGCGAAGTTTGTAGCCCGGTGTAGGATATAATAAGTCAGGCGTTAATAAGTGCACTGAAGCACTTGGGGGTTTTGTCATTGGATAATTGGGGAAGAATTCTCTGTACCGGGGACATTTAGCTAAATCCTAAATGGTGTGATGGAAGCAGCCAAGCTAAGATCTGCATTCCAGGCAGGGAGACCAGCAAGTTATAAAGGCACCGAGGTAGGACAGAATGTGTCACTGATAAAGTGCTGGAATATAGGAGGTGGGTCCCCCCCCATCTTGTCGTCTTGGCAGCATCCCAGAACTATGTCTCTGTTCTCCCCCTCCCCCAAGGTTGATCATATGAGCCAATTTTGGCCATTTACATCTTCCCGAAGGCTTTCTGAAATGAAGATCTTCTAGCTGCCCTGGGTGGGCCTGTCCTTCCAGAAATAATTGCTGTCCTTCCAGAAATAATTGCTGTCCGGCTGCCTTTTTTTTCTTTTTTCTTATTTATTTATTAGAGAGAGAGAGAGAGAGAGCATGTGAGTGGGGAAGAGGGACAGAGGGAAAGAGACAGAGAGAGAGTCTTAAGCAATCTCCATGCCCAGTGTGGAGCCTGACACGGGGCTTGATCCCATGACCACGGGATTATGACCTGAGCCAAAATCAAGAGTTGGATGCTCAACTGACTGAGCCACCCAGGTGCCCCTGTCCAACTATTTAATAAATGAATGCCCCAAGACCATTCCAATTATTTATTTTTGTGCTTAAGTTAGTCAGAGCTGGCTTCTGGTTGTTGTTGTTTTTTGTTGTGTTTTTTTTTTTTTGCATTGAACAGCCAAAAGTTGAGTGCTATTTTTAGCTCATTTTCATAGAGGTGTCTCTAGAAACTGACTTTTACGTTTGTCTGGTAGTAAAGAAAAAAGTAGTTATACACTGTATTATTGGGGCCAATGGGAGGAGTTGGTTCAGCACAATAAATATTAACAAAATCGTCACAATCGCCATCAAATAATAATTTGAAAATACCAATAACCGGCTTCCTAGATTTGCTACTACTCTACCAAAAAATGAGCACTTTGTGAGTATTGTTTCTGCCAGCTTGCTCTACCAAGTGGCGAGAAGTTTTTTTAGACTGGGTTAGCTGTGCCATAGGCTTCTTTTCTGTGAGAATCACAGGCAAATTGAATCAATTATGTGATTAATAGGCCAAATTTATCCTAGGCCTGTCATCCTCAAGAGACAATTTGTTTGCATTTTGCTTAGCAAGAAATAACTGTTGAGATCATCCGACAAAATGTGAGAGGAATCTTCTTTGGAAGGTGCCCAGAGGCCAAGTGCCCAATGAGATGTGTTCAGCAGTGAGGTGGGCAGGTAGTTTTTTTCTGTCCCTGGATATGCTTGGAGGAGTTTCAGAGGGAATCGTTAGATAAGCACCAAGAGCTTTTTAAAAAGCAAATTTCTAAATAATTATTTAAAGTAATATTTTAAACTACCATATACGCTTTGGGAGGCACTAATTTTTACACCCATAATTAACTCTAATTTTGTCTTCTTTTTATGCTTTCCTAACTTAAAGCCTCTCTCTCGTCTACCTCTATAGTCTTTTCAAAGCTAAGAACTTCCCTTTACATTTATTTTCTTAATTTCCTTCTGAATTATTGGTTCCCCAGGTTTAAGGTTGCCCTTGGGTATTCTACCCTAAGTAATAGAACAAGGTACGTTAACTTTATCACACTTGGTTTCCAGTTTTCCTTAATTTACAAATTGTCAGTAGCATAAACACTCCCTTGGTTCATTTTAAAAACTGGCTTAAATCTTTCTCTGAAAATAAATATATTTTTTTCCTGAAATAAGTGTTATTCCTTTATGCCTCAACCAGCCAGTTTCTTCTGTCTTTCTGCGAAGCATATAGATATAGATAGATACAGATATAGATATAGATATAGATATAGATATAGATATAGATATAGATATAGATATAGATATGAAATGTACTGTCCAATAAGGCAAAAGTAGCTGGCTGTTCTGAAGTTTCTTTGCAACACAAAGTCCTTGTGGTAGCAGAGGCAGATATTTTATCTGAGAAGTATTTTGCTTTTGGCATCACCAAGAGCAATGCTGATTAGGTCAGTGAGTTCAGTGAATATGTGCAGTGCTAAAGGCAATTCAAAGAACTTCCTTATCTTTTAATGTATACAATCTCCAGAAAACCAACAAACCAGGTGTTTTTATATCCACTGTCGAGTGCTTAGACTACAGTTCCTAAAAAGTCACTTGTGGCAGGGACTGGTTAAAAGTCTGACTTGATTTTGGCTCAGGTCGTGATCTCACAGTTTTTGAGTTTGAGCCGCACATCGAGCGGACAACATGGAGCCTGCTTGGCATTCTCTCTCTGCCTCCCTCTTTGCTTCTCTCTCTCTTTCTCTCTCTCAAAAATAAATAAATTTTAAAAAATTGTTAAAAAGGTCACTTTTGGCCGAGGCTCACTCCCAAGTGAGTAATGAAAGGTTCTGGCCTAGGACTCAGGGCTCTAGATTGTAGCTACTAGATTTGCTACAAATCTAGCACTCAGTGCTTCTTTGAATAATAACAGGGGCTTTGGACAACATGAGACAGATTTGTGTTCAAATCATAGCTTGACCGTTCATTTAGTTTTGTGTCTTTGTTTTTTGTTTTGCTTTTTTTTTTTTTTTTTATAGTTTTGTGCCTTTGGACAAGATTAGCAATTTATTTTCTGTATCTTAAGACTTTCCTGAGGAGCTGTTGAATTAGACACGATGCCAATGCAATACACGCAGCATGTGTTTTCAAAGTCATGGTTATTAATATTGTTAAGTATCAATGTCATCATTATGATCATGTTTCCCATCACTTGGAGTTACCCTGTGCTTTTGTTTAGCAAAACAAGTGCCACCTAAGTTGATTGTTTCCTTATTCCTGAGGAAATTTAAGGATCATTAAAGATATTGTGAACTGTGATTTCTGGGCAGTGAGATAACTGTAAAAAGAGAAAATACAATAAGCCTCAAACTTATCGAATGTCAACCTACTCACACTCTCTACGTGACTGTCTAATGAGCCTATGGAACTCAGCATCCCCTAAACTCAATTGTTGGTTTCTGTCCCCCTCACACCTGCTGCACCCACGTCCTTCCTCACATGGTTGCTGGCACTTCCGTCCTGCCAGTCACCAAGACTAAAAGCTTGGATTTATCCTTGGTTCCTCTCTTTCTCTTATGCTTACATAAAATCCATCAGCAAATCCTACTGGTTCTACCTTCGCTCCTGGATTATTCCATAACATCCCAACAGGTTCCTCTGCTTCTATCCTTGGTCTCTCAAGGCTTTTCCTTGCGAAAAGTAATTAAAACATTCCTTCAAGACTATTTTTTGGTATGGGAAAAATGGAGATGGAATTGAGGAGGGCAACATTCATAAACCAGTTCTGGATAGTAGGACTTGGAATAAAATACTGCTTGCCAGCCCATACCTATATCCACATGGCTTTACAGACCTATCATCACATGTGCTCAGAAGGGCGGTGGGGATTAGGGAAGTGCTGGGGATGGTCATCAGTCATGACAACATTTAGATCACAAACTATGTAAACTCATAGACACTTTGGTTTACTGTTGTCTCACGTGTCTTCTTAGTTGATGCTTTTTAGAGCTTCTCATAGAAGCTATGGGTTCTTCCAATCTTCCACTGTCTTTTTCTCTTCCATGTGAACCTACTCCAGTGAGCATTGGTGTTCATAGGGGAGCACACGCATCCTAAAAATACTGATGAATACCTTGTAGAAGTAATAACAGTCTCCTTAATAAAATTCTTGATGACTATTTGATGCTATTAGGAACAAAGCATTTCCTTCCCTCATTAGGGACAGAATAGATGATTTACAATCAGTTTATTGGTAAGAATGCTTTTGATCTGCCATACACATTTATGAGGAGAATAGCTTTGGGGACATCTTATGTATGTTTAGCCATCTTCTTTGCCATAGTCATGTTTATGGGCTGCTTGAACTTGTGAGCTCAGCTAAGCTATCTATCTAGCATACTTTGATAGGCTCTTTTGCAAACATTTCAGTTTTGGCATCAGAATAAAACAAAAATCCAATCCTCATCTCAGAGATGTCAGGCTCTATGGAAAAAGAAACAGTATTACGGCAAGAAAGGACTTTGGGATTCTTGTTACAGAAATAAACATGCACAAAGGGCAAAACATTTCCAATTTCAATGGCCAAATTCTCATTCACCTGTTGTTTCCTCTGATCCTTATCAACTTTTCAGTATAGAGAATGGGGTGAGAGCTGTATACTTCAAGATAACTAGCTACTGATGGGAAGTTCTGACCAAGTGGGCCTAAGAGTGAATCCCATGAGTTTAAAGTCAGACAACATTAGCCAGTTATTAAGTACAAAAGGTGAGGATTGAAAGACTGGTAAAGCTTTCTTCTTCAGATATAATATGGCTCTAGATTTAGAGAAACCCTTTGACCTCAGTCGTGTAGCACAACTTGTATCCTTTGTGTTCAGTGGAAACGCCAAGTTGGGAAGCTTTGAGGAAACAAGTGAATAATTGAATAAGCATGACAATTACAGAAGTAGGCAAGCTTCTCCAATCCTGAGAATTCCATGTCTCTCCACTGCATTCATTTGCTATCTGTTCTTAAAGCTCTTAAAAGCATCAACTAAGGACACTTGAGACAACGTTAAGCGAAAGCATCTGTGTGTTTACACAGTCTGTGATCTGAATGTTGTCATGAGTGATGACCATCCCCAGCACTTCCCTAATCCCCACAACTATAAAGTTTTGTCTTTATTCCACCGCATTGTGACCAGACCCAGGTCTGATCAACAGCCAACTCTATCTTCCCTTTTCCCAAGGACTTCATCCCGATCTTCCTTGGTTCTTGAGGTGCAACACGGCTGTTTGAATGGAGGATAAACCAGCCATTTTTCCACACCAGCAGCAGGAGAGAAAATAAGAGGCTGCTCCACTTCAGCTCAATTGACGTTTCTTTTTCTCTTACTGAAGGGCAACATTTGTCTACTCCTGTGGGAAATAGACTATTGAATGTTATTCTGAGGTGGCCCCAGATGTTGTTTTACCTTGTTCTCTAATGATGGACAATGGTGACAAGATATAGGACACGTGCCTCTCTGAAAATACTAAACTTCATTTTGGTTTCTGTTGCAGCTTTTCTTCTCTTCATGGGCTTATGGAATTTACTTTTCTCGTATTTTCTTCCTTCTCAGTAGCTTAATTCAATAGTCTATGACATATTTCCAAAGAAGGTCTAATGATATCTCCATCTGACCTCTTTGGTCATGTGGCCTTCCTACTTTCACATTAATGGGTGGAATATGATTTCTATCTCCTTGCAATGGGGCTAGACTCAGAGACTCATTTTGAATCTACTCACCAAAAAATATCAGTAAAATATACGAGAGCTGAGATCACAATGACAATAAGATGTTGTGGAAGTGAAGACAGCACGACTTCTAAATCTAGGTCAGAAAAATCTTAGAGCTTCTATCTAGGTCTCCTGAAATGTCTCCTAATGCTTCTTCTTGAAACCTAGCTTCTAAGTTGTAAGAAGCTCCAGGTACATACAGAAATCACACATAGGTGTTCCAGTAAACAATCCCAGCTGGGCTCAGCCTTTAGGCCACCCCTCCATAAGCATCAGACATAAAGTGAAAGTGGCCTCAAAGTGATTTCTGTGCTTTGCTGTTTGAGTCATCCCAAGCCAATTGACTATTCTCAGCCATGGCCCAAACATCACGAGAAGAGAAGAGCCATCCCCGCTCTGTTCTCCCTATGTTCCAGTTAATGAGCATATTAAATGGTTGTTGCTTAATGCCACAGTGTTTTATGGGTGGGTTTAATAAAGACAGATCACTGTAATAGAATTGAATACCAGGAGCAGGGTATTCCCAGAACAAAAACTTAAACCACGTGTCATCATGCTTAGGATTAGGTTGCAAGTGGAAAATGGAAGGGTTTTGAAGCTTCTGTTAGGAAAAGTTGGAAGGACTTCAAAGAGGCTATTGATGGAGGCTGGAACGTCAATAAAAATATTATCATGGGAGATTGCAAAAAAGTTTGATGACACAGTTACATGTGATGATATAGAATATAGAAAATGTGCCTAATGAATTGGTGGGTTTCCTAACGAGGTTTCCAAGCAGAATATTCAGAGTTACCTCTTTTAGTGACCCATCCTAAGATATAAAGACAGACAGAGAGAGAGATGAAGTGAAAATAATGTTTAGCTTTCAAGCAAAAGTTAGTAGAAATATAAAGAAACCATGACTTTGTGAATTGGAAAATTTAATTGATTCTCATTCCCAGCCTCTCCAGATGGCAAAAGATTCTCAGAGCAAGAAAGACCTCGGGGCAAAGACCAAATCCAAAGCACTGTCAGGAAGATATAGTCTCAGGGTAAAGATGAAGTAAATGGCAAAATCGTGAAACTTTTGTGAGCTGTAAAAAAGACATAAGATGGTGCCACAGGGGTTTTTTAGATGGGTAAAGGCCTTCTAAGGACCTAAAGGACATACCTCATAGACTTTGTCTGTTAAACAACAGGGCTTTTACGAATCTAAGGGAAATACCCCATAGCAGCCTCATGAGGGGCTCTGGAGAGAGAAAGGCTATCTCGAAGAGATTTGCGGGTGTCGATTTTTTTGAAAGGAGTGAACAACAAAATAATTCATAGAAATCCCACGAGGTTTTAAAAAAGTTATACTGGCAGGACTATCACCAACTTGAGCTAAAAGAAACAGAGACAGTACAAAATAAAAGAGGCATTTGACACTCGTACTTCCCCAAGCAGGAAATAGAATGAGAAAAACACTCCCTTCAAACACAGGCTATTTTTCAAGGCGAAAGCAGATGACCCAGAGCCTGGAACTAAGATCCCAGAGGCTAGAGCCAACAGACACAGAAACAGACACAGAACAATGTGTGTTTGTTTTGGGAAAGTTTCTACCTGATAGACTAGGCAAGATCCCTCTCAGGTGAAGACCAAGGACTGTGGAAGGAAGATGTTCACTGGCTTAGAGGATTCACCATGCTTTAGGGCCCTTCATGAGCCTCAAAGACTGAGTTGGGTGGGCTCATAGAGAATGGTTTCATTTTCCAGGGGTGGACTTACATTAGGCAAACCCATTCAACTGACTCATAGAATCAGAGCTCAGAATTTATGAGAAATCACTGTCACTGGAATTTGAATACTCAAAGACGGTAATGATCAGAAAATTCTCTTTCTGTTGGCAAAGTCCTTCTCCCGGTAATTTAGGGCATAACTTAAAGTCTCCTTAGTAAGCTGGCATCAGAAAAAAAAATGTGTGTGTTTGGATGGAATTTATTAGATGGGCTGAATGTACGGGGGTCTCAGCCTTCATCTCATCTCATGGTTTCATAATCGGGATGGTTTTGCACTGTGCATTAGGCCACAGTTCCTTGTCAGCAACCCAGTTTTGGCAATGCCTGCCAAAAGGATTAGAGAGTGGAAAATACAGGGCTAAATCTTGCTTTGCTCTGTGCTGTGCTTGAGTGGAAGCTGACAGTGTTCACCCTGCCACTCTCATTTACCATGCCTCCACGGCTCCTTATATTTCCCTACTGTTCAAAACATTCTTCTTTAGACATGTCAATAAAGTCAATCAGGCTACACTGAAGTGTTTAATATCTGGGGATCATTCTGTATTCTTGAAGTGTATTTGCAGTATTATTTTTCTTTACATTTTGTGTGCTTCCCAAATGCTTCAAAAATCTTCATTCCCTCTCTATCCATGGAGTTATCCTACACTAGGGGATGATGCATTTATCTATGATTCATTGTGTCTATGAAGTATTCTGTACTTTTCAAATATTAATTCCTATGTGATGTCATGACACACTGGAGCTGTTTCCTAGTAGGCTGGCATCCTGTAATTTTTCTGACAAGCCTATGCTCCAAATTGCTCCTTATTTCCTCCTTAATCAAGTCAACCATTGGTCTAATTATGATAGTGGCATGTCTTACTTTTTGAAATTGTCTGATTTCATCGGGATTTTGCCATATCTACAGTGAAGGTTTGTTGTTCCAAACTCCTTTGTTTGTAAGCATTAGAAATTCACTTTCAAGTAGATATTAAAAAGAGAAGTTTATGGTTGCTTTGTAACTGAAGGCTTGATCCTGTCATTGCAATGCTGGATGTTTTTCTGTTATTTCATTGATCTCATCTGCTGTTACTACAGATGACTTCATTCACGTAGCCCTGGGAGATGATTCTAAAGAATCCCAAGTCACATAAATTTTATGACCTCACATTTAGAAGAAGAACGAAGTTATCTCTCTCAGTATGCATACATGATCAAAGTTTTGTAACTTGGTCTTATCCTTGATCTTATTAATTTATTTCTAGTAGAATCGCAATGTTTTGATTGGCCTGTGTAGGCCACTCATGGATATTGGAAGTCAAACTATGAGAGCTACACCAGAATCCATGTAATGGGAAGGAGTGATTTCCCGAAGGCAGACTGAGGGGTTTTTTTACAGGACGGATGACAAATGCTACTCTGAGAATGATATTAACGGAGAGCACATATTTACATAAATAGGCTATATCCTGTAATGATTGCAAAGGTACTTGTGATTTCAGCTTTTGCCCTCTGTGGGATATGTAGAAAGTCATTGTGAAATTATCTGAAAACATAACATGTGACCAAAATAATGTTCTATTAAAGGGTTGGCCAACTATAGCCCATGGGCCAAATCTGGCTGTCTGCTTGCTTTTGTAAGTAAAGCTGTATTGGAAAGCAGCCATACCCATTCCTTTACTGTCTATGGTTGCTTTCACTCTACAACAACAGGATTGAGTAGTTGTGACAAAGACCAGTTGGCCTACAAAGCTGGAGATATTTACCATCTGGTTCTTTACAGAAAAAGTTTGATGACTGTTTTTCTAATAGAAAGATTTTCTTGTTCAATTGAACCATCTCTAACCAGTAATTAGGACGAGGAAGGGACAGAGAATTAACCTGATCAACCGATTCAGTAAAGGTAATTGACATAAGGTATATATTACAGGTAAACTAGATTTGTCTGGATTAACTGAGATTATTTTACTGAGGTAAATATTCATATTTTCTCTGTGTCTCATCTCAGAGACTAAATACATTCTGAGACATTTCCAGAAGTAGAGATTAATGGTTGGAAGGAGGGAGAAGTGTGTTGGGAGTATAGATTTTCTGAATATTGCCATGTTCAGGGAATATAAAGATATGCCCATGGGTTTCAGAGGATGTCTCCAGTAACATCATCTGGGGGTGAATCAAAATTGAAATTGCATCTGGAATTTGTCAGTTCATTAAATCTCACTTTACCAGTAAATTTCATGTCTAAGTTAGCCTGGGCTACCAAAACAAAATACCATAGACAGAGTCACGTAAACAATAAAAATTCATTTATTATGATTCTGGAGGCTGGAAGTCCAAGATCAAGGTGCCAGAAAGAGAGGTTTTATTTTGAGGCCTCTTTCCCTGGCTTGTAGGCAACCATCATCATGCCTATGTGCTCACGTGAACTGTTACTTGTATGCAGAGAGAGAGAGAGAGAGAGAGAACAAGCAAGAGTTCTGGTGTTTTATCTTATGAGGCACTCATTCCATCATGCGGACCCAAGCTTCAAGAAGTTATTTAACCCTAATTATCTCCCAAAGGCCCCACCTCCAAATACCATCATGTTGGGGCATAAATCTTCAATATATGAATTATGCGAGGGGGACACAAACATTCAATCTGTAACATTTCCAGCGTCAAAATTTTGCAGGTGCATATATGTGACCAGGTGATCCAGAGTCAGACAAATAGAGAAGAAATCATTGTAACCACTTAATAAATATTAACTGAACTCTTATTAGATTTTCTAGTTTTTGTCCTTCACTTGCATACATTTCTTGACCTCAAAGGTCCACAGTAAAACTCATAATTTTCCAACCAAATTGAGTGTATTCAGAGAATGATATAGTCATTTTGTAATAAAAACTAGGAACTAGAGTCATCCTTCATACCTCCTTCCTTTTCATTTCTGCCAAGTCCCGTCAGTTTTATATCCAAAATACATCTTGAACCCAACCACGTTTCACTAAATCCATCTCCAACTTCCTTGCCTAGGCAAGGAACCCAGGCAACCATCTCCTGCCCATGTGGTTTGCACTATAGCTCCCGACTATTCTCTCTTCTCACTTTCTCACAATTTCCACTTGTTTATCTGTCTTGCAGACAGAGTACGTTTTCAAAACACGTCAGACATATCTGGTGATGTCATTCAGCAGCTGAAAACATTACTTTGCCTGTCAATTGTTCTTTGGTGCCACGCATGGCCTCCTCTGCCTTGTGTGCCCGTCTTGTCCTTACAATCTCTTCTTATCTTTCCTCTTCAGTCATACTGACCATCATTTTGTTCCTTAAAACTCCCCTACTTTCCTCTTTTACTTACTGTCTTAGTTCACTCAGGCTTCTATAACGAAAGGCCACAAATGTGGCTTACAAACGACAGAAATTTTTCTCACAGTTCTGGAGGCCGGGCAGTCGAAGTCAAGGTTCTGGCAGACTGAGTGTCTGGTGAAGGCCAGCTTCCTCACTGACAGCATCTTCTCAATGTAACCTCAGGTGTGGAGGAAGTGAGGGAACTCTCTGGAACCTTGTTCATAAAGACACTATCTTGTTCATGAGGGCTCTACCCTTATGACCTCCACCTCAAAGTGTCATCACACGGGGGGATTACATTTGCAACAGGTAAATTGTAGGGGGACGCAAATATGAAATCTTTAGCATTTGCCTCCTTCTACCTACACTGGGGATTACTTCCCAAGCTCACTCCCAAATCAAGGTCTTTGCCTATGCAGTTCTGTCCATCTTCCCATGGTGGACTTGTCCTTGACAGTCCAACCTTGGTTCAAATATCATTTTCTTGAAGAGGTCTTCCCCAACTAGATAATAACTCTCTATTGTATCATCTGGGTTCATTCTACTGGTAGCCCATCTGTGTGTGTGTGTGTGTGTGTGTGTGTGTGTGTGTATTCATTTTCTTATTTCTTATATATCTTCCCCACTAGAGACAACAACATGGTTGTATATTCTCAGCATAATGCAAGACTGAGTAAAAGAATGAAAACATTTAAATCAAAATATGAAATAGCATTGTATCCCCCACCTTCCTTTTAAAACTCATATTTATGGAAGTCAGTGACTTCCATAAGTGGCTAATTAATGTATATGCTGAAACAAATAGCTTGAGTTCAAACCCCAGCTCTGCCACTTACTAGCTGTGTAATCCTAGATTCACCCCCTGCACCTTGATTTCTTCATATTAAACATAATGGGTATATGGGGCACTGGGGCAGCTCAGTTGGTTAAGTGTCTGACTCTTGATTTTTGATCAGGTCACAGTCTCACAATTCATGAGTCTGAGCCCCAAGTCAGGCTCTGCGCTGACAATGTGGAGCCTTCTTGGGATTCCCCATCCCTCTCTCTGACCCTCCCCTGCTCATGTGCATGTTCTCTCTCTCTCTCTCTCTCTCTCTCAAGATAATACATAAACTTAAAAAATATAAGGGGTATAATAACAATATCTTCTTTGTAGGGTTGTTATGAGAGTCACATCAGTTATTACAAGTGATGAACTGGGACTACTCCTGGCACATGGCCAGCTCTGAGTATTTATCACTAGTAAGAACATAGATGAAATTAATATACATTAATTAATAATATTAATATTACTAAGACTATATATTAAAATGAATCTAACAAAATGGCTGAGCACTGATTGTAGTTTTATATTTAAACAAACCGGAAAAAAAAAGCCAGAAAGAATCCTCTTTAAATTTTCGCAAAATAAGATACAGAGAAGGACATAAATTCTAACTAACATGTCAAGACCTCACATTTGGCAAGTCACATCACACTCCCAAATGTCCCAACGAGTAAATATTATCACTGGTGTAGGGATGGAAATATGAAGGTGCCAGAAAGTTTACTGGCTTGCCTGAAGCCCTTAGCTCCTGACTGATAGAGCCAAACCTTGAGCACAGGTACCTAGACTCCAAATTCAAATTGTTTTCAATATGCTATCTTACGTCTTCTCTTGTAATGTTCAGTATGCAACCTCTGCACACGTTCGGGGCATCAGCAAAGCAGGAATCCCCTACAAATACGAAAAATATTTGGATATGTGGCTTCACAGAAGTAAATTCTTGGGACTTACATATCAATGATAACTGTTACCACAAGTTCTCTTGGACTTGAACGTATCTCTGAAAGATAGGACCACACATGGAACAAAAATAATGATTTAGTCTTTATCTCAACCGATTTCCTGGCTTTGGTGCTGCTGACGGCAGTAGGAGGTAGAGGGGTGGGAGTGAGTGATGAAGCGTTGATACTAACAACATTTGACTTACATGGCCCTGCACCACTACACCAAGAACGGTCAATTCTTCTAACCTCTCATTCTGGCAGACAGACGCCATCAGATAATAACTCAGAATTCTTTCTCATTGAGGCCAATTCTGAACTGGTGGTCTGGAGAGAAATTCTGTATTGAATTACCAACTAGTTCCAACAGAATCATTTCCAACAGTAATTAGGGCTGATGGAATGCCCATTCCTTAAAAACAGTACCAAATCCCAGATTTTTCCAAAAAGAAAAATTAGAGCCCAGCTTCTTGCCTGCATTCCTTTTTTTTTTTTCAGAGTGTAGAGAGATATGTTCGCAAGAAAGTAAAGCATGCCCTCATGTACATGAAAGATGCCTCCATGGTCTCCTCCCTTCTATTGCCAGAAGCCTCCCATAGCATTGAGGGCCATCATGGGGAGAACTGAGACACTGAGAGGTTGACTACTCTTGATAGAAGTGTCTCTCTAGCTCAATATAGAATAATATGGCATCTTGGCCTTTGTGTCCCAGTGGTGGCTATCTTCATTAAAGTTTTGTGAATCTGAAGTGTCCTCTTTTTTAATAGAGCTGTCTCCGTTGATAGAGTAAATAGACAATGTTATCTAAGGGGCTAAGATGGTTGGCAATCTTCTCATCAGAGGAAGAGACAGTGTTCTTTCTAGGACAAGGATGAGGTAATGGCTGTTGTTTGTGATGGGAGGTCCCATTCCTAATTATTAGCGTATGGCTGGGAAATGCTGTGAGATGTTGGCTTGGTTTGGTGATCGCTTAATAACCTTTGATGGGTATTTAGAAAGTTATATTCTTTCTCTGAGTTTATCATTTCTTACCTTTTATAACCTCAGGATGCTTAACAGTAGCGACTGGATATACCTTATAGCAATAAGGACCAGATGGGGCTTGGTAAAGCAAGCTGAAACCACATGTGTTTGAGAAGCTGATACTAAGATTATAAGCCATTTCTGTTGGCTTGAAAAGAGAGAACCACAATTATCATGTGTTTGAGCCAATTCTCACATTAAGTAATTTCTTAAAGAAATTGGATCCTCGCTCTCTCTCTCTCTCTCTCTCTCTCTTTTTTTTACCAGATAAGTTCCAAATGAACATCCCGTCCCAGATCCTTAAAAGTCAGAAATGCTGTTACACACCTCATTTGAATAAGTCTCTCTAAGTTTCAAATTTTCTCATTCCAGAAGTAAAAAACAAAAAACAAAAAAACTACTTGACTTAATAGTTTCTGTCACCCAACATTGGCATTTTCTTCTCTTCTTTGTGCTCTGTTGGCCCTGTTTAAGACAAAAGTGCTGAGGATTAATTGAATTATCATATTCAAGGCAGAAATGCCACTTTAAGAAGAACCAATGAGCATAAGTACTTGCAAATGCATGTACAAGCATTATATCATGGGAGAGGGGATGCAAACCTGGAATCTTGCTAGATTTCAAATCAAAAGTTTGTCCATAATCTTTCTGACCCCGGGGCCATCTGTAGACCACTTGTCACTGAATGCAACTCTGGTATTAAAACGGGGAAGGACTGCCAATGCATCTAAACTGTTAAAGATTAACAAAGAACAAAGAGGAGTCAAGAGGCAATTTGGTAACATGGGCTTTGGTGTTATATACTCAGGCCTGAGTTGTTGCTTTGCAGGCTGGATCTTTTCACAGAGGTGTGATTTTCAGGATTTGCTCACCTTCGCCAATTCTCACCTTCCTTGGGGAAGAAAGCAGGATGACAGAGGGCTCAGGGGAGCTGGTGCTGGAACCTGCTGGCCTGCCTTCAAAGCTTGGCTCTGCTGCTTACTGTGGCCACCTGTGGCACCTGGGGTAAATTGTTTCACTGGGACTTTCTGGCCTTCAGGTTACGCGTCTGGGTCATGGAGCTATAAATAATGCGTACCCTTAGGGACTTTGGGAGGAGTATGTTCATTGATCAAATTCTATTTATAAATGCTTAACACAGCACCTGGCACTAGGTAAATGAACCATGCATGGAAGCCACTGGATGTAGTCACTCAACCTACCAGATTCTGGCTTGTTAGCAGAAAGAGAATAAAATGCCAATCTGTTTATGTCTTCAAAACCCTTCTTTGGATTGGCCATAATACATGAGGTTTTAGGCATCCTGGAGGTCAGATTTTATAAAAGCCATCATTCCAGTGAGCTGGTCTAGGAGGCTGGGTAATGAGTAACAGCTTTGAATGGCAACTGGCCTGAGGATTTCACACTGTATTTTCTTAGGTAACCTCTAAGGTTCTGGGAAGGGAAGTGACATCTTCCCTTGAATAGTGATCCCATCTTGCAACAGATTAATTGGGTCCTTCCTTAATAATACACGCTAATTGACATGAATTGAGTAAAGATGTTTTCAATTCTGGGCTGAATTGTTTTCCTTCTGCTTCTTAATCTTTACAACAACCCCTGGAGATTTCTTCCCTCCTTTTTCCAGGATGAAGGTCAAATTCCTTAACCCAGTCTACACTGTCTGCCTGCCTGACTTCTGCAGCCTTCAGTGAAGTTACTCCCCCCTCTCCCACAATGCTTTTTACATCCATTCATCCCTCCATCGACCCTTCATTCATTCATTCCACAAATATTCACCAAGCACTCGAGTGGTGCTCTCAAAATGAACACAGGGAGGCCATGCCCCTTGGGCGCTTACGTTCTGGTGGAGGAAACAGACAACCACAAGTGTATAAGTCATAGAGAAAAATAATGCAGAATATGGGAAACATGGGGGGGTACTCTTTTAGACAGAGTGGGTGAAATTTGAACAGAGATTTTAAAAAACATGAGGGAAGAAGCATGAGGCTCTCTGGGTGATGGACACTGGATGCTGTGGGGAAAAAACCCCAATAGCCCTGAGTCAAGGGCATGTTCAGAAGTGGGTGAGTGACAGGAATATCACCCCCCCGCCCCACTTCACAGTCTAGGAAACAGAATTCGAGAGACTATCCAACTCAGCTGAGGTCACACAGCTGGAAATGGAGAACTGCCCACCTCCAGGGTCCCCCACCTTTGGGCTGCTCTGCGGCTCAGTGTGGTTTCCCTTCATTGACATTCAGGGCTCTCCCTGCAGCAGGAGATGGGAAGGGGCAGTTTGTCCTTCCTTCCTTCCTTCGTTGCTTCCTTCCTTCCTTCTTCTTTTCTTTCTTTTTCTTTTTCTTTCTTTCTTTCTTTCTTTCTTTCTTTCTTTCTTTCTTCTCTTCTTCCCTCTTCTTGCTTCCTTCCTTCCTACCTCTTTTCTTTCTTTCTTTCTTTCTTTCTTTCTTTCTTCTTCCTTTTCTTCCTTCCTTTCCCTTTCTTTCTTTCTTTTTCTTTCTTTCTTTCTTTCTTTCTTTCTTTCTTTCTTTCTTCTTCCTTCTTCTTGCTTCCTTCCTTCCTCTTTTCTTTCTTTCTTTCTTTCTTTCTTTCTTTCTTTCTTTCTTCTTCCTTTTCTTCCTTCCTTTCCCTTTCTTTCTCTTTCTTTCTTTCTTTCTTTCTTTCTTTCTTTCTTTCTTTCTTCTTCCTTCTTCTTGCTTCCTTCCTTCCTCTTTTCTTTCTTTCTTTCTTTCTTTCTTTCTTTCTTTCTTTCTTTCTTCTCTTCCTTCCTTTCCCTTTCTTTCTCTTTCTTTCTTTCTTTCTTTCTTCTCTTCCTTCCTTCTTCTTGCTTCCTTCCTTCCTTCCTCTTTTTTTTCTTTCTCTTTCTTTCTTTCTTTCTTTCTTCTCCCCTTCTTCCTTCCTTCCTTCTTTCTTTCTTTCTTTCTTCTCTTCCTTCTTCTTGTTTCTTTCTTTCTTTCTTTCTTTCTTTCTTTCTTTCTTTCTGTATTCCTTCCTTCTCTTCCTTCCTTTCCCTTTCTTTCTCTTTCTTTCTTTCTTTCTTTCTTTGCTTCCTTTCTTCTTCTTGCTTCCTTCCTTCCTTCCTTCCTCTTCTTTCTTTCTTCCTTCCTTCCTTCTCTTCCTTCCTTTCTCTTTCTTTCTTTTCTTTCTTTCTTTCTTTCTTTCTTTCTTTCTTTCTTTCTCCTTCAGTTCTTCACCCCAATTAACAAGCAAATCATATTTACTTCAGTATCTCTGAGCCTCTTCCTTTATATTGCTTTATAGGATCCCTTCTCTATGTTCTTCTGCATTTTTACAATTTTAAACAGGTTTTTCCAAATTAATTTGTTACTGAGGATGCATGTTACATATTGACGCCTTGTTATGGCTTTTTTTTGGTCTTTTTTTCCCAGAGCAGGGGGGACTTGTTTACTCAAGCAAAGGGTTCTCCTTCTCCCCTTCACTACCTCATTTGGTGGGAACAGTGGTTCATGCAAGGCTGATTCTCATGTCCTTCCCATGGATAAATATAAAATGTACTGAGTTTTGTGTGATGATATACAGAACAAAAGATTGATAGGTTTTTTTTTCTTTGCTCCTTCCACAGGTATTTAAGTTAATCTACCCATGACTATTGTGATACTAAAAATGTCACATGAAATCAATCCAGTCCACACACTGTACATACATTTTCCGTAAAATTGCAGCCTTCGCTGTGGCTAGATGAGAAAGTCAATTTGGGCTTTTTCTCATTGTACAATAGCACTGATGGAGTGCACACAAGTATCATCAGATTGTTCCTTCATTATGAAAATGTACTTCCAAAAGAAATAGGGAACAGAGAAGGATGTGTTAAAAGGGGAGAGACTGACTAAAATAAGAGTGCAGTCACTTCATTTTAATACTTTTACTTATTTTCATTTTGAGAGAGAGAGAGAGAGAGAGAGAACAGAGGAGGAACAGCGAGGGGGGAGAGAATCCCAAGCAGGTTCCATGCTGCCAGCACAGAGCCAGATGACCTGAGGCTCAGGCTCGACCCCATGAACTCCGAGATCATGATCTAAGTGGAAATCAAGAGTCCAAGGCCTAGCAGACCCAGCCACCCGGGCACCCCTTTAACAATTTAAAAAGCAGACAAAACAGTCACGCAAATGATTGGAAGACAAAAGGGTGTGTTAATACCCACTGAGGTTTTTCTTTCCGTTGTCTTTTAAAGGGTTTCCTAATGAGTCAGCTGAGCAGATCAATAAACCTAGTCAGGGACAGTTACTTCTGTAATCCCTGAAAGAGAGGTTGAAGGCATATGAATAATATTCCTTTTGACTGAAACGTGGACATTACAAATCTTACAAAACAGACTCAACCTACCATGCTGAGGTATAGCAGCTCCACCAGTGCAAGATTTGAGTTAGAATAATCTTTCTCTTGTCAACAGTCTTGTTTTATTTATTCCGCACCACCTGGCACAAGCCATGTGTCCAAATCCTATACTAGCACGAAAAGCTCTGCTATTTTCTTATATCATAAAATATCACCCCAAATCCCACCAGATCTGTGGCTTGTAACATTCTTTGCAAAGGCTGCAAATGGTTCATATTTTAAAACTGTTCTTTGTGTGAGATTCTATTGCAAATCCAAAGATCCTTTCCAGAAAGAAGTGGTCTGAGACGTAGCAGACACCCACACTTTGAGCAAAGCATTTAAATCTTGTTTTAAGGGTATTTACACATTCCAGAGGCAATTAAACGATAAATGTGTGTAAAGTCTTTAGTAATATATATTGATTTTTTTCGGGAACAGATCCTTAAAGTAATAGAGAAGACGGTGCTTTATTATTTTTTCTACGTAGCATTTAGAGTATTTCTGATGCAGAGAGGCAGCAACGATGTGTTTGCAATGGCTCTGGCTTGACTAGATCTAATGAGGTATTGATTCTGAATTGTGTGTCAAGCAGATAGTGTGAGAAGCTGGAGAAATATAATGGCTGAGAGCCTAGGCTTTTTTGGCTTCTCCGCAGTGAGTTCTTGAGTTACCATAAGAAATTAGTGAGTAGGCATTTCTTGAAGAAACTGGGCTGCAGGTATATGGTAGGTGTCAGTTCATACAATAGAAGCTTACAAACTTACAGTTGCTTTAAATTCGTAAGTCGTCGAAGGATAATAGATTTCAACACATTCGCAATTATTTGCTCCTAGATATAACCACTGAATCAAATCCAGATGACTATTATTCTAGAGGAATACATTTTGGACAGATAGACTTATTAACAATTAGAATATCGATTATATATATGTTAAATATTTGAAAGCATTGTGCTTTACACATATGGTTTGCATATTAAAGTTACTTAGGTTAGTTATTCTTTTTTTTTTTTTTAATTTTTTTTTAAGGTTTATTTATTTTTGAGACAGAGAGAGACAGAGCATGAACGGGGGAGGGGCAGAGAGAGGGAGACACAGAATCTGAAACAGGCTCCAGGCTCTGAGCTGTCAGCCCAGAGCCTGACGCGGGGCTCGAACTCACGGACAGTGAGATCATGACCTGAGCCGAAGTCGGACGCTTAACCGACCGAGCCACCCAGGCGCCCCAGGTTAGTTATTCTTGATCTCTAGGGAATAAGAAACACCAGGGTAAGCACTGTCTATTTATTAAATTCTCTAATTCTTCGTAGGCCAAATAAATGAGTTTTACTGTACTGAAAATGATTTTAAGTCATTATTTCACTTTCTCTATGTGATTGCCCCTCTTTATTGCTGAAGACAATATCATCCCCACAGTAAAAATGGAAGAAAACACTCTTAGGAGGAAAGACATGAACCCAACATTCTAGATTCTGCCTGTGTGGCTATCAACGATGTCGTTCAAAACCACTTACATAAAGATACAGCGCAGACTGGGATGAAAGAATGTGACAACATTTTTCTAGCCTTGCTCTAAATATGTATCTTATTTGAACAAGGAATAAAACCCAAAGGAGGCTCAAATTTTGTTCCAAAAATACGCTGCCTCTTTACATATGTGTTTCTAAAGAATGTCTTGTTTCATAAAGAAAACCCAACATCAGAGCCATACTTCCTGTACATCAAGCTATATTTCAAATGGCACCCTGGATTCTTTATCAGGGAATGGGCCTTGGACACCGAACTTCAGATACCCTAGAAATAGTGGGAAAAATAAAGTACTCTCAGTGCCTGCTTACTGAAAAATTCTGAAGGGAATTGAGAGGGTCTGTGGATGTGTTTTTAATTTCCTGGAGGCAAAGAATGTTCATCTGAAATCTATTTTATGGACGCTTTTCAAAAGCTAGTGGATCTAATACATTTGACCTGCAGAATTGGCCTCAGGCCTACCCACACTTACCTGGGCCATCCTTCTTTTTTGACTTTCAGCTACACTAGGTCAAACAGACATGAACATCCGCCTAGAAAAAGCTGACCTAGATTCCAGGGGAACCAAATAAAAAGGAACCAGAGAACCAATGCCTTTATGTTTTCTGCTAGATTTTCGCCGAGTCCATCCAGCTTCTCTCAGGACAATGGCATCATAGTGTGTTAACGGTATTTGATCATCTAGGATTGTGATAAGTTCTACTAGCCATAGAAAAATTGGTATGGGAAATATAAGTTGGGTGAAAACTCTGGTTTCTGCCGCACAGTGACTGAGTTAACAGAAACCTGTCTCCCACCACAGGTACACGGGGATATGGGGCAAATTATAAAAGAAAATACGTGGAAATCTCATCTCAAGGCAAGGAATGGATCGTTGCACGTTCCATAGATGAAGAGAGAAGGCAAAGCCAAGGTGATAAAGAGGAAGTATGTGTGATGATTAGGGTCAGAAACTTTAAGCCAGAAAGCCTGGGTCCAAGTGCTGACTGCCATTTGCCAGTATTAACAACAACAAATTGAACTTCTAAGTGATTTTCTGGTCAAAGCAGAGATCGTAGTGGAAGGTGGTCAATACTTAGAAATGAATGTAAATGTAAACACCACATAGCAGATTGAGTGAGATGCGGCCCAAGTGCCATGAAGGCACAGATGTGCCGTCTTTAATTCATGCTTCTGAAAAGAAGATTCAAAGTGAATGACCTATGAATCCAAGTCAAAAAAATAACGGAGCAAACTGTGGAAAAAGGGAAAAAAGGTATAAAATAAATAATAAGTTAATAAAATAAGAATGAAAGCAAGAATTAATGCAATAGAAGGGAAGAAACAATAGAAAGGGCCAACAAAGCTCAAAGCAAGTGCATTACAAATCTGAGTAAAATACACAAATATCTGAGAAGATTGATCTAGGAAAAAGCAAGGAAGAATATTAGGAGTGTAAGAGGCATTATAAGAGGTAATGGAGAAATGTTTTAATATTATGAGTGTGTAACAAAGCATTCTATGCCAACACATCGGGAATTTGGGAGGAATCAGTAATTTTCTCAAAAAAATCAAAACCTATAGGAGCGCCTGGGTGGCTCAGACAGTTGAGTGTTTGACTTTTGAGTTTGGCTCCATCAGGATTTCATGGTTTGTGAGTGTGGGCCCCACAATGGGCTCTGTGCCTCTGCCTCTCCCCTGTTCATGTGCTCTCTCTCAAAATACATAAACTTAAAAAAAGTCAAAACCTATATTACCGCAAGTGATTTAGGAGAACATAAAAATCTAATAGCTGCATAAACACTTTAAAAATCCAATTAGTAGTCAAAGCAGTCCCTGCCCCTCCTTCTGCAGAATACACACACACAAATACACACATAAACCAGCATAACAAACAAAAGGAACACAAGCCCCAGACAATAAACCAAGTCATAGCAGATGTTCCAGGAATAAGCAATTCCAGTTTCATGCAAACTCTTCCAAAAAACAAAGCAAGTGGAAGATTTTTCCATCTCGTTTTACGATGCTCTCATGACTTTGAGCATTGACACCACGAAAAGAAAAATCACAGCACAAGCTCACTATTAAATGTGGATTCAGATGTCAAAATAGAATCTGCCCAACCTGGATCTTGGGTGATATAAAATAAATAAAACAAATCAGGATCAAGTAGGGGGTGTCCTGGAATGCAAGAAAAGTTTAACACTAGAAAACCTACAAAAGTAACCCATCACCATGTTAAGATGCCTTTGGCTTCGGTGAGAAAGGAGCCAACATCAACAACCACAAGAAGAGTATGTATTATTCTGCAAAACAGGAAGCCCAGAGGGTGGCTGGTTTCAGGGTCAATTCCAGAGCACCATCATGTATGTTATCAAGGAACCAGGTTCCACTCATCTTTCCTCTCTGCCATGTTCAGTGTGTGTGGATCATTTCCTGCCTAGTTGCAAGATGCTAGTAAAAATATGTAAAATATTAAAAAAGAGAGATAGTTCCCTGCCATGTCCTTCTTTCAGTCTGCCAAGCAGAATACACTTTTATGTCACTGGCCAGGGTCACGTCACTCATTCATATTTAAACCAACCACTGAGAAAGATAATAGAATTACTAGAGTTTGTTTAGCCTGATCAAAATTCCCCTTAGGAGCTGCGGAACTGGCCAGCCCATGAACTACATAACCTCCTTACACGGGACAAAATCAATTTTCTCTTAGTAATGTAGACCTGGAATGATGGCTTGGGTAAAGACTGCAGTGTGGACACATAAAAGGGGAAATGTGAAATCAATTCAATAGCTACGGTAAAAACAACGGGTGAAATCAACATTCAGTTATGTCTGAGTAAAAGCAACAACAATAAAAACCACTTTAAAAAAGGAGAAAGGGACAGGAAATTAACATAAGAAAGCCAATCCCTGAAAACCCTAAATATCTTAAAAAGTATTACTTTCCATTTAGGAACTCATCAAGGATATCACCTAGCTCTTCTCATTTGTATTCAATATTTTAATGGGTATCCTCATCAGATACATGAAATGAAATGAAAAAAAAAAAAAACCTTGAAACAAAATGTAAGGATTGGCTAGGAAGAGACACAAATGTGTGTTGTGGGGTTTTGTGTTTTTTTTTTTTTTGCCATATTATGATCATCTTCATGGAAAATATTAGAGACTATATTGCCAGATTACTATAATACATAATCTGGATTAAAGGATTTCTGGATACAAGATCGATACACATATGGAAAACACCTATATACCCTTTAGTTACACAGCTAATTTAAAAATGTAACTAGAGTATAAAATGATCTAATTTACAGTAACAACAAAAGCAGTGAGGTGTCTATAGCAAGTCCTTAGAAATCTTCATGGAGAAAATTATAGAACTTTAATTGTTGAAATGAAAAGTCCTATTTTTCAATTCTTAGTGGAAAAGGAAATAAATATACGGATTTTATAGGATTGTTCTAAGGATTAAATTATTTAACACTATTCCTTGTATAACAATCACTCAAAAAAGAAGCTTTTTAAATAAATTTTTATAGAAATATTTTATTTTAAGAACTTATAAAATAGCTCCAAAGAGCCGTGGAGTTCCTTGGAGCAGTTTGAAAACCACAAGATAGCATTTATATTTTTCAGCTAATCTAAACCAAATCCAACACCCCCTTTCTGACCTAATCCAACATTGGACTTTTCCCTTGGCTACGAATTCTCCTAACACTCATGTGCACACTGTGCCCCATTACCACTTGTCAACTTATGTTTTCCATCTTTTTAGCTGTATATTTATAGGAATGTTTTGTCCCCCTAAAAAGAGAACAAATTCTCAAGTTTATGGATAATCCTTTCTCTTTCTTTTTTAGCCCACGAAACATCTGCTATTCATTCATTTATTGCACGAATATTTTTAAGTGACTACTTTGTGTCAGGCACTGATCCAGGTCGTGGGATAAACCCGTAAGAAAAATCTGCAATGTCTCCCACCCTCATGGAGATTACACTTTATCAAGAGAAGCAAATATTGAATAAACCTAAGAAATTAGCTAGCTATCATGGCACAGATTGCTAGCTATCCGCTGGTATTCTATTTCCTCTTTCCTGGGCACACAGCTAGGTTATATTTCCCAGGTGCCTTGGCAATTAGGTGTGCCCATATGACTGAGTTCTCACCAACGTGACAGGCTGTGGTATTTGCCAATCCCTGGCCACGACTGATACGAACATTTACATCCTTCTGTTATGTCTTCCGTTGATGAGACCATCACAGGTCTCTAGGGAATAATGGAGTCACAAATTGGAAGAAGGCAATCGCTAAATCACAAAATTAAAGAAGCAGCAGAAGAAAAGAAGAAGAAGAAGAAGAAGAAGAAGAAGAAGAAGAAGAAGAAACTTCTTTAAGAATACTGCTTTGGATTGTTTCATGTGTGACAAATAAAATGTATTGTGCTTGGCTCTTAGATGCTTTTGGCTTTATTTGTACCATAGTCCAGCATGTCCTGAGTGAATAAATATATAGTATGCTTGAAAGTGTTAGTTGCAGGGAGAAAAAGAAACAAGGAAACAGACTAAAAAAATAGAGCAAAGTGAGTGGGTGTGGGATGCCAAGGTGTAGGGTGGTTGCGATTTTAATTAGAGTGCTTAGCGTAGGCCTCATTGAGAATGTGACATGTCACAAAGCCTTGAAAGAAGGGAAGGTATTATCATGGGAGAACATTCCACTAATTCCAGTATAACGTCTGTAAAGCAGGAGAGGGCACCTGGCGTCTTCACGTCATACCCGGGAGACCACTAGCGGTGGAGTTTTTATTCTAAGTAAAATCAGAGTTAATATTGGGGTTTGAAGCAGAGTAGGCTGTTTACTTTAAAATGATCTTTCCAGCTACTTTGATGAGAAGAACTGTAGGGTAGGCATAGGAGGACTAGTTAGGAGACCATCGCAACCAATTAGATGACAGTTCACAGTGACTCAGTCTGGGGGAGTGCTGGGTGGTGATAAATGACAAGATTTGGCATCTGTTTCGAGAGCAGGGCCAGAGTATTTGCTTATCAATTGAACTCAGTATAGGCAAAGAGAAGAGTCGGGGAAGACTTCAAGGTTTTAGTCCTGAACAACAGAGAGATGTCAAAACACCATCACACTGAGAGGGGGAATCAAAAAGTGGGTGGGGAGGAATTCTGTTACGAAGTGTTAAATCCAAGGTGCCTATTAGTGTTATTAGTGCTGAACCATATGCAGGGGCTGATAGTCCATCCCGTGTAAATGCAAAAATAGAATTTTGTATCTTTCAATCTGATGCAAGTCCGGAGTTTGGAAGAAAGGTCTGGAAATCATCAGCATAAAGGCAGTATCTCGAGCTCCGTAACCAGAGTAGGTCAGATCGCTGTGTCCGCTCGGGTGCAATCAGGAACGAGGAATCGCATCGATCGTCTTAACTGGAGGGTGTAATATAAAGAGATGTTAAGCAGGTATTGGAGACAGATATGGAAACACAGCAAGCACTTGCCGTCCTTTGGCTGGGGATAAAAAGGGAAGAGTTGGGGATTAATAAAGTGTGAAGTATGGAAGACAAGCCGTGGGACTCAGGTCTCTGAGGAGGTGACATCACTTGCCTGGTGTTTCAGAGAGGACTGAGGACTGAGTCTGGTAACATGCAGGGGAGGGACCTTACAAACTGGGACAAGCTGCTGCTACTGCAATCAGCTGTCTCTTTCAGGGTGAAGACCCATTGCCCTTCAAATTCCTTCTCCCTTTCCGGTCTTCCGATTTCCCTCACGTGTCCTCTACTGGCAGAACCTCACTGGCACCATCCACAAAAGTGGGCTGTGCTTTGCAGAATCGCAAAGCGCAGTGTAAAAAAGTCGCTTGAAGATGAGACTCGGGAACGAAGTAGCCACCAAAGAGTGTATGCAGAGAACACTCTAAGCCCTGGAAGGCTCCGGGTGAGAGTTCCGGAAGGATCGGGGCAAAGGAAACGTTAGAAGAAACAACCAGTGAGTCGGAAGAAAACTAACAAATGCGCATCCTTAGTATTTCAGTAAATAGAGTGCTTTGAAGAGCTGTTTATCAACTGTAAAATGTAGAAGATCACGTGGGCTGTTGATTTAGCAGTATAAAGGCATTGGTGACCTTGACCAGAAAGGCTTTGTGGAGTTGCGGGGACAAAAGCCTTTGGGGGTCCATTTAAGAGGGAACTGGTGTAGAGAAATCAGAGACTTAAGTATATACACCATAGAGGAGGCTTTTGTTGCAAAAACGGACGGGTCAATGGGTAATAGTTCAAAAAAGAAGTTAGATTTCTTTCTTCACAATTTTTTTTTACATTTATTTATTTTTGAGAGACGGAGTGAGAAGAGCATGAGTGGGGGAGGGGCAGAGAGAGAAGGAGACACAGAATCTGAAGCAGAATCCAGGCTCTGACCCAGCATTCAGCAGAGAGCCCGACGCGGGGCTCGAACCCACAAACCGTGAGGTCGTGACCTGAACTGAAGTCAAATGCTCAATGACCGAGCCACCCAGGCACCCTTGAAAGATTTCTTTCTTACTGGTCAGAAAACGGTACCATGTTTGTGTATCAGTGGAATGTTCCAGTAGAAAAGAAAACATGGATACCACAGAAAAGTGAGGGAATAGTTCCTGGAAAAGGCAAGGAGGGATGAAATCAGGTCATGAGTAGAGGGGTTTGAGTTAGGTAGGCTCGTGGGTAGTTAGTTCATATCTAATAACACAAGGAGGGTGAGTTCATGAGCACAGATGCTGAAAAGCATCCACTGTGGTGGGGGAATCTGTCAACATTCTTTGCCAACTGCTTAAATGATTGTTCTAATTTTTCATGTCATCAAGTGAGAGTGACGATGGCAGGGAACATATGTAATAGTGAAGAGAACAAGAGTCATTGGATGAAACGAATTCCTAGAGCCTCAGTTTCCTGATCTGAAAAGGGCAGCTAAATCATAATGCCTTGTGCAAAATGAGTGTCATTAAATCCCCTTGAGAAATGAAAAATCTAACAGATGTCCCATTTTGTTAATGATGATGTCTCTATAAAACAAAATGAAAACACTTCCTTAATAAAAAATAGCCACGGATTTGTATAACTTGGAATTTTCCTAAGAGTACAATGACATGACAAATCATTTAGCACTTTCCAATGGATATACATTTTAAAACGATTTACTAGACATGCATTTTCCAGGAATCTTTGGGTTAAAAATTAAATCATTAAATTGAAAACTTCTTGAAGTCAGAGATGCCATTTTAAGCTCTCAGTATGAAATGACGGCACATCACATATAGTAGGAGTCCTGTACATATTTTGGAATAAATTCATATAACGATGGTAATCTGTCAAATATTATTTATGAGAGAGAGAGAAGGAGAGTATCAGATAAAACCACATTCTAGGTAATATTACCACACGTCTTTCTGATGAGATGAAATATGTCCTCGTGTCCCTGAAGTTATTTCCAAGTCTAGTAACAAAATGTCCGACAGCTAAATTTATGAATGCTTTTTCTCTTTGAGCTATCATTGGATTTAAATTACAGGCACACGGGCAATCCTGAATAATTACCAGTGGGATGAATTAATCCTTCAGGTTTAATTTTCTCATTTAAAATGTCCTCATGGAGACGACCAATTCTTTGTACAGCTCGGTCTTAAATGAGATGCTGAATGAAATGGAGCTGGGATTAATGAACAAATGATAAACAGTCTCGGTGCGAGAACTAATCCAGCAAGACAGCATGACCGGTTTTATGTTTGGGCCATGTTAAAGCTGTCTTTTCTGTGAATTGAGAATTAGCTGTCTGTAAATTACATGCTCGATTTTGAGGCAAAAGGACATTTCACATTTAGTTTGTAATTCTTGCTATTTCTCTTGTTAGATGTCCCAGACCATGACTATATCAGATCGTTCTTTGGAAGAAATAAGTTTTTCTTCTGGTAATTTTGAGGACAAGGATGAAGTCACTGAGAAATTATTTGTAAGTCATCTGACTTCTTGCATGCTTTGGAAGAAAAATAACACCAAGTATCTTTATGTATTAACGACTTCATCGAACTATAATTTATATGGCATAAAATTCATCCATTTGAAGTGACCAATTCAATGAATTTTAGTAAATTTATAGACTTGTGCAACCATCATTATAATCAACTTCAAACATATATGTCATCCCCGAAACACCCCAATCCCACGTAGAGTCGACCCCGAATTCCACTCCCAGCCCTACGTAACCATTAACGTACTCTGTTTTTGTAGATTTGCCTTTTCCAGACATTTCGTATAAGTGGATCATATACTGTACAGTCTTCCGTGTCAGGCTTCTTTTACCCAGCATAATGTTTTTTGAGGTCCGTCCATTCTTTAGAGGTCTTTCCACATATACTTTAGATTCTTTGGAGATTTACTCGTATGGACTTTCAGCGCTCCTTTTATTGTAATGTCACAGTTTCCCATTGCAAATCAGTCTTCCTCACTGGACTGTGAAGTCTTTGGGGGCAGGGACTCGATTTTATTCCTTGCGAACAACCCAGTTTAATTTGCTATATAATTGGCACTCAATTAGTGCTTGTTGAGTTAATGAGTGAACGATAGAAAAGTTGACTTTTAACTTCCACCATTTGCTCCTTGTTGTAGATTGTTTGCTTGGGAAGCAGATATCAAGATGGAATTTAGTGCACAGGATGTCTATTAGTTGGAAGGGAGGAGGTGGGGGAGGATTGGGCCCAGCGAGAGCTGAGTTATGACATATACTCTACGATAACCTCAGCCAATTTCACGGAGAGCTCTGAGGCTAACATGACCTGTCAGAATTGTCCTATGTTGGGTTGAAAAGGCCCAGCCTTTAAGACCTCTTTCCATTAGTCAGCCATTGGACCTGAGCCAGGGTGAAGGGTGTGGCCTGGAGCCCAGTGGCTTCCTGCAGCTGAAGGAATCCCTGAAAGCTGACAGAAGGTTCTTCCTTGTAGGAGACCTGGGCTGTCAATCTCTGTGTCCGTTAAGTCTCCACATTTTCTTTTTTTTTTTTAATTAATTTTTTTTAATGTTTATTTATTTTGAGAGAGAGAGAGACAGAATGCGAGCAGGAGAGGGGCAGAGAGAGAGAGGGAGACACAGAATCCGAAGCAGGCTCCAGCCTCTGAGCTGTCGGCACAGAGCCCAACACGGGGCTTGAACTCACAAACCGTGAGATCATGACCCGAGCCGAAGTCGGATGCTTAACCGACGGAGCCACCCTGGAGCCCCCTCTGCATTTTTTTTTTTTTTTACCAAAACCTTGCTTAAGGTAATGTCATCATCACATTCTGCTATGTCTTCTAGATTTTTCTATTTCTGTTACCAAAAAAAAAAAAAAATCACTATAATATATGTTAAATTCTGCTATACTGCTAAAATACTGTTTTTGTGTATAACAAATGCTTTTAAGTTGCATCAAGTCCTTGTCAGAAATGTTCAATAATTTTAGTTTAAGATTAAAAGCAAACAGGGCTTTAGACGACAAACGGGTTCTCTAATAATTTTAGAAGTATCCTAAAATTATTCTGCTTCATCATTTTTGCTAGATAGTTCTTCCCCTGTCAACATATGTGGGAGAAGTTGTTTTAGATTATTGAAACCCTTGGATGAATAATTTATCAAATTGTCAGCAGCTGTTTTTTCTAACAATAGATTTTAATGGAGTAGCCTTCTTTCATTTTTCACTTAAATTTTTTTTTTTTTAATTTGCCAAAAATTGTTCATGAGCCTTTCCTACAACTTCTTCTGTAACATCAAATTTGGCAGTGATTTTTCTGGTCTCTTTAAGCACAGTATCAGAGAGGAGAGGTTTTTTGGGTGAATATTTAATATTTCACTTTCAAAAAATAAAATCCCATTTGTTGGCAGCCTTCTAACCTTTTGGTTCCAAAACACATATCCCTTTTCCACACATACCACTGTTCGCTGTAGTTATTGGTAAGCCAAGCAGGGCTGGGTCATTGGCCTTGTTTGGTTTCACATTGTGCGTCATCTGGGGATTATTGCTGGATCTCCGATTACTTCTAATGTTCTCATTCAAAGAACTAATAGTAACTAATGAGCGCTTTGCACATCCTGGTTCTCTAGTAGGTATTTTCCAGGAGGTATAGGTAACCAACAAAGAGAATTTTTGTTATCTTGGGCACCGTATCAATGGCACTGTTGGCCGTTTCCTACTTATTCCACGACCCTCCTAAATTCTACCAGCTTGAGGGGCCAGTATGTAAAGAAAGTTTCCTGTGCATTTTCTTATATTAATTCTCAGTTCAGCTTTGTAGAGATAAGTACTTCACTTACTCTTTAGATAAGAGAAACTTGAGGTTCACAGTGAATTCAAGTGATTTGTCCAAGGTCCTATAACAAAGAAATAGCAGACCTCATAGGCTAAACTTGAGACCAAATCTCCGGTCATCAGGTTCTCAAAATCTAAGTCAAATCAGCAGGTTTCTATTTAGTAAAGGGAGCAAGTATAGTACAAGCCACAAGCACAGTGTAGGTGGCAGAATTATCACTCAAGCCACTGACCGAATTGTCAGATTTGCCAAAGAGTGTAAGAACTTTAAAAATAAATATAAAGAACAGTGGCTTAACCCGGCCCCGAAATCTCACAAGATCATCTGTTGTAAAAGGCGATGGTGGGGAGTCGTACTCAAACAGGACAGATCGAACACATACCTTTTCCCCTCTCACGAGTCCACTGGAAAGAAAGGAAAGGAATCAAAAGGCACCGATCAAAAAGCCTGGAACACCCCTATCTGCCGTATGTATTGCAAGCACTATTACATCTGCTGGGTCATATGGTCCAAATGACGGTGCAGCTTGCACAATTGTGTGGACCTGTTCCAGAGGCTTCTTTTACTCTGGGCCCCACTCAAGCATTCTAAACTGGCAGCCTTACAGACTATTTGGTAAATGATTTCCTTCATACTCAACCTATATACGTCTATGCTGCCTCCAGAATTCAAACAGGCCTTCCAGGCATCGTGCTCCTTTCATAGCGGAAGAGGCCCTTAGGTGCAACAACTTGCCCTTCACTTTGGAGGATATTTCAATATGCTTCAGCTCTCTCAAGGGCCAGAGATTCCACGGAGGTAGCAGGCTGCTCCGATTTTCTTGGATTTATTTCCTATACTCTGGTGTGCATGGGTTTGGCCAAGATGTCTTTGTTTCTTTCTCACCCCCGTTCAGTCAGCGTGCCACCATCAGGGTGATGGATCAGCATAAAATCTTGTGGAGTGTGAGATGCTAAAGGCGTCTCTGCACTAGCTTATAACATAGGACGATAGATCTGATGTATCCTCGAAGGAGTACAGTGAAAGGGCATTAACGTCTTTGTCAGGTGAAAGCAAACGATTTCTAGTAGTATATTTTGATAGAGAGAAAGACAGGCACTCGTAGCTGTATACATAGCTGTATACTGGTGATGGAGACTGGGGTGATTGGCTCCAGCATAGAAACCACGTCCAGAGCACCATCTTCGGTCTAGGTTGCCACCTAATTAAATTTAGAATAATCCGTTTTATTCCTCAAGGGCCATCTCTTTCGCACAGGGGCTAAATAGAGTGATTGAATGGGGATGTGGTTGGGATCCCTGCAATCCTGCCACAAAGGCAGTATTGATTTTGATTTACTATTTTGACAGGCAGAGGAGGTTCTACAGGCTTCCACTTGGCTTTTCCAACTACAATAGCCCTCACTTTGTAGGGCAGGAAAACAATACGGGGATCCTGCCAGTGGCTGAGTATGTCTTTTCCAACTGTGTTTTTCAAGGCTGAAAAAGCAACCATGCAGTGGATCCTGCAAGCCAAGAGACCCGTCGTGAGCCCTGGATCAAAGACAAAGTCCATTAATCACCTGGATTTCACCGCCCTTACTCTGACTGATGGACCTTAATCTTATTTGAGACTCTAAGAATTACCATCAGTTAAGTCCAGTAATTAGGACTAGTCGATTAAGTCAGTGTCTAGTAATCCCCCCGAATTCTGATTATTTGCCTTTATTCAATTTACTTCTCTGTTAAGTGATTCAAGGTCCCGTTGGAGAAAGCTAAAAAGAAAATATGCAGTATATATTTTTGGCATTAAATCTGCAGATTTCTTTAAGGGAGGCCAAGCTTCCATTCAATGGGCCCTGAGTCAGTGAACTGGGTTGTGTCCAGAAATATGCTAAGGCATCTTGATTCTTTCGTGGTGATTCAAGTCAGATTTCTGTTCACAAGACTTAGAGTTCATCACTTGTAGAAGTCACGTAAGAGTCTAGCACACTGCCCATACATTTCAGTCCTAGAGGCACCACAATAATTTTGCAAGTCAAACTCTTCTGATTACTGCTTTAGTTTTTCCTACCCATTATAGGAACCGTGCCCATCTTGTCTCTATAGTTTAAGTCACACCACTTGGCTTCTGCCATTCTGGAATCCCATCAATCCCATGAGATTCAGAAGTCTCATTTTTATAGCAACATCTGAAACTGTTATTCCTAGCTTAATGATACCATCCACCAAAAAGCATTTCATGGATTCTCGTACTGCCCTCCAAAATGTATTTCTCAAAGCCTTGGTAGTGGCGTATCTCCTGGAGTCTCCTGGGTCCGTGGCTAAAATATGATTAAGGAGGTAATAGTATTACTCCAATATACTTATTTCCCTAAGCATTTAGACATCTTCCTAAAGCCCTAGGAATACCTTCCTCTAGACTGAGTCTACCAAGAAATTTCTGGCATTGCAACGTCATTTAGTATAGACTACTGTTGTGCTCAAGAAAACTGTTGGAGACACTCTCTGCCACTCAAACTATCTCACTGAATCTAGACTATCTGGATTATACACCATCTCGATAAACTCAGCCCACTCCAATACTTTCATTTTTTTTCACCATAGTCTATCATTTGTAGGGTCCATTTCCATATATATTATCCAAGTTATTTCCAACGTAAATTAGCGAAATTTTAAATTATTCTTGGGGCGCCTGGGTGACTCAGTGGGTTAAGTGTCTAAGTCTTGATTTGGGGTCAGATCACATTCTTGTGGTTCATGGGATCGGGCCCAGCATTTGGCTCTGTGCTGACAGCACAGATCCTGCTTGGGATTCTCTCTCTCCCTCTCTCTCTCTGCCCTTCCCTTGCTTGTGTTCCCTCCTCTCTCTCAAAAATAAATACATAAACTTAAAAAAAATAAATTATACTCATGTGTATGAGACTTCTGGTTGACTCATACATTATTCCTGTCCTGCTGGAGTTTTCTGGGATTTGAGTCTGGTTAAGTCTAGAAGCAAATAGCGAGAGTGAGCCTTGAGAAGGATCATTATCCATGTAGCTGCAAAGCAGCTACATGAGGACAGTTTAATACAAATTCTTAAGACGAGGAGGCTAATGTTCTCAGCCAGAGAGGAGGGCTGCAGCTACCATCGAGGGTGGCATGGTGTTCAGGGTCTTTTTTTGCTTGAATCTCAGCCTAATTGTCAGAATCTCATTCCTTTATTTATTTATTTATTTATTTATTTATTTATAGAGCAGAATAGGGTCAAACAGAGAGGGGAGACAGAATCCCAAGCAGGCGCCATCAGCACAGAGCCCAATATGGAGCTCAAACCCACGAACTGGGAGATCCTGACCTGAGCTGAAATCAGGAGTCGGACGCTTAGCCGACTGAGACACCCAGGTCCCCCCAGAATCTCATTCCTTTATGATCAAAGCCCTAACCTCAACGCAAAGGTGCCATGAGATTCTGAATATAATTTGTCCACCTGTAGTATCATATTTTTGGTTAGGTGTTTAGAAATCTTGACCCTGTGGCTACAGAGGATAAGGCATTTGTTCAAGGAAGTCATAGAAGAGTGGTGGCTTTTTCTGTGTTTTTGTTTTTTGTTGTTTTGTCTGAAGCTCAGCCTGGAAATTTTCAGCCCTGAACTTATCCTTTTCCTCACTCTCCATTCACTGGCTTGCTCAGAAGCAATAGACTGTGCAGCAAAGACTGTAAGCCTCACAGTCTTACGCTCTTTAGCGCTACTATGGTATTCCGCTAGGTTAGCTATTTTATTTTTCAAAAATATATCATCTAATAGGTACTTCCTTTTAGGTGACTAGCAGTGATAATTTAGCGATTGTTTTGCCTCTACGCATCACAGGATTTCCCGTAGGATGGGAGTTTGCCATAGGATGTCGGTCAATCTTACTTTTACTTTTGAATCTAGTCATATCAGAGAACCCCGTCCAGGGTCGCATGCGTAAGGCTCTATTTCCCTGGAACCGATTCCATTACTAAGAACCGTGTTGGTCAGGATTGGACCAGGGAAACTGAAACCACTCTCTGAATTCTGGACATCAACGTTTGTACAGAATCAGGAGGTTCTGCTACTTTGGAGAGAGCTGAATTAGGTGGGAAAGAGCAACCATCAGCAAAGCTGCTACCAAAATTTAGGGAGCAGCTGCAGAAGGGTGGGGGCTGTGAGAGGATCTGTCTGAAGCAGGGGTGTCATCCCTGACACGTTACAAACACATCAGGAAGCCAGTGTGGAGCTCACATCTGTACACACATCTGGTCACTCTGCCTTCCCCAGAATGATGGATTCTGGTACGTTTCTGATTTCCAAATCTCATGTGATGGCAAGCTCTGACCTGAACCACATAAGACAGATGATACTGGAAATCATAGTTCTTGGCTTTAGATGGGTATGGGAGTGGTACTGATGAGTTAACAACAGAAAACCCTACGTATCTGAAACTTAAAAAAAAACTAAAGAGATATTAGGAATAGGAACATGTTATTTAGAAGAAGAGATGGCTCGATGCTGTGTATGATTTCCTGAGTAGAGTGCAAAGTAGGAGTAAAATGGTATACGGTAAGACGCTGCTATTTATCTTATAAGCCTTGCAGTATTATTTGATTTTTGAAAGAATGTGAAAGTGCTACTTTAGAAAGAAATCTAGGGCAATAGGTGCTAAGGGAATATCACTTTTCAGGTAAATTAGAAGTTTTTCCTGTGCAGATTTAGAGCATGGTTATGGAGATTTAAAACAATGCCATGGCTCTTTCAAAAGAAATGGAACGTTCTGGTTGGTTGCATTGCTGTATTTGTTCAAGCTTGTCATTGTGAGACCCAGAGGCTATAGAAAGTAGCCTGCTAACTTGGGACACGTTGTGTATCAAGGACACTATGTTTCTTCTGCTGAAGCCGTGGTCAGAACAGGCAGCTCCTCATAGGGCTGATGAAAAGGGTCGTCACGTCTGTTCTCCAGGGCAAGATCTGGACCTGATCGGCCGCCATTATTTGGATGGAGGTGAAGTGTAAATGCAACTCTCAGCTTGAGGTTTTGTGGAAAATCAGAGCAGGGAGAGCTTGGTTTTGCACACAGAAGATAGAGAAAGAGCTATGTGTGAACTTATTTTAGATCCTTAAATGATAACTGTCAAAGCTTGGAAAAGCCTTAATGTTCTTTTGGAAGAGATCACTTTTGGAATGGAATTTATTGCTTTATAGTTTTATTGTTGTTGAAGGTTTTTGTTTCTACATATTAACTAAAAGTCGTCTAGCACAGAAATTAGAAGTTTTCCAAAGAAGCAGCATTGCATAATGTATTAAGCGTGCATGCTTTGGAACTAGAGTGTTCTGGGTTCGGGTCTTTGTTCTGCCTTTTGCTAGCTAAATTTCCCCTGAATTGTTCCAGTTAAGGATTGGTGTTTCTTGCTTCAAATAAAGCTGGAACTCCCTGCCTCAGGGCTTTGCTGGGAAATGCTTAAAAAAAAAACAAAAACAAAAACAAAAAACCCAAACTGATAATGCATGTAAATTGTTGACAAAGATTCCAGTATATAAAATATTAGTTATTATTAATATGAGTATGTTTCATCTATTTTTTTCCAAAATATATCACAGAAAAGCATGTTTATGCAACATGAGGGAGTGTGTATGCGTATACAGGTGAGAATTTAGGGAATTTAAAATTAGGACACGACAATATTCAGGCTCTTACACTTGGGTGTTCTTTGAAGGGTAGATGATTAAGGCCATCGTAGAGCTGTTGAAAGGAATAAATAAAATCAGGTAAATAATGTCTCTTTGCAAATGGGCAGAGACTCTAACACAACGTCAACAGATCTTGCAGAGTTGAAGTTGATTGAACCTGGGCAACGGCTTTCTACTTTATTCAATATGCTTACAGCATCTTGATGACCAGTGCCACCGCCTTTCCCCTGGAGCCTGGGAGAGCTGTGAGAGATGATGGCTTCAGCATCCTTGCGTCCCAGTACACTGGTAGAAAACTGTCATGCTCATAGAACGCTTCAGACAAATGTTACTTCCTTTTTCTCAATTTTTAAAAAATTATTTATTATTTGAGAGAGAGAGAGAGAGAGCGAGCATGCAGGAGGGGCAGAGAGAAAGAGATAGAAAGAAGCCCAAACAGGCTCTGCACTGAGTGCGGAGCCCAATGCAGGGCTTAACCTGATGACCTTAAGATCACGACCAGAGCCAAAACCAAGAGTCAGACGCTTAGCCGCCTGACCACCCAGGCGCCCCCCTCAAGTGTTCCTTCTTGTTATCATTATCATTACTATAGGATAGAACAATGCAAGAGCAAGAATAAGTATCAGAGGTCTTTTAGCCTACCTTTTCAAATTTTTACTGACAGGCATATGCAACTTGCTCAAGGTCACAAAAGAGTTTTTCCCCGAGTCTGTACTAGAATGAAGGACTCCACATTCCCAGCTCTGCCCTCTCCTCCATGTTGACGCTAACCTACTGTAGTTAGTCTTCTTGGGCTTCTGTAACAAAATACCCTAGACTGCAAGGCCAAAACAACAGAAATTAATTTTCTCACAGTTCTGGAGGCTGGAAGTCCAAGGTCAAGGTGCCAGCAGGGTTGGTTTCTCTTGCAGCTTCTCTCCTGGCTCTTTGTTCCAATGTGTCCTCATATGAGCTTTTCTCTGTGCATATGCACCCACGGCATCTCTTCCTCTTCCAATAAAGACACTTGTCATATTGGGTTAGGGCACCACCTGTATGATCTCCTTTAACTTTAATGAACTCTTAAAAGGTCAAAATATAGTCACATTGGGGGGGTTAGGGCTTCAAGATATGAATTTTGTATTGGGGAGCCAATTCAATCCATAACCTCTACCCATGAAAACATTGCTTTTCTGACATTGTCCCAGTGCTCTTCTTCTAAGCTGCAACCTTTGCTGGATATTCTGTACCCAGATATGTGTCTACAGGCATACGCGTTAAACCTAATCGTCTCATCTTGGTACTTCACATTCAGGAACCCCGTCAGTCTGCCAAACGGAATAAGCAAAAACAATATTTCCAGAACAATTAGACATTTTAGTTCAATTGTAAATTGTCGGCGATCTGGTTATATTCAAGTGGGTAGCAAATATATTTCGGGTTACACAGAAAATGTTGTTAGTTATATTTCTTCTCAAGGCTTTATCTTGGGACCAGTTTGATAGTAGTGAAAAATGCTTCTGTGTGAGTGTTTTTTGTAGGCTTATGGATTGATTTTCCAGGTAGGAAAAGGGCACATGAGGACGGGGAGTTGCAAGGAAGTATAGCTAGAGACAGAGATTATAGAGACAGAGACGGACGCAGGGATAGGGAGAGAGATCGTGACAGATGTGAATGTAGGTATTTCTCTGTGGGGTTTCTAATGTTGGTTGTACAACAAACATTTTATTCCTATTTAGGAACCTAAATAAAGGCAAGCCCATCTCTTTTTCCAAACTTAGGTCCACAAGGCAAGACAAGCCACCTGCAGAACCCAGCCAGGGCACAAAAGTTGCAGGCTCGCTTAAAAACAAATACACGTACACGGTCTGATTTACGGGAACAACTTTTGTGCGTGAAAGAACATAGTGGGTACTTCCCATAAACGTAATGATCATTTTATGTCATAGTGGAAATGTGCGGAGATTTGGTGACTTGACCAGAGCTGACACTAGGGGCAGATACGCCCAGGAACCAGACAAGGTATCTGTCTCCAAATGTACGCACAGTTCCTGGTACCGCAGTGCTTGGCCCTTTGTTTCGGAACAGGAAATTGAAGCCCAGAAGAAGCAGTGATTTCTAAAAATTCAACTAGTGAAAAAATGCTAGAGATGGAAGTAGAAGGCTGTGTGCTTGATTCTCAAGAAGGGAGGTAGAATGAATTCTGCACACAGAGCTGTGTGGCTCTCGGCACTGCGTTTAATAGTTAACTAGTAGGAGAAAACAACAAGATAACTTGTAATAAAATAAATACCGCTTGGTTTCACCACACTCCCATCTCTTGCAGGCTCATGGCCCCCTGTTGGAGAGTAAGAATGTCTAAGGGCACCCTAGAGGTTTGGAACTAGCAGGGAGAGCCTAGTGGACCAAGTGTGGTTCTGGTCGAGGTGACACCAAAGGTATAGTCACTTAGACGAGACAAAGAACGCACCTGACCACTGCTCCTAAAGGGGATCTTTATATTGGCTAGGGTTAGGCCTCATCTCAGCTATAAATTACCACTTATGTGTCGGGTCACCTTACTCCACCCCATTGAAAGTAAGGGCCCGAGAAAGACTTGTGGATTTCTGAATCTGGAAATTCTGCCTTTGTTTGGCTATGTTGAAAACTTTGGGCATTTTCTTTTCTCACAGAGAGCTGCCAGCTGATACAGAGTTCGCCCTCTCCTTCGGTTCATCACAAGCCACTAATCTATAACGCTGAAACCAAGTTCTTAGTGTCCTTCCCTGAAATATGATACAATTTAGTGCCGTTGATGTCGATTTCTTTAAGTCAGCGAAGACAGATCTTTATTATCTAGGTGGATAATTGGAGGAAATAAAGAACAATTGAGAATCCGTGATCGCCCAAGGATACATTTTAGCCCTCGGGTTTAAACTCACACAGTAGAACATTACTTAGCAATACAGTCCTTTACAAAGAACCATAACTGATTTTTGTATTGTTTTGTTTTTCTTTTCTTCTTTCCCCTTCCTGAGCCACTTGCCCTCTGGTAGAGAGGCTGGCAGGTCATGAGATTGTCACAAGACACATTAGTGGTGAGAAGAAGAGTTCTAGACCAAGTGCAGATGGGGAAAGTGAGCATCCAGGGGCTGGTCAGCTGAACTTGAATGTGATTTCACCCATTCTTCTCTCTGTTTCTCTGCACAAGCTGTGCAGTGTTTAAATGCTAATGCGGTGCCAGCATTTTCTTTACTATTTATGCAAAAGAAACCCTAATGAGATATTTCTAAGCCTGCACATAAGTTTCCATAGCAATCTTTGCCTCGGAGTAAAAGTAGGATAAAGAGCTCCTCAACATGGCTCTAAACTCTCAACCAACCCACAGCAACAGGTTTCTACCGCAAGACAGGCGTTTCTGTTGGGAATACTGATTTGATTAAGTGTCCACAACAGAGAACTTTATTTCCTGGTACCATCTGCAGCCCTAATTGGTTTGAACTTGTGAAAACGAGGAGTTTGACAGGAGATATGACATTAATTTCTGAGAAAGGAGAACCTCCCTATCTTGCATGGATGAAAGCACAGAAACGTGATGAAAAGGCATTCCTAGAGATGCGGTGGGAACTCACCAGGAACTTTTAAAGGTCAACCCAGAGAGGGAGAAGACTGGAAAATTAACTTGGGACTGGAAGTTGAGTGCGGGAGGAGGGCGACTTAACGTTTCTTCCTACTGGCACAGCTTCTTTTCTGGTCGGAGGATTTTCACGTGAACCCAGAAACTAGAGCTCCCCAAGGATATAAAGGTGACACCCGATAAGTCTAAGCCTCCTTGTGCAACTGGATCCCCAAGATGCAGACACCTGGGCAGTGCCCCAGAGAAGCAACGGATGGAGATCACTATCCAGCACTTCTCAAGTCTATTTTAATGTTTATTTATTTTTAGAGGCGGGGAGGGGCAGAGAGAGATGAATCCCAAGCAGGTTCCCCGCTGTTAGCACAGAGCCCGAAGTGGGGCTCAATCACATCACCACCGTGAGATCATGACCTGAGCCGAAATCAAGAGTTGGCCACTCAACCGATTGTGCCACCCAGGCACCACTGCCCTTCTCAAATTTTGATATGCATACCCATCTGCTGGGAATTTTGTGAAAATGCAGATTCTACATGGTCTGGAATGAGGTGGGTTCAAGTCTGCACTTCTAGCAAACTGATGCTGGCTCCTACTTTGATTAGTCGTCTAGACCATTGGAAACAGGACAACGTGGAAGTTCATCCATGACCAGTCTTTCCCAACCCTTAGCCCAATCACAAGAGAGCATTTTTCTGCTTCATCAACTTCTTTCTCTCTTTGTGCCTTTCTTGGCCCCAGCCTCATTTAATGTTAATGCTGTCTGAGGTTTCTTTCCTGGGAAACCTGGGGAAGGAAAGGACAGCAGAACATGAAAGTATCACAAATGTTGATTGGACCAAGACCTAAAAGAACCCTCCCTAGGAATACTCACAACCCATTTCTTTTCCCTTAGAAAACGGATGATAAAATGTGTGTTTTGCATATATCTGGGGACACTAGGTCCTTGGCTTTAATCCACTCTGCCAGAATTCACCAGGACAACACTCTTGACCACTCCCAGTAGAAAGAAATTCTTATTCTTCTTTTAACATTGCATGCTAAATTTAACATAGTATATGCATTAAATCTTTATGCATATAAATTATCATTATCGTGTATCATTATGATCAATCACTACTTTAAGGAAGACATACTTTTTTTTTTTTTTAATAGTGGTTTTTAAACCTGGTATTTAAGATCTTTACATGTTAAAGAAACGGGTTATCTAATTGTCTCTCTACTGGAGCGGAATTCAAATCTGGCTTTTGTTCCTTGCTCTGTCATTTATTTTGTGACCTCGGGGCAAAATGTGTAACTTTTCTGGGCCTCTGTTTGCCTATTTTGCAATATAGACATTGGACTAGTTGATAACCTAGTTATAATTCTAGAGTCTTCATAAATATAGTAATTGAGTTAATATGTTACAAGAATAAATTTCATCAAAAATTTTTTTTAATATTTGTTTATTTCTGAGAGACAAAGACAGAGCATGAGCAGGGGAGGGGAAGAGAGACAGGGGGACAGAGAATCTGAAGCAGGCTCCAGGCTCCTAGCTGTCAGCACAGAGCCCGATGTGGGGTTTGAACCCACAAACCGTGAGATTATGACCTGAGCTGAAGTCAGATGCTCAACCCAGTGAGCCACCCAGGTGACCCAAGAGTAAATTTCATTTTTTATACCATTGTATATTTTGGAAAATTACTTAATTTTTGCCTGCTTCAGTTTCCACACCCATGTTGAGGGCTTACTTAGCAACATATGAGCTCATTGAGAGATCGGTTAATTCTGATCTTATTACTTGACCATTTCTTTCTTAGTATGTGGAATTCAGCCATTTGGGGAGGAAATGTGCAGAGGTAGAAATCATATAGTGTAGTAACCTTGGCTAAGAACCTTTATCTAAAAAAATTCAGCTTTGGGATGTCTGGGTGGCTCAGTCAGTTAAGTGTCGACTTCAGCTCAGGTCATGGTCTCATAGTTCATGAGTTCAAACCCTGCTTCAGACTCTCTGCTGTCAGTACAGGGCCTACCTTGGATCTTCTGTCTCCCTCTCTCTTTGCCTCTCCCTGACGTGTGCTTTCTCTCAAAAATAAATAGACATTACAAAAAATCTCAGCTTTATTGACATATAATTCACATACCATATATTCATATAACTCACCCTTGCAAAGTATACAGTTCATTGGCTTTAAGTATACTCACAGAGTTGTGTAACCATCACCATCCCCAATTTTATAATATTTCATCATCCCACAAAGAAACTTCATACCCATTAGGAGTCATGTCCCATTCCCTTCAAATTCTCCCATCTCATTCCCAGGCAACCAATAATCGCTTTTGGTGCCTATCAATTTGCCTATTCTAGGCATTTTATACAAATGGCATCATACAGTATATGGTCTGTTGAGACTGGTTTCTTTGATGTAGCATGATGTTTTTAAGGTTCATGAGTATCGTAGCATTAATCAATATTTCATTCCTTTTTTCTTAACGTTTATTTATTTTTGAGAGACAGAGCATGAGCAGGGGAGGGGCAGAGAGAGAGAGGGAGACACAGAATCCCAAGCAGGCTCCAGTCTCTGAGCTGTCAGCACAGAGCCTGACATGAGGCTTGAACTCACAAAGTGTGAAAATCAGCACCTGAGCTGAAGTTGGATGCTTAACCAACTGAGCCACCCAGGTGCCCCTCATTCCTTTTTATTGCCAAATAATATATTCAATTATACGGTTGTACCATATTTTATTTATGAATTCCTCCATTGGTGGAATTCCTCCATTCCTCCATTCCTCCATTGGGATTGTTTCCATTTTTGGGGTTATTATGAGCAATATGGTCATAAGCATACATTATGTGTTTTTGTGTGGACATTTTTTTTTCCTGTTCTATATCTAAGATTGAGATTGCTGGACCATATCGTAAGTATATTCTTTTTATTTTTTTTAATTTTTTTTTTATTTTTTAAAATGTACTTCCAAATTAGCTAGCATATAGTGAAACAATGATTTCGGGATTAGATTCCTTAATGCCCCTGACCCATTTGGCCCATCCCCCCTCCCACAACCCCTGCAGCAACCCTCAACATAACTCTATTCTTAACCTTTTAGGGAACTACCAGATTATTTCCTCTTTATTTCCAAAAAGAGGTTTCTCTATTTGGCATTCTCACCAGCGGGAATTACTACATTACCATCAATGTCAGTAATGTTAAGAATATTTTCATGTGGTTCTTGGCCATCTGTATGTCTTCCTCATAGAAATGTCTGTCCAGATTCTTCATTCATTTCCCAAGGAGGGTTGTTCTTCTTTTGGTCATTGAGTTGTAAGGGTGCTTTACATATTGTAGTCAAGTCCTTTATCAAGTGGCTCCGTTTGCAAATCTTTTCTCTGTCCTTTCACTTTGGAAATGATGTCCTTTGACGCAGAAACATTTTAATTTTGATGAAATCCAATTCATCCATTGTTCCTTTTGTTGCTTGTCCTTTTGATATTGGCTCTAAGAAATCATTGCACAGAGATTTACAGCTATGAAGAACTCCTAGTCTTGATAGAATTATTTCCAAAAATACCTAAAATATTCAGAGTTCCCAACACGGGTATACTAAATGCACAAGTTGGTAAACAATTTGGAGCAGTTTTGACAGAAGGACAGAGGATCACCGGGGGAATTTTCAGACCCATCGGCCATATGACACTGTGTCCATTCTCTCTGTCACATCATTAGGCCAGATTGCAAAACCACATTAATGATGTAAGTGCTTAATTATTTAGGAAACAACTTATCTCCTAAGGAATATAAGTCAGCTCAAAAACATGCTGAGCTCGAAATTCATAAAGCAGGGATCTTATGTGCTATTTCCTTGTAACTGGTTTATACTGAGAATCTTTATAATAGTTTCTAACACTTACTGAATATTTTAAAGAACTCAATTTGCTGAAGGACATCTGGATGTTCATTTAAACCTGCCCCCTTTTGTGAAATCTCTTAGACTCTGTAACACTAAAACCTATTAGTTCAAATTACAAACACTGTATCTCATGGGGCTATTATCTGGACCAAAAGAAACACGTTGAATAAAAATCAAAGTTACTTTTTATTTTTTAATTATTGGATACTTTTCTTCCTACCTGAGAATGTATGCTTCGATACCCTAAAAGCCAACAATGGATTTTTCCTTACTATAAAAATGTGATTAAAAAAACATTAGTGAAGAAAACAGAATATTTCCTTATCTTACCGTCTGAATGAAATGTTTCATTGTGCACATTCCCTTCTACTTTTTGCTCCATACATTATAACCACTGTGAACATATTATTTTCAAACAGTATTTTAGGATATTGTCTTTCCAATACACTGATGTATAGAGAGGCTGGACTCTCGTGTGTAAGAGGGAAGGTCTGCAAAGTGACTTTGCTCAGGGAGGCAATGTCTTATTTTTAGAGATAGACTCAAAGTGGGAGTCATATCTGGTGACCTCATTTTCCCTCTGAGAGGCATGATCTTTACACACCTTTACATTGTTACATCCCACACCCCTACTCCCCATGCTTAATTTTCTGCACTCCTACCCTTTCCCAAGCAGAGAAAGTTATGACCATATTCTTCCTTTGGGTTACGCAATTTGGCCCCTGGCTACCTCTCAGATTTCTTCCCACGCCACTCCCCCTGGCTGGCTCGGCTCCTGATACCATGGCCAAGATCTTTCTTTCCTCAGACCTTTTCACTCGCTGTCCTTTCCACTGGGAACACTTTGTGCCTGCATCTTGCACATTTGGCTTCTTCTTAACCTTCACGTCTCAGCTGAACATCATCTGAGGGGGAATTTACTCTGATTGAAAGTTCCTCTCCTTCATCCAGCCACTCACACTACTCTGTCTTATTTTCTTCATAGGGTTTCCTATTGTCAGCGATAATCTATGATCTAAAATCTGTTATTTGTTTACTGTCTGTTTCCCGCTGCTGATAAATGGATACTTCATAAAGCAGGAATCCTGTCTGTTTTTTTTTTTCTCTCCTCTGTTACGAACCAGTACCTATTACCACACTTAGTATGGAAGATCATCCGTAAGCATTTACTGAACGAAAAAAAAAAATTGTATACTTCTCAAATGAATGTCCTTTCTTCCTCACTTGCCTTCGGAACTGAGTGGGAGTAGAATATTTCTGTTTTTGTGTTCTGTAACAGGTGTGAAAAAAACAGCCAGAAAAGAAGGCATTGAAAATTACATGGACGGAAGGAAGTCAGGTTAACAAGTACATAATGTCTTTGAGGAGGTGCTCTGGTGTTATCCACTGATAAAATGCATTCCCTTGAGAAATAGTTTTCAGTTCCTATAGTCAGGCGAAACTATGGCTTATCAGCAACTTTCTTGGTAGACGGATGGTCTGCCTCAATAATGCTTGTGGCATAATACACTATGTTTCGGTATCATTCGGTGCATTTTCTCCCGCTGTTGAGGCTAGAGGAAAATCCCCCAGTGGTAAGAAAAAAGAAGAAAGCACTCTGGTGCTTTGATCGCAAACTTGGTGGCAAAAACCAAGACCAGTGGTGATGGGGTTTGACAGGCATTGAAATGCCAAGAGAAAAAGCAGAGGGTCATTGTCTCTGAAAATTTCAGGCGAGATGCCGTTTTATTCTGAGGTTGGGTCCCATGAAAACCTGAATTGTCACTTCTGTGCCAATTTGAACTTCAAACTATGTAGTTTCATGTGTTTTCATCCTAAATCAACAGGATCTCTCAGAAAAAAATAAATAGATAAATAAACACTGGAAGAATGTGACCTGGCCAAATCGACTGAAAAAAAAAAAAAAGGATCCCAAACTAAAATCTCTTTTTTCTTAGAAGCACTGGGTCTCCTTCCTTTCCCCTGAGGACATGACTGCCCTTTGAACAAGGCAGTCATCTTGGCATTCATCTCAGGAGTTCTTTCTAGCACCGAATATTCCCGCCCCCCCCCCCCCCCCATCATCCTGGAAGCCTTTTCCGCTGCCCTATTCAGGCCCTTCACCAGGATGAGGGGCCAGTTGTGAGAGAATCCTGCAAGTGTCTATTTTATCTTTCATTGCAAGGTGGGAAATCCCTGGCAGCAGGAAGAGCCCTGCTGAGATCGGAGAATAAGTAGCAAATTATAGGTGTACATGCTAGGCTCAGACTCTCAGTTTTTGTCAAGATGGCAGTTGGGGATCAGGGAACAATTCCTGTAGGGGTGGGAGGGGCGGAGAAATCAGAGGGAGAGTGGAGGGGAGAAGGATGTTTTATCAAGTATGGCATGGAGGAGTCTCCCACTGAGGCATTTTATTATGCTCCTCATCACATAGGATTCCAGTTCTGAACTAGCCTGTGCGGTACGAAGTCAAGAAGAGAGAAAACGAAAGAGTAGGAGAATGACGGAAAGAGTAAGGTATTGGGCGGCCATTGGTAGACGGAAATATTCGCAAAAAGGAAGTCCTGTCTTAATTCAGAGAGTGCACCTCCTGACACACCGTTCAAAGAGCAGGAGGGAGTGTAGCCAACACATTGTGTACAGAGTTTCTTTTTGAAACAAATTTCTTCAGTTCCTAGAGGAATTTTCCAATACCTCCCCAAATTCCTTATGTATGAACTTGTGTCTGTGTAGCTAGAACCCTCAAATCCCCTACATTATTGTAAAGTGTTTTCATAGAATATTTGACTTTTATTAATTGTCCATTGTGTAACAGGTGCTGTTTTAAATGTCTTACTTGTGTCACTCATTTATTTCTCAAAACCTTCCTATGAAGTAGGTCCAACTATCATCGCCATTTTATAGCTGAGAACACTGAGTCACGGCGTAGATGAGGAACTTACTCCAAGACTGCACAGAAGTTTCTAGGAACAGCCTGTTGTGGCTCTGAGTGTACTGGAAGATGATGGACATTATAATAACCAAGGAATTTGACATTGCTACGGTATATTATATAATGTACAGTTTTCTTAGACAAGTAGCTGAATTCTGGAGACTGAGTAAAATTAATCCTTGAAAATGGCAAGGCAACCAAATTTCTTTTTTTGCCTTGGTTGTATGCACGAGAAAGAGTTGTTTCTTGGAATACACTTTGTCATATCTAAGTAGGGAAAAAAGTGACCATCCAGGTTTTTCTTTTATTTTTTGGAAGGGAGGAGGTAAGCTTGTTGGAAAAAAAAAACAGGTGCTAAGAATACCCAATGTTTGGTCACATCCACTCAAGAGCATAATGAATGGCTCTTTGCTTTGAGGGAGCAGGACATCCGCAGAATGGGCTCAGGGTCCCAGTCCTGGTAGCCCGAGGAACGAGTGATTCAGTCACTCACTTACTCATCAAATACTGTTTGGACAGCTATTATATGTTGGGCACTCTTCTAGGTACTAAGAATGAGAAAAGGAATAAGATTAAAATATCTGTAATTGTTATAGTCTGTTCCCTTAAAGGAGTTCAGGTCCCTGAGGAGATGGGCTGGGAAACGAAACAACACTGTAAATCGGTGAATGTTGTCACAGGGACGTACATCTAACTTTACCAAGAGAGTAGGGGTGGAAGGCATTTCACAGTCAGGACGGTAGGCGGGGCGGGGAGGCCCTGATGAAAAACGATGGAAAATGACTGGAGCTTAGTTAGAAAAGACTCAGCGTGATTTGGAAGTGACTCATCCATTACTGACATTAAATATGGCATTCTAGGGCCCCTCTGCTTTGTCCTCTCATATAAAAACTCTATTCAAGACTTATCCCTTTCTCCCATACTCCTTATCACTCAAACAAACCTGGAACAGCCCATCCCCCTCCCGCCCTCCCCTTTGGTTGTAATATGCTGTGTTGACTAAGGGTTTACCGTGCGTCTGGCACAGAGCTAAGTACTTTCATCTGTAATCCCACTGGTCTTTAGAGAGTCTCTGTGAGGTGGTTTTTACTATGATGACCCTTTCACCCGTGATGGAAGTGGGGTCTAGGAAGGATAAATTCCAAAGATGGTTCAGTTAATCATAACTGGTGCATCTGAGACTCAAAATCAGGTCTGTTTAATGCTAAAGTCTGTGTTCTCCAACTGACGCTCTTTTGCCCGCCTTACAAAGCAGCTAGGCCTTTTGTGACATTTCCTCTTCCAGGATATCCTTGTAAAAAGGCACATAGGTAAAAGATCTCACAGAGTTGAATGAACACCTGAGTGTTGATGCTTAGAGAAAGCAACACATTCTTCTTGCCAGTAATAAACATGTCTGTGTTTTCCCCCAATTTTCCCTGATTAAAATGTAAGAGGATGATTCATGATGTAAATATTTTGTAGAATACGTCGCTTCCAAGAAGGAAGGGCCCTCCTTCCCTCCGGTTCTGTTGTCCAACGAAAAGACACATGGCAATTTTTACTTCATGCCCCATGCTCCATGTTCTTTGTTGTCTGATAGATACCTTCTATTATTCTGTTGTAGAAATATATAGATTATGGATATCGATATAGATATATTTTCTCTTACTCTCTTGTACTTTTTTTACCTGATAGATATACGCCAGAGTCTCCAGTAGTAGTCATTCTCTGTTGGGTTATCTTGCATTTAAAAGCCTCAACACCCGGGGCGCCTGGGTGGCGCAGTCGGTTGAGCGTCCGACTTCAGCCAGGTCACGATCTCGCGGTCCGTGAGTTCGAGCCCCGCGTCGGGCTCTGGGCTGATGGCTCGGAGCCTGGAGCCTGTTTCCGTTCTGTGTCTCCCTCTCTCTCTGGCCCTCCCCCGTTCATGCTCTGTCTCTCTCTGTCCCAAAAATAAATTTAAAAAAACATTGAAAAAAAAAAAATTAAAAAAAAAAAAAAAAAAAAAAAGAAAGGGAACTAGGGGCGCCTGGGTGGCTCAGTCGGTTGGGCGGCCGACTTCGGCTCAGGTCATCATCTCGCGGTCCGTGAGTTCGAGCCCCGCGTCAGGCTCTGGGCTGATGGCTCGGAGCCTGGAGCCTGTTTCCGATTCTCTGTCTCCCTCTCTCTCTGCCCCTCCCCCGTTCATGCTCTGTCTCTCTCTGTCCCAAAAATAAATAAAAAACGTTGAAAAAAAAAATTAAAAAAAAAAAAAAAAGCCTCAACAACTGTTGAAGACTTGGGACACCTGGGCGGCTCAGTTGGTTGAACATCTGACTCTTAATTCTGGCTCAGATCACGATCTCACAGTTCATGACTCTGAGCCTGGTGTTGGGCTCTGTGCTGACCATAAGGAGCCTGCTTGGGATTCTCTCTTTCTCCCTCTCTCTCTGCCCTTCCCTCACTCTTGCTCTCTCACTCTCTCAAAATAAATAATACACTTAAAAAAAAGTGTTGGGGGCACCTGGGTGGCTCAGTCTGTGAAGCGTCCAACTTCGGCTCAGGTTGTGATCTCACAGTTTGTGAGTTCGAGCCTGGCGTCGGGAGCCTGTTTCGGATTCTGGGTCTCATTCTCTCTCTGTCCCTCCCCCACTTGTGCTCTGTCTCTCTCTGTCTCTCAAAAATAAATAAAAGTGAAAAAAATAACCGGTTGAGGATTTGAGGTCAGCAAAGTAGTTTGGGAAACAAAAGGACACCTCAGTTTTGATTCCAGCCCTTTCATTAATTAGCTCTGTAACATTAGGTTGTCGCTTTGAGTGCTCCTCTCCTAGTCTATGTGATGTGGAGATTACACAATTTCTACGGTCTTTTGCATCTTCAGAATGGAATGATTGTAATGCTTAACTGGTTTCCATACCCGTGCAGGTGAAAAACCACTCCCAGCCCTTTCCGTAGTTGTCGCTGTAGTCCATAAGCTGCTAACTCCTCTAGCCTCGGCCAGAATGGAATGAGTTGCTGGTAACTAGCAAACTCTAGCAAACCTGAGAGAATGAAAAACGAGACAAACTTTAGCACATAGGGGACGACCTATATGATCGACAGTCTGAATGGGTCCTGGAGTAAGTGTCCGGGTGGTCAGGAAGCAGGACAAGGCAATGTGAAAATTATAAATTTCTGCATATTATGAGTCTGTCCCAAGCTGATCCCAAAGCTTCCTCTCCGTTGGCAAAACTGCAGTGGCGCTTTGGGTAGCCAGATGGGCGAGGAACACCTCAGATGTATTTATGTGCCTGCAGAGATATAAACTCCTCCATGGAACATGACAGGAAAATTCAATTTAGTTGAATGACGAGACTCCCTTTTAATGAAGAGAAAGAAAAGCGGACAGCCATCGGTGCCTCCGTCATTATCCCAAGGGGGTGGATATTTATTATGAGTCAGGGCAGAATTTCTAGCTTTAGGCTTTGGAAAAAAGTGCGGTGTAAATGAAAGATGAGCTTCCTTTCTGTCGTGGAGATGTATGCTACAATTAGCAAAAGTTGATGGAGTAGTTTTAAAGACGGTGTAATTGACTTGAGCCCACAGCACGTACAGCCCAGCTCTATCACCATATAGTTATTTGATACATTGCAGGCTCCGCGAACAATCTCGAGGGCCATAAACAAGTATTGAGCACGGTCTCGCTCACAGCAGAGCTCACAAACAAGGTTTCGTCTCCCCCGTGTAAAAAATGTTAGGCGTGCTTTCTCGGTGCCTACGAAAACATAATTCAGTAGACTGGGAACGCGTGAAACTCAGGCTGGCGGCAGATGGTTAAGCAATTCACAAATAGTACAACTCTTTCATTACATCTCAGCCTTTGCATTAAGGCAGGATCTTGTTATTTTGCGATGGTTTTAGCAAGCGATTATCATTCCCAAATTAAGCTTTAAGGAGCACGCTGGTGCATGGTTTAGCTTAGTTCACATTCAGGGAAATGAGGAGATTTACTATTTCACAAATACCGGAAACAAACAAAATGCTTTGGTAAATATAGCAAATTACAGACTATTAATAGGTGAACGATTTCGCCAAGCTGAATGGACGCCTGGATGTTGATTCTCTCGCTCCGTTTGATGGAAGTGCTTTGGTAAACAGGCATTAAGAAATATGTGTTCGTATATGCTAACTACAAGTATTCTATCTTTTACTAAAAAATGATTTGAAGTTTGCAACATAGGCAATAACATTTAAGTGAATGTTAGAGAGACAGTAAACAGAAGATGAGAACCAAGGGAGAGAGGAAAACCCAAGTCAACCAAAGGGTTAAGGGAGTTGGTGTACCAAACTTCATTGAACTTTCTGGCACCTGGGCAGTGCTTACTCACTGTCTACTTTAGTCCAGACTCTGTGTTGGCTGTATGCTATGGTGTGTGTGGGGGGTGGGGGTGGGGTTGGAAGGAAGGGAAGGAATGGCCGGGTGGGGGGGTGGTGCGATAAAACACTGTGAACAGTCATTTGGCCCAAGGCTTCCCCCATTGCCTGTGTGCAAACACTGGGCCATTTCACTCTTTATAAACACTCTCACTATAAGCAGAGGGATTACAACAAACCAGGTACTGCCTGAAAAAATTGCATCATTTTATGAAGAAGATTTAATTATTTTTTTCAATAGGTAATACACAATGTAATATATAACATGGCACAACATTCTAAAGACACAAAGCAGTGTGCAGTGGGATGTGTCTCTTGTCCCTGTGTGCCCTAGCTACCCACCTATTCCCAGGCCCTAGTTTTGTTGTCGTTGTTGTTTTTTTGTGTACTTCCAAGTATACTTTTAAAATATATCTTTTAAATTTATTTATTTATTTTGAGGGAGAGAGAGAGAGAGAGAGAGAGAGAGAGAGAGAAGAATCCCAAGCAGGCTCCACATATCCGTGTGGAGCCTGATATGGGGCTTGAACTCATGAACCACAAGATCATGACCTAAACCAAAAATCAGCAGTCAGACACTTAACCAGCTGAGCCACCCAGGAGTCTTCCAAGTATACTTTTGAGTGTACTTCCTTCTCCCCATTATCATTCACAGGAATTTTTCCCACTAAGCCTCTTGACTCTCTAATTCTGTAATGTGATCTGCTTCTTTTTTTATTATTCTTTTCATTTTTATTTAAACATTTTTAAAGGTTGATTTATTTTTGAGAGAGAGAGGGAGAGGGGAGGGGCAGAGAGAGGGAGACACAGAATCTGAAGTGGGCTCCAGGCTCTGAGCAGTCAGCACAGAGCCTGACACGGGGCTTGAACTCAAGAACCTCGAGGTCCTGACCCGAGCTGAAGCCAGACGCTCAACTGACAGAGCCCCCCAGGGAACCTCCATCTGAGAAGAATCCAGGTTGCACCCGTGTGAAGCTGAATCCATTTGGAGAGGAGAGGACGGGGGGGGGGGGGGGAGGGGGGCAAAAATAAATTGAAGAAATAATGCCTGAAATGTTCCAAAATGTGGTGAAAAACAAGTTATGGGTGTAAGAATCTCATCCCAAATGTGACCGAGTTCACACAAAGAAAATCACATCTAGACACTTTATATTGCAAATACTGAAATGCAGAGATAAAAAGAAAGTTTCCATGAAAAGCAACCCGTGAAAAACAACACATTTCCTTTAAGGGAACAATGGTACAAATGGTAAGAATTATTGTTCATATAGTAATAATGAAAGCTAGAAGTCAGTGGGAAGACATCTCTTAAATGCTCAAAGAAAAAATAAAACTATCAATCTAGAACTATATATGCAGCAAAAATGTCCTTCATGAATTAAAGCATAATAGAGACATTTTTCAGGTAGAATTTATTGCCTGCTTTCTAAGAAATGCTAAAGGAAGTTCTTCCAGCTGGAAAGAAATGATACCGTATATCTTCAGGAAGGAGTGCAGAGCACCAGAAATGACAAATATATGGGCACACTTTTTTTAAACTATTTTTCTCTTAATTCTTTAAAATATAATGACTGTTTAATAGAAAATTTTGGATTGTATTTGGAATATTTAACACATACAAATGTAATACATCCAACAATCACATATGGCATAAAGGATCAGGATGTATGGAAATGTACGGTCACAGAATACATACATTTTTTCGTGAAATGTTGTGATATCAACTCTAAATAGACTGGAAAAGGTTAGGAAGAGTATTATAAGACCTCAATTAACCACTAAAATTAAGCACAAAATCTAAGCAGCTTTCAAATATGGCAAATACTTCAAATATAACAAAGAGCTTAGCAACTTTCAAATATGCAATATGCTATTAACTACAGTCACCATGTTGTATGTTACATGTCCATCACTCATTTATTTTGTAACTGGTAGTTTGTACCTTTGTACCTCCTTCATCCATTTTCCCTACCCTCTACTCCCCGCCTCTGGCAGCTACCAGTCTGTTCTCTGGATCTATGAACTTGGTTTTTGTTTGTTTGCTTGTTTGTGTTTTGGATTTCACATATAAGTGAGGCCATACGGTATTTGTCTTTCTCTGTCTGACTTATTGCACTTACTGTAATGTCCTTTAAACATTAAGGACCATGGTTTATTGCTTTTTTATGTTTTGTTTATTTATTTTGGGCATTGTCTTTGTTTATAATTTTTTGCCGTGTGACATTTTGAGATTAATATATTCCGAAAATCAGCCTTTCCATTTATGGTTCCTGGATTTCCTGTCCGATTGAGAAATGCCTTTCCTACTAGTATACAGACTAGTAATTTTATGGTTTTACTTTTTACACTTAAATTTTTGATCCACCTGAATTTTGTTGTGAAGGGATGGAGTGATCCAATATTGGTTAGATGGCCAACCAATCGCCTCATCACCATTTACTGAATAATCTCTATTGTTTCTACTGACAGAAATAACCTACTATAAAATCCTATATGTTATTTGGGTCTATTTATATACTCTTTCTTTGATCTGTCTATTCGTGTACAATAAGACAGTGGAGTAACTAGTTAGGTTTTATGATACGACCAGTTTCAACTCATTAACCTCCTCAGGCAGATATGACATGGATGTTCTTACTTGTTGATTTTTCTATATCAACTTTAGAATCGGCTTGTCTATTTTTTTAAGGGCCATTTTCTTGGGAAGGTTATAAATTTATAGGTTAAATTAGGAGAGGTTGGTAGTTTAATGACATTGAGTTCTCTTATCCAAGGTTATGGTAAGTAATTTATTCATTTAAGCCTTTTGGGTACCTCAATAATGTTTTAAGGTCTTGTTATTATGGATTTTGCACATTTTTAAAAGTAATCTCTATACCCAACATTGGTCTCGAAATCACAATCCCAAGATCAAGGGTCAGAAGCTCTGCCAACTGAGCCAGCCAGGCATCCTCATTTCGCACATTGCTTATAACATTTGGTCTTTGTAGCTTACTTTCTCTTTTGTAATTGTTTCTTTCGTTATGCCTGCTGGTTCTTGTTTATATATGATGTAGATACAGCTACATATACATGGATACAGATATAGAAGGTTCCCAGCCATTTTACTGAGTTTTTTTTATTACTTGCAATGGTTTTTAATTGAGTTTTCTGAGTAAATGCTCTTATCATCTGCAAATAATGATATTTGTATCCCATCGTTTCCAACTTTTATACCTCATTTCTTTTTCCATTGATAATGGTTGTCCTAGTTTTTAAGAGGACATTTTCCATTGCTTCTCATTTAGTATATAATTCAGGCCTTTTGTTTGATAAGGTTATATTAAAGTCTTATCCTTCTATTACTATGTTTAAGAAGTTTTTTTCTCATAAAAAATAGATGTTGAAATTTTAAGTTTTGAACTATTAATAGAGTGAATTATGTTAATATATTCTCAGCACTAAGTCATACACTATTTGAATAAAGACCATTAGATTATTGTGTATTATCATACTCTTAATGTACTGCTGAAGCTCATTTGCTTACGTTCTGTTGAAATTTTTGCAGACTTGATGAGAAAGAGCTAATATTATTGTTATGGTTTGTTGCATTTTGTTATCAATGTTCTATTACTTTTTTTTTTTTTTTTTTACTTTTTAAAACGTTTATTTATCTTTGGGGGGGGGGCAGAGTGCAAGCGGGGGAGAGGCAGAGAGAGAAGGAGACACAGAATCTGAAGCAGGTTCCAGGCACTGAGCTGTCAGCACAGAGCCCCATGCAGGGCTCCAACTTATGGACCGTGAGATCATGACCTGAACCGAAGTCAGATACTCAACCAACTGAGTCATGCATGTGCCACAATGTGCTATTAGTTTCATAAAAATTATTTGAGGGGTGCCTGGATGCCTCTGTTGGCTGAGCATCCTACTCTTGATCTTGGCTCAGGTCATGATCTCATAGTTTGTGAGTTCGCGTCCTGTGTGGGGCTCTGAGCTGACAGCATGGAGTCTGCTTGGGATTCTCTCTCTCTCTGCCCTTCCCTCCTCTCTAAAAATAATCAGATAAAACTTAAAGAAATTATTTGAAAATTTTTTGCCTTATGTTCTACCAGAGTGGTTGATAAAGTACTGCCAACTGCCTGTTTTTATAAAGTTTTATTGGGACACAACCAACAACACTCATATAGATTGTGTATGGCTATTTTCACTCTGTCAACAGAGTTGGGTAGATGCCACAGTGAATTCATAGTCCACAAAGCCGAAGATACTATTCTCTGGCCCTCCACAGAAAACCTTTGTAGACCACTGCTCTCAAATAATTTAAGTAGCACTGTAATTATTGTTTAATTAAGGTTTGGTAGGATTCCATGTGGAACCATCTCAGCTCATCATTAATTCCCCATGTCTGATTTTCTTTCTGTTTGTGTATGGATTGGTCCACCTGAGTCAAAACTTGAGTTGAAACTTTATTTGTTTACGTATACTTTACATCTGAATGCGCCTTTTATCTTTCCCTCTGGTTAATTTTGGTTTTTGGTATTTTCTAAATATTCTGAAATTTGGTTTTGAGTTTTTGACCTAAGAATTAAGTATTCTTTTTAAAGGTTATGCAGTTATGGTTTATCTCTTCGTATGAAGTTATAATTTTATGACTTTATGAGAAAACTTTTAAAAATAATTATGTTTACAATTCAGTATTCATTGAAGTTTTCTTTATGAAATTTCTATATTTTTAATGTTGCAAGGGACTTGGAAAAAATACATGTAGTCTCTACTTGTGAAATATAATAGAGTCTTTAATATGCAGATTAGCTTGAGGTACATAATTAACTTGTTATTTACATCTTCTAGCTCTTTGCTTATCTACACTGATCAGCCTTTCATTAAACAGAAGAGAGAATTAAAACTTCCCATTACTCTTTGTATTTTCTGTTATCCTTGTTTCTGAATTTTGATTACAAAATTGAATAGCACAGGTTTGAGCCTTGTGGGTCCACTGATACTTGGGGTTTTTTTGATAAATACAGTATCGTGAATGTATTTTCTCTTCCTTATGATTTTCGTCATAACACTTTCATTTCTTACTTTATTGTAACTTAATTTACAGTAAGGGTACAGTATATAATGTATGTAACATACAAGATATATGTTGATTGACTAGCAATCTTATTGGTAAGGCTTCTGGTCAACTGTAGGCTATTAGTAGTTAAGTTTTTGAGTCAAAAGTTATATGTGGATTTTTTACTGCATGGAGAATCAGTGCCCCAACCCTCATGTTGTTCAAATGTTCAAATGTCAACTGCATATGTTATTAGGTTAATAGACATCAGGATGATTAGATGTATATTACAAAATGTAACCTTTATGATTCTGAAGCATTCTTTATTTCATTAATCCCCTTTATCAGGAGTTCAACCTTTTTTTTTTTTTTTAAGTTTGCTTATTTTTGAGAGAGAGAGAGAGAGAGAGAGCGGCAGAGAGAGAGGGAGACAGAGGATCTGAAGCGGGCCCTGAGCTGCCAGCAGAGAGCCCAATTGGGGGGCGTGAACTCACAAACCATGAGATAATGACCTGAGTCCATGACCTGAGCCAAAGTCTGACACTTAACTGACTCAGTCACCCCCGAGTTCAACCTTGTTTGATATGAAGATTACCACTCTTGTTTTTTTGGCCTTGTATTTCCAGGAATTACTTTAAAGATACTTATCTTTAATATATTTTTTGCAATTTTGTTTTGTTTTATAATTTTGTATACTTCTTGTATACAACATAGTACTGGATATAGCATTCATTCTTTGTTCTTATGTATAAAATAGTTTAACTTCATGATTCAATCAGATGTTTTATTTATTTAAACATGTGAGATTAACTGTCTTACAGTTAAATTACAGATTTATTTTGTCATAGAAACACATCTTACTCTCTGTGTCCAGTTTCATTGCATTTTTAGTTCTTATATCACCATGAGGTGTATGTGGTCTGTGATATGGTTTATGTACATGTATTTCTTCTGATAATTTGGAGAGTTTGAGTTTTTGCTTTTGTGATAAGTCTCATAAATCTACTCTTAAAAAAAAAGTAACCATTTGTTATAGTGAATCATTAGAATAATTGTATTTATTTTTTATTGCTAAACCATTTTTATCATTCTTAATAATCTATCTTTACTACATATATATATATATATACATATATAAGCATTTTGTATAGTTATAGTCAATATATTACTCTCTTAAAATACCATTTTATATTCCATTTTTCCTCTTTAGTGTTATTTCATACAATGTTATTTTATTTTATATAATCATCAGAATAATTTTATGTCTGATTCTTCCCCATTTTCCCTCAACTGACTGATTCTAGTAGATTATATTATTTATTTTAGTGATTTCTTGTACACATGTCACTACTATCGTAATATCAGTTTATTTATCAATTTACAATCATGCCTTTCCCCTATAGTTATAGATGAGGATATCAGCAACTTCTTTCACTGTCTGCCCTAAGTCTTATATTTAAATATATTATTTTTATAGTATCTAAGTAGAAAAAGACTGTATTCTATTACCTCGCTTAAGCTCTGAATGTCTATATGTATACATATGCATATTATATATATATATATGTATATATATATGTATATACATATATATATATAATGCTACTTAACCTCTGTTTGTATGTATACATATATATGCTTGTTTGTTTGTGTACACACACACACACACACACACATACATATATATGTGTGTGTGTGTGTGTGTGTGTGTACACACATATACAAACAGAGGTTAAGTAACATAATAGGGAATAATAACAAATAATACAGTAGGGCCTGAGTGGCTCAGTTGGTTGAGCATCTGACTCTTGATTTTGGCTCGGGTCATGATCCCAGGGTTGTGGGATTGAGTCCCATGTCGGGCGCCATGCTGAGCGTGCAGCCTGCTTAAGATTCTCTACTCCCCCCCCACCCTTCTCCCTGCTTGTACTTTCATTCTCTCTATAATAATAATAATAATAGTAAATAGTTCCCATGTTATAGAAATTTTATGAAGCTGGAGAATAGTATTTATTAAAGACTTCATAAATATTATTTTTTCATTATTATTTTACTATGAATCATAGTATTTACATTTATTTTACTTTAGTTTTATTCATAGAAGTTGTTTTTAATCTTTTAGGTGGTTGAAGGTGGTCCTTTATTGTCTTTCTGAAAGACCCATAGAAATATTTTTTCATTTGTTCTATGCTGAAAACATAGTACAGGCACGCCTTGCTTTATTGTGCTTTTTACACATGGAAGGTCTATGACAACCCTGCATTGAGCAAATCTATTGACGCCATTTTTCCAACAGCCTTTGCTCCCTTTGTGTCTTTGTTTCACATTTTGGTAATTCTTGCAATATTTCCAACTTTTCATTACTATTATATCTGGATTGCTGCCATCTCACGATAACACTCTGATGGATTAATTGTCACTGAAGTGGTTTCTTGGGATCGACTATATTCCTGGTAGAGGTGCGGGGCAGTCTGTCGAAATGACAACAGAGCACTGAGAATGTGCCATATGTGCAGTGGAGGAAGCAACAGCAGTATTTGTGAGGACTGACTCCAATTTTGAAAGCAGGTCTGTGGGTGAAATGCTATCACCTGCTGCAGAGAGATCATTCATGAAAGGAAGAGTCAATCGCTGAGGCAAACTTCATTGTCTTATTTGAAGAAACTGGTAGTTTTACCCCAGCCTTCAGCAACCACTGTGCTCATCAGTCATCGGCCATCGACATCCAGGCAAGACCCTCCGCCAGCAAAAAAGATTAGGACTCTTTGAAAGCCGAGATGATGGCTAATGTTTTGTAGCAATGAAGTATTTTTTTACTGATTATTTTCAGAGAGAATAAAAGACAGACCACACACATTGCAGGAATGCGTGAGCAGAGGAGGGGCAGAGAGAGAGGCAGAGAGAGAGTCTCAAGCAGGCTCTGAGCTGTCAGTGCAGAGCCCGACGCAGGGGTTGATCCCACACATGGTGAGATCGTGATCTGAGCCCAAATCAAGAGTTGGATGCTTAACTGACTGAGCCACCCAGACGTCCCGAGAATTTTTAAAACAATTTTTTTTTAACATTTATTAATTTTGGGGAGAGAGAGAGAGAGGGAGAGTGAGCGAGCACATGAGCAGGGGAGGGACAGAGAGATGGAGACACAGAATCGGAAGCAGGCTCCAGGCTCTGAGCGGTCAGCACAGTGCCCGACATGGGGCTGGAACTCACCAACTGCAAGATCATGACCAGACCCAAAGTTGGATGCTTAACCAACTGAACCACCCAGGTGCCCCCCAAGTATTTTTTAATTAAGGTAGTTACATTGGTTTTTTAGACCCACTGCTATTGCACTATTTGTAGACTACAACGTAGTGTAAACACAATTATGCATGTGCTGAGAAAACCAAAAAAAAATCATTTAACTCATTTTACTGTGATCTTCACTTTATTATCATGGTCTGGAATGGAAACTACAATCCCTCTGAGGCAGCCTGTGGTTCGTTGCTTTTATACTTACATGGTGGCTTGAACAGGCATAAAATTCTTTGAAGACTTTGTGAAGGCCAGTCACTGCTTGGTCTGCTTTCCTGTTGCTCTGGAGGAGTTGCAAGTTGCAGTGATGGTTTTCATCTTAGTGGTGGCAACTGGATCGCTTAACCTTGATGTATCCCCAAACTGTGTTTCACGTATTTGAATCATAGATGCAGATTTATTTTGGTAGTTTTTAGCATGCTTTTGAATATGATCATCGGATATCTTTTGAAAGTATTTTATGATCTTTGTTTGTTCATTAAAGATACCAAACAAATCACCATTTGTGGGCATATTTTTATTTAGGGCAGCATTTGGTTCACGACATTTTTTTGATAAGGTTTGATAGCTCATGGTGATAGAATCATCATGATTCTAATTTGTTGCATTCCCACGTAAAACAGAATTATTTCCTATTCCTTCTCCTTTGCATAAAGAGCACGAATATCGTTTAGGTGGGTAGTATTGTGAGCATTGCACATATTCGAATCAGGGAAAGTCCTCCTAGACCTACTGTTTTCAGAAGGCTCGTGGAAAGAAGGGCAAAAGACCTGTTCTAGCCTAGCAGAAGTTCTTTGTGACATGTGGTTTTATGTGAGCATGAACTTGACCCACCGGTCTTTCTCCGGACCAGGAAGGGGGCAGCAGAAGTGATGCTGAAAACACGGAGCATTTGCCGGGCTCCATGCCCACTGGCCCACCGCTTCCTGCAAGGGGCTTGTTTCTGGTCATGTGTCTTATTGTCCATTTTCCAGTCATCTTCTTGGCTTCGGTCTGGGCTCAGGAAAACTTCCCCACAAGCCTGCTCTCCCACCACCATTCTTCCAAGCAGACAGTTGTTGCTTTTGCGCTGCAAAGCTTTCGCAAGATCGGCATTTGATTCCCCCTGGCTTCTTCCATCAGCCCTGTGTGACCTTCCCCTCATCTGGCTGTCCTTTCCTCATATCTTGCTCTCTGGGATGACAGATGTCTCTTGGTCTCTTCAGACATGAATCTACGTGCTGCTTTTTTGTTCTTCTGAGTGTCTGGCCAACATCATCTTTACCGCCATGGTGAAATCCCAAGAGGAATATTTTTGTCACTAATTAGTAATTCTGGCCACCAATTTCGACACTGGCAGATGACTCCGCGAAAGCAGTATTTCCTTTTCCCTGTCACTGCGAGCAGCCGAGCTTCATCATTTTCCCTTTTCTCAGTCATATAATACATGAAATAAAAGGATTGCCTCATGAATCATTAAACAGTCAGTTCTTGTTCTGTATTCCATTTCCTTCCTGTCGTGGGACCTTTGGCAGGAGAGAAACCACCTCCCCTTGTCCTTTTCCCCCACTCATTCAGCTATTTATATCTTGCATGCAACATTTATAAGGTAAAATGTCAGTGGGTCTTGATCTAACTCACCCGGTAAAGACCGTCAGCAAAGACTGGACACATACCTTCCTGGGCCCCACAAATGCTTTCAAGTGTCAGCGTTGTCTGAGATGCCTTGCCACTCTCCTCCTTTTCCAAAGCTTCCCTACCTTTCAAAGCTCAGCGAACATCCTGTTTTGGTTTTTTTTTTAAAAAGACTTCTCTGACTGCCAAACACACAGTGAAGTCTCTCTTCTCTGAATTCCTTAGTTCCTTTCTCCACTGTGGTGGGTGGTGGGAGACAAACACACGCATCTGGAGACAGACTGCATGCCCCGAAGCCTGTTCCGCGTGCCGCCAGCTGGGTCGTCTCGAAGACTTCCCTCAGTGTCCTAACCGAGAATAGAGGACATGTGGCTAAGTTTTCTACCACCCCACCCCCCGCCATGGCTATTAATAATAAAACGTAGCTCATAGAGCTTTTATATCAATTTGATGAAATTCACAAATGATGTTGCTATGTTATCGAAGAGCTAACTGTTATTTACAAATACATATTTTTTATGACAGTGAGGCATTCTGCACCAATATGTTCCAAACGCTAGAGTAGGTGCTTCACTCACCTGCTTTTTTGGGGGGAGGGGTGAGTTTCCAAATTTTTTTTTTTGCTAAGTTGTCTGATGTATCTTTATTTTTCTTACAAGTTTCTTTTTTTTAATGTTTAGTTTTTATTTTATTGGGATAGAGAGAGAGACAGGTAGGGAGAGAGAATCCCCAGTAGGCTCAGCCCTGACAGCACAGAGCCCGAGGTGGGGCTCGATCCACGAACCATGAGATCATGACCTGAGCCGAAATCAAGAGTTGGACACAACCAACTGAGACACCCAGGTGCCCCCTTTTTCACAATTTTTTTTGAACGAGACGGGCCGTCTTTTCATGGCCCAGTTTCCCTGTGCCCTTATTTCTCTTCCACATCTAACTTATAATATTTGGCAAGTAGATTCTGAAGGAGTTCCAGGTAAAGGGGAAAGCATGCCTGTGTGATACATAAGAAAAAGGGGAACTTTCTTGTGTTCCGTCATCAGTCAAGTCAAAATTGAAGTAAATCATGATTCGCTCCATGAATGCAAGAGATCCGGCCTTGCTCATTCAGTTAGAGCCTATGTCTTTCAGGTGGTGTGTGTCTGGTATGTGAAAGGCTCACAGTAACTGGTTTTGGAATAAATGTTTGAACGAATAAATGTATGAATATTTGGGTGAATATTTATTGTGAGGTCAGCGTGTATACTGACGTGTGAAATTATTCCTGAGAAATAAATAGACCTGGAACTTGCTTAAAAAAATGGATTTCAGAATGATAAATTTCCACGTCCTGTCTCCAAACATGACAGTGACCCAAGCAATTGGGTGTATTATTTCATTTGTCATCTTTCTGTGTTGCACTGGGTTGTTTGGGCTCCATACGGATGCATCTCAAACTGTGCCAATAAAATATCATTTATTTGAAGGCAGTCATTCCTGATTTTTTGTCCACCATAGCACCGAATACACAGCCATGAGTGTTGTAGGGCGTCGTTATGTGTTTGTCAATAGACTGAATGGTAATATCTATGACTGCAGGGCTATTAAAATTCACTCATTCAACAATCACTTATTGAGTAAGCACTCTGTTGGCAGGTGCTGTTTTAGCCCTTACGGGGTTTCAATTTTAGCAGGGGGTGGTAGGCAGTAAGCGAAGCAAATAAATAAAACATCTGATGTAACACATGGCAACACGTACGATGGAGAAAAGATGGTGATGAGGTTCAAGCCACATAGACATTGGCGGAAGAACACTTCAGGCAGAGAAAGAAGCAGGTGCAGAAGCCTTGGGGAGGGAGGGGCTGTGGCAGGGAGTATGTCGGATAACATCAGGGAGGCCAGTGCGACTGAAGTGAGGTGAGGGCTGAGGTAGTGGGGGCTGAGGTCAGTGAATGGGGTCAGGTCTTCTTGGTCAGTGTAAACACACTGGGCTTCACTCTGCGTAAGCTGGGAAGATATTGGGAGACAGTAAGTTACGAAGTCACATGATTGGTCTTATTTTTGATCAAGGTCACTTTGACCACCGTGTCAAGAACAGACTGTAGGAGGAAAATGGGGCCTCAAGGGGACAGACTGGGAGTCTAGTGCAATGGGGCAAAGGAGATGTTCATAGATTGGACTCGGGAAGGATCAGGAGGTGAGAAGTGTTAGCGATCGGGTGGTATGTAGAGCATGTTATCGAGAAGCCTCTAGACATCGGCATAGCGATGTGGAGGGGCCAGTTGGATATACAAGTCTGCAGCTCAGGAGGCAAGCACGGGATGGAGATCATCATTTGGGGTCAGGATATAAAGGTAGCATATGGGTCTGAGGGAAAGGAGAGTAGTACTTAGGAAACATGTCCACGGCCTGAACCCTGAAAGATTGCAATAACAAGAGGTCAGGCAGATGAAGAACAATCAGCCGAGGAGACCAACGTAGAGCAGTCAGTGGGTTAGGAAGAATGGCAAAGAGTGTAGAGTCTTGGAAAGTACAAGCGTTTAAGGAGGTTAGACATGAGGTCAAAGCTGGAGCTTTTGAGGATGACTGAAGGATAACGGTATGGCCGTGAGTACGGCCAGACATGAGAAGACAAGTCTCATAGCTCTTGAGACAGTGATGACTTTTTCTTTTTTTAAGTTTATTTATGTATTTTGAGGAAGAGGGAGAAGGGGCAGAGAGAGTGGGAGAGAGAGAATCCCAAGCAGGCTCCCCACTGTCAGCATGGAGCCTGATGCGGGGCTCAGACCCATGAACCATGACATCATGACCCGGACCAAAATCAAGAGTCAGATGCTTAACCAGCTGAGCCACCCGGGAGCCCCTGGACTGTTTTTGTAGTTGCAGGTAGCTACTGCTAGAGTTGGCTCAGTGAAATCAAGAATGGGTCTTACCAGCTTCTACCGGAGACAGTCCTGAGGAAGCTGGTCGAGGTTGCTGGGGCACCCATACTTTTGGAGTGTAAAACATACTGTAAATCAAAACCACAGGGGTGCCTCAACGTATAAATACTACACACAGGTTATGAATGGCCAGACAACCTGCTGAACGGGAGAAGCACTGTGTCACGCACCAGGTTGAACTCTACCCAAGTGGCCATGGACTTCACGGTGTGTCCTTTGTCTGCTCAGTTGATTTAAGCCCCCAAACCAAAACCAACAAGGAGGGAAGACTCAGAACGAAGCTTTGTGAGGATTTAAAAAATACTTCCAAAGCTTTTATGGAGTGTTCCTGGGATGCTTGGTAGTTTAAGGATCTTGTGTCTGTTTTACAAGATTATTTTTGGAATCATAATGAATTTCGCTGTGGTTTTTCTTTCTTTTTTTATCTTGTGCTGTAGAGGATGAATTTGTCTGAAGAATATACGAAGCCCTTTATTTCTTTGTTGAATATCATTCATTTTATAAAATAGCTTTTGGGGCAGAATTGAAAATATCATCTCATGCCGTATGTTTTAAGGTATACACCTTGAACCACACAGAATCTGAACTTCGCTGTGTGAGATACTCCATTGTTTTGATAAAGCGTCTTTGCTCCATCTTAACAAGGTTTTCAAAATGTTTACACGCATCAATTATGATACACTGCCTACGTGTATAGTAAGACATAGTCCCCGTTTTTAATTCCTTCTTTAAATTTAAGTTTTAGTTGTGAAAATTCCTAATCTCTATTAGCATTCACAGTAAACAGAAGTAATTCTATACTTACATTATACTGCTTTTAAGTGTAACTTCCAAAATTTATTACTTAAAATGAAAAAAAAAGAAAGGAAAGAATTTAAAGAATTCCCAGAAATTGCAACATGGTCTACAGAAAACTTCTGTGCTGATGAATGGCTCCTTGAGGAAAATCAGTTCTCTTATTAATATAACATCTGGCTTGCATCTTGCATAAATAAAAACACAAGAGCAGGATAGAAGTAACGGAAGAGGAGAGAGGGAGGAAGGAATGTGGGTTTTGTAGCATACTGATCTCTAACAGCCAAGAAATCTAATTAGAAGAAATGTCATCTAATGAGACTCTAGTCAAGAAAATTCCACAGGACAAGGCAAAGCCACCTGGACAACAGCAAAAACCGTGAACGGGTTAAGGAGTTTAAAAGCAAACAAAACAAACAAGCAAATAAAAAAAAAAAAAACCCCAAAACGGAAACAGCATGCATTGACATTGACTTCAGACCTCCATTCAGTCAAAATGGCAACTATCAATGGATTCCCTGGGGACCATTTCTGCCTTTGGCCACAGAAATTCCATTCCATGGCTTGGTTAATATGTTGTTGTTTTTTTTTTTTTTTTTAATTTTTTTTTTAACGTTTTTTATTTTATTTTTGGGACAGAGAGAGACAGAGCATGAACGGGGGAGGGGCAGAGAGAGAGGGAGACACAGAACCGGAAACAGGCTCCAGGCTCCGAGCCGTCAGCCCAGAGCCCGATGCGGGGCTCGAACTCACGGACCGCGAGATCGTGACCCGGCTGAAGTCGGACGCTTAACCGACTGCGCCACCCAGGCGCCCCGGTTAATATGTTTTAAGAAGCACTCTACTGTTCTCATGTGCACGATCAGATTTCTGTCTTTTCTTTTGTGCATTGTTGGTCTGGAAAAAGGGAACAGGCTTAAAGAAAGATGTAAACAGAAGTTAATTCTCATGCTTTCCGCATGGATGAGTGGAAAGGTTCCTCCTCTATTGGAAACACTATTTCTGATAATTTTGTTAGAGACCAACTTGATATTACAGTTGAATGTCATTGATTTTCCAGTTAAACCTTGTTTGATTTTTCCAGATTTGGAAACTGAAGCAATGAGTTGAATTTAAGGACATTTGACTACTATTAAATAGTAACAACCAAAAAAAGGTAAAATAGGAAAAACAATAAAAAGTAGACTGAGGGTTTTCTGTGATTTCTTTTTTGTCGTTGTTGTTTTGAGAATCAGAGACTGTGAGCTTGACACAGTATGCCTGTATTATCTTTTTTCCTACATTATCTAGAAAGAAAGGGTGACCAAAAGCTGGTTCCTGTGTTGCTTGGTGAATTTACAAGATTCTGGAGACCTAAAATGGCCACTTAGTAGAGTCAGAAAAACTAGTCTATGTAACAAAATAGATAAATTTTTAAAAATCAGGAAAGTGAGGGGCGCCTGGGTGGCTCAGTCGGTTGGGCGTCCGACTTCGGCTCAGGTCACAATCTCATGGTCCGTGTGTTCGAGCCCCGCGTCGGGCTCTGGGCTGATGGCTCAGAGCCTGGAGCCTGCTTCCGATTCTGTGTCTCCCTCTTTCCCTGCCCCTCCCCCATTCATGCTCTGTCCCTCTCTGTCTCAAAAATAAATAAAAACGTTAAAAAGAAATTAAAAAAAAAATCAGGAAAGTGGGATTCTTATTAAGAACACACACACACACAAACCTGAAAAAATACAATCCACAATACAAAATATGTATTTCTCTAGGTTTCCTAAAAGCAGATGACTCAGTGTTTATACTGATAATTTTTTTCCCTGCCCTTATCCTATTAATCATTTTTATTTATGACTTGATAAGCACTTTCCTGATATAGAAAATCAAGTAGCATTTTCAATGGTATTTTGGCAATAAATATTAATTCTCCAATCATATGTACCAATTAAGTTAATGTGCCTTTCAAGATGCAAAACTTCTGGCCCATCATCTCTATTTCTAACAATTTATCCTAATTGAATAGCTACACAGAAACTTGTGTAGGAGTGTTCATTTTAAAGTTTTGATAATGGTGGAGATTAAAAACAAATCAAATATTCTGTTAAGAAGAAATGGGTTATGACCATATACCATGGTAGTACGGTCATGCCATTGAGTATGATTTAGCCACCACAAAGAAGATGCTGAGAATCTAATTCATTCTAGTCTTTAATTTGGCTACTTGTTCATGTGAATCAGTCCCTTCACAAAGAGTACCATGCGCTCTAATGTGCAGTATAACACATGCACTAGAAAAAAAAATGTTTACCAGATGTTGACTGCTATAAGTAGAAATTCTAATAATGTATTCCTATATCTTCTCAAGGTGCTCCTAGGTTAATCATGTCCCATCTTAGAGACAAACGCAGATGATCCACCCAAACCCAGATTCTCATTTGCCTTGACCTCTTTTGCTTCAGAACGTTTCCATCCACCATCCCTTGGCTCTGCGTTAACACTGTCATGTCCTAGCTATTGTGTCATCCCTCAATCCCAATGTCAGGTAGCTCCTTTCCGCTTCTCGCTATTCAGCTAACTCATTCTACTACTTCTAATTCAGAAAATTTCAGACATCACTGAGAGCAGTCCATCACCACCTCATGTGTCTTCTTTCTCAAGAATGTGGAATAAACAAAACAAAACAGAAACAACTCCACTGTGAAGTATTCTAACCTTCTGGTCTTTCTCGCTTTCATCTGGAAAAGGTCACCAGTCCTGGTCATCCAGCTTGAGATCTGGACAGGCACATCTGTTTCTTTACCTAGTTTAAGATTTTTCTCTTCATATTTTTTCATAGAAATGATGAAATTTCTATTTGATGGCTTTTCTGTGAAATAAGGTTTCTTTTCCTTATCTGGAATCTCTATAAAATGAGATTTTTTTTGAATATGCATATACTTCAGTTATGGTTTGTCACATCTTTAAACATAGTTAAATATGTAATTATGAATATTTCTGAAATAAATTACCCTGAATGCAATCTGAAACAGACACATGCACACACGCGCGTGTGCACACACACACACACACACAATAAAGCAAATAAGTAAATATATTAATATCATTAGGAACCAAGATTTTCAGTGTAAGAGAAAAGAAACATACTATAAGATCAAAGAAATGAAATAAAAACCAGTTAATCCTAAATATGAATTAGAAATGACCGTAAGAATTTATTATGTATTTTCATGATTTCTTTTCCTTATCTCTGTCCACTAACAAAAGCATGGAAACAATGGTCAACCTGTAGCAATAAACACCCTGTAGATCATCAGGTATGATCTTTAAATATCATTTGTCTGTCCATAGGAAATCAGAGCACCTCAGAGAATGGCTGATTCCAAGTCTAGGACATGAAATGGACAAGATGAACCAGGAATGTCTCTCCATATCAGGTAAAAGGGACAATGCTAAAGATTCTGTGTTGTGTCAGGAGTAGCCGGGAGCCAAGTTGAAACAGTTTCCCCTGCCAAAATACAGGACTTATCTGGGCGTCATAAACAAGGACAGCATCTTCAAACTTCTCACTATAGGAAAATAAATGTAACCATGTATGGAAGCGGGTGTTAACTAGGCATATTGTGATGAACATTTTGCAGCATATACAAATACTGACTCCTTATGCTGAACACCTGAAGCTAATATAATATTATATGCCATTATACTTCAATAAAAATAAACAAGTAAATCAATGCAACCTCAGGAGTTTAAAATACAATACTTAGGTTAAAATGTACATGAGTTGGGATGCGTGGGTGGCTCAGTCGCTTAAGCATTGACTTGGGCTCAGGTCATGATTTTGAGTCCCACGTGGGGCTTTGTGCTGTCAGCACAGAGATTCTCTCTCTACCCCTCCCCCACTTGCATGTGCACGTACTCTCTCTCAAAATAAATATTTAAAATAAATAAATAAAATGTATATGAGTTTATAATAACATAAAAAAGTGCTTCCTATACAACCTTTGGAGAAAGTGAGGAATCACACTCTATTTGAAAACTGGTAAGTAAATGGATAAAATCAAGCATTTATCCTCTTTTCTATGTGAGCACAGAAAACTCAGGGGAATTATTAAGAGAAAGAGTCTTGGTTATAAGAATCGTTCTACCTGATAATTGCAGAAAAATGGAATTAGGATACAGCCATTTTGCTCCCCCTAATGCAATAATGGATGTAGGTAATGATCGTGAGTGGCTGCCCAAACCATTAGGTAAGAAGGGGATGGTAATCTTTATAATGGATGAATCATGCTAATAAAGCCTGAACCCATTGATAAATCTTAACATTTAAGACAGGTTTGAGTGTGGAGGTGTCGGGGGAAGACATTGGGGGGAAAAACACAACACCACGTGGATTCTAACAGTAAAATCCAGAAATGCAGAATATGGTAATTCAAGACAAAAAACTGGTTTCTTCAAATAATACATTGAAAGCAGGAAAAAGGAGGAGAAACTGATTAGACCTGAAGAGACTTCTGAGACACATAAACCAAATGCCATATGTGGAATTGTTTGCGTCCCAATTGAAAAATGCAAACTGTATAAACATTTATGAGACAATATTTATGAGATATTTGGGGGAAATTTGAACATTCATATTTGAGGATGTTATGGGTGTATTGGCAGTAATTTCAGGTGCAAAGAAATGATACCGTATTTATGCTAAAAAAGTGTTATCTTTTTACAGGTTTTTTTTTTTTTTAAGGAATTACAGATGAAATGATATGGTATCTGGAAATTGCTTCTAAATATTCTGGGGAGGTAGGGAGGTGTGTGGGAGTACAAATAAAACAGGACTGACAATGTGTTGAAAGTTATTAAAACTGGATGACTGAAACTGATGTTTGAGATTCCCCCCCCCCCCAAAGTCTGTTTATGACATCCTGACAGACCCTTAAATTGTGACTTTCTATTTAACTCATGGGCCTCTGTGCTGCAAAGCGTTTTAAGGGATTATTTGGATAGTGATTATGTTGATGGGTGGCTCCATTTCCCCTTCGTAATTTAAGACAGGGTTTAAAGGCCGATAAAAAGTTATTGGCTATTTTAATTATATTCAGGACTGTAATTAAAAGAAACCATTAGGATTAGCCACAGAAGTAGATGGATTTTTAGAAAGGAGGTGGGTTTAGAGATCAACCAAAATTGCCACATATTAGATATTTTTTAAACGTATCCATTTTTGTGCATCCAATACCTCACAGTTTAAATCAGGCTTTTAAAGTGGGTACTTTAGTTTCCATGAATCACTAATCAATAAATATGTGCAAGCTTATTTTGAGCAGGGATCCAAATTTTGTGGAGTAAATATACTCATGGTTTTCTTTCCCCTTAATATTTGGTCTTCTGCACAGTAAAGCAACGGAAAGGGATTTAGTTTCAGTTCTGCAAGCTAACGCAGGCGGGTCGCTGGGACCACACCCAGCGTTGGAAACTGTTGCCTTTCATGGACCAGGGGAATGGTTATTGTTGCATTTATCTTCAGCATTCACCCACAACGTTTTGGACTTGTTCGTTAAGATGACACCTCTTAAGACAACAATGACAAAAACCACCATGGTAGGTAATGTACAACAAGCTTTTTAAACATGAATCTTAAAATTACTTTGCATTTCATCAAAATGATACGTATATATACATTAACACGTCCATAAGTAACTAAGACAGTTTTAACAAAACCAGGGCTTTTCCTCCCCATACTTCCTACAAATAAATCCCTTCCATCCAGAGACGACCAGGAGCACCCCTATGGTTGAAGGAGATGGCTTATTATTTCTTGCACCACACGCCATGGGGTACTGTGAGCAGTCTCTGTAAAAGGGGATTTGTAAAACCTACTGGGTTTGAGCTTGTGTTAGGTGATTTGAGGATAAATTTAAGGAAGTTGGGTCTTTGCTCTGGATGGGCTGCTATTGCAGTCAGGGGCAATTCTATAATTGGCTGTCTCAGTAAATTTTATCTAGAAGAGGGAACACCTACTGTTAACCTTACAGGTTAAGGCTGTAATGGATGAAGAAACAGCAGCCGCCCGTATCCTCCAGGAGGGAGGACATTTGGTCCATGTTATTTGTGGCTTGAACAACCCTCATGTTCTATGTTCAGACATGATTATGGAAGGTTTTTTTGTTTGTTTTGTTTTTGTGTTTTGTTTTTGTTTTTCGCCTAGATCTACCATGGGCACCAATGCCTTGTCTGACGTTGACGTTCTGGGAAGTTATGTTTAAGAGACACCACACCTGCCAGCTCCTGGATGTCAGGAGCAATTCTTTTCTTCACTTCAAGTTCCTCTCTTTTATTTCCTGCTCCTGAAATGTACAAATATGCCTATTTTTAGATCATATACACAGATAGGTCTCATATTGATTTCCTCTTATGTTAGATGAGGAGTTAGCTCTCTTCCACTGCCACCCCCCTGATTATCTACTAGAGTTACACCATAATTTTTCATTAAATGAATATTCAGTGTTTTTTTTTTGTGCCTTTGCAAATATCATTCACAGTTGAACATTGCAGTGAATTGTTATGTTTCTTTCTTTCTTTCTTTCTTTCTCTTTCTTTCTTTCTTTTTTTCTTTCTTTCTTTCTCTCTTTCATTTGTCTTGAACTTAAAATTGTTACTTTGTTTGCTTTTCATTTGCGAGGCTCTCTATGTACCTAATGATAATTCTTCCAACCTTCTAAATAGTTACACAGGACAATTTCCCCTAAAGTCCACAATATCAGCTAATCTACCCAGACTTTTCCTTCTTGGTGAATCCCAGGATCCCCAGGAGAACCTGGACACCTCACTGTCCTCGTTGGCTGGTTTTACTCTGGATCTGCTGTACACTTTTGTAGGGTCACTTCTCTGAGCTGTTTTCCTCGGAATTTACTAATCTGCAGTCAGATTGTCTGTTTTCTTTTTCTTTTAATTTTTAGATGTTTATTTATTTTTGAAACAGAAAGAGAGTGCGGAAGGGACAGAAAGAGACAGAGACACAGAATCCGGAGCAGGCTCCAGGCTCTGAGCTGTCAGCACAGAGCCTCACAAGGGGGTGGGAGGTGGGGGTGGGGCAGAGCTCAAACCCACCAACCTCGAGATCATGACCTGAGCCAACCAAGGCCAGGTTGGACGCTTAACCTGCTGAGCCATCCAGGCAACCCCAGATTGTCTCTTTCCTAAATGTTATGCCCTTCTGTGTTTTGGTTCACTAACCAGTAATGGAGCTCATCCTCCAGAGTTTCATCAGGAAAGGCAGCACCTTTGCAGAGGGCAGGGAGCTGAGATACTTGTTTCCTGCATCATCCTGCACCCGTGATGTCTATGTGGGGGGCATGGTTGTTTCCTTGAGATCTCCCTCCATCATTATCTTGAAGACGCTCATCATTTTGTCCCTGTTACCAATCCCTTGCCATCTCTGTTTCTTGGTCTGCTCCCTCTTAAGGTAGGGACCAGTAGCCACGTTAGCAATGGTGCATTGGAAGTAAAGTTTTGAGAGACTGAACTAAGAAAATATCTTTTATTCTACCCTTGCAGGTGGTAGATAGTTTGAAGATAAAATACTAAGTTGGGGTTAATTTTTCTTTGGCATTGTAAAAACATTGTTCCGTTGTCTTATTCCTTTGTTACTAGTGAGGAATCCCAAGGCTTTTGAATTCCTGATTCTTCGTTTGAATTTGATTTTTTATTTTCCTCTAGGAGATTGTAGAATTGTCTTTGTCTCTGCCCATCTGAAATTTCACAACTGTGTTCTTTTTATGTGGGTAAATTTCATCCTATTGTGCTGTCTCATTTCCATCTGGCATTTCAAGTCCCATTGTGATAAATATTCTTAAATACTTAACTGGGATATCTGCTCCTTAATTTTTTTGGATTCTTACTTTCTAGAGCACCTATTCCTCAGAGATTTGGTATCTTGAGTTGCTCCTCTAATGTTTTTTATCTATTCTATGTCCACTTTGTTTTCCCCGTTCCACGCTCTGCTTTCTGGGAGATTTCCTCAATACATTTTGTAGCTCATTGTTTAATAGATGGTTTAAAAATTTTCTCCTATCATGTTGGTAATTTCTAAGGACTATTCACAGTTCTCTAGATGTCTTATTTTATAGCATCTTATTCTTGTCTCATGAATGTAATACCTTCTCTTACTGCTCTGCATATGTTTGTAAACACTTTTTGCTATGTCTCTTCACTATGCATAATTTCAGCTTCTCTCACAGTTTCAAGAATTATTCCATCTCCACTCACTGCTCCTCACTCCTTGGGTCTGCAAAATCAGATACTACATACAAAACTGGTTCCCAGCCTCCGGTCTCAGATTGTCTCAAGTCTGTTCTCCAGCCCTTGTGCCATAAGATTTTTGGCATTATGCTGTAGTGAGAATTTGCGAAGGAAAAATATTTGCATGACCATCATTAGTAATGGGACAAGCAGAAACAGAATACAATAAGAAAAAACACCTCACCGTTTCTCTAATACTATGGCTAAAGATGTAGAACCTGAGTCCAATATTGATAAAGTATCAGATAAACTCAAGTTGAGCTCTGTTCTATAAAATAACTATACTGTAATCTTGAAAAGTATCCAGAGCATGAAAATCAAGGTAACACTGGGAACTATTATAAATATGTGGCAACTAAATGTAAAAATATTTTTCTCAACTGGATCCATTTGCTATGAGTGGCTTTGCCAGGATAATGGGTCAAACTTGAAGAGACCATCAGGATTAAGTAGTATTTTACTCACGTTCATTTCCTGATTTGGATGATGCTATTGTTATTATGTGGGAGAGTGTCCTAACTTGTAGGAAATACACACTTAAGTATTTGAAAGTGATTGACATCAAGTCAGCAACTTATTTCCTAATAATTCAGGGGAAAAAAAAAGATCTTTGCATTATATTTAGTTTTTTTCTGTAAGATTGATATTGATTGACAACAGAAATAATAAAAAGAAGTATATGTTTATTTAACTTATTATCTTAAATCTGGAAATCCAAGCTGATTAGATCTCTTACACAATGATATCTGCAGTTGTTCTAGGTGAATTTATTAACAGGGAGTATAATTGCCAAACTTTACATGTCTTCCACATCTTGGAGCTTAATGTTGCCTTATTACATCTCTCTCTTTCTGGAGGAATCTCATCCTGATATGTTTCCTGGCTTCAAAGTGTCAGGAGAAGTGTTATCTTCAGAACGGTAACACCATGTCCTATATTATTTTGAGATCAGTTTATGGGTGATGACTTATTAAAACAGTATCATACATCTTTATTTCTCCAAGGATCTGATATTTCACCTTTTTATGGTGAAAATCAATGCTCTCTATATTAAGCAGAGTGAGCAAACAGTGGCCCAAAATGAGAGAGACACTTATGTCAGGAAAAACAAACAAACAAAAACCACAAAAAAAAACATGTTGCTGTTGTTGTTGTTAGCAAATTGTATTCTATACCTGGAGGTGTAGGTCTAAGTTGGCAAGTATATGTTGACTTAGTTTTCAAAGATCTATCAAAGTTGTTTCAATCTAAGAAATCTGAGAATGAATTACGACCATATACAAAGGCCAACAGACATGTAATTGGCTGATCTCACATCCAAGGAATTAGGAAGAGAATATGTTTATTGAGTAAAACTGTGCTGATCTCTATGTATAATGTCAAAACTGTCAAAACAACCTTGTAAATATTATCACTTCCATCTTAAAAGTGAAGAAACAAATTCAGAGAAACTAAGTAACTTACTTAAGGTCTTTAAAAAAATTTTTTTTTAAGTTTATTTATTTTTGACAGAGACGGAGTGTGAGCATGAGCTCGCTGCTGAAGCTATCAGGCAAAATAGACTTTGAATAAGTAATACTATCATAAAAAGTAACTTTCATAATGATAAAAGGGAAATACACCAAGAAAATACAAAAATTCTGAACATGTATGAATCTAATAACACATTTATAAAACATAAGTCAATATTTGACTTGAAACACTCATAACTCAATAATAGGCAGACAAAAAATCTTGGTCAAATAGCACCTTTTTTTAAAAAAAAAATTAATGTTTATTTATTTGAGAGAGAGAGAAAAAGACAAAGCACAATTGGGGGAGGGACAAAGAGAGAGGGAGACACAGAATCTGACCCAGGCTCCAGGCTCCAGGCTCCAAGCTGTCAGCACAGAGCCCAAGGCAGGGCTCGAACTCATGAACCATGAGATCATGACCTGGGCTGAAGTCGGACCTTTAACCGACTGAGCCACCCAGGTGCCCCTACTCAAGGTCTTTTTTAGCTGATACAGGATAAAGGGGTAATTGAAATTAAGGTCTATGAGTCTCCAGTTTGTGTTATTTCCAATATACCTTGAAATCGTCCTGGACTGAGAGAAATGAAATGTTACCGTGTGGTATAATTTCCACACAATACCTGGTAGTGGGATATGTTCCCCAACAGTGGAAAGATATGATATGTAACTGAACCCATACCCTTTAAAACTGGAGAGAAAACAGTACAGTTAACCAATTAGAACAAAAAACATTCATTTAACCAAACACACTAGTGAGTTTTAATTGACTATTTGGTATGGGTGAAATGTGATGTAATGAAGACTGCTTTTTCTTCTTTGTAGTAAGATAAGTGTTCAAATGCAAGAATACAAACATTAAAGATATTATTCTAAACCTCATAAACTTGATATTGATATTCTAAAGTTTATATTGTTATTCTGTATTACTTGCATCCTAAAAACACTGGGTACCAAAAGGGGATATAAGTCCCAGTAAGGAAAAGAATTTCATCTTTTTTTTTTTAAAGTGTATTCATTTATTTTTGAGACAGAAACAGAGACAGCGAGTGGGGGTGGCACAGAGAGAGAGAGGGAGAAGAGAGAATTTGAAGCAGCTTTACATTGTCAGCACAGAGCCTGATGTGGGGCTTGAACTCACAAACTGTGAGATCATGACCTGAGCTGAAACCAAGTCAGCCGCTTAAGCGACTGAGCCACTCAGGAGCCCCGGAATTTCTTGATACGTAAACCAAAGTTGAACCTGAAAGTCCTATTTAGGATAAAAAATTTAAGTCTTTTTAAAAATCCTTGGTCTTCTTAAGCTAAATAATACAATTTTTTGGATGGTGTTTTTTAGCAATGCTGTCATTGAATTGAAGTATCTAAGAATTATCTCCTGACTACTTACAGAAGAATCTAGATAGCCTTCTTTTCCTTCAGCCTTTGAAAGTAGTTTTAAAAATAGATAAAATCAAGCCTTTTAGAACAAGTTCTGGTTGTAACAGACATTATAAAATTGGGCTGGTCACACATTGGAAAATGTATCATTTTATTTCAGTGAGCGAATTGCAACTGTAGGACATCTCCGACTTATACTGAACAAACACATTTTGTCCTTAGTTTGTGCAAACAATGGTAGAAAGCATAAAGCCACACTCGATCCCACTTGGCCTGTAACTAGTATTTTCTTTTCCAAGAGGACTATGCTCTTACGTTCTTGGCTCTGAAGCCAGAATAAATCATGCTCCCTGTGATTAAAAGATGATTTTGGCTATTTCGCCCAGCCTTGGGGCCACCTTGTCTGGGCTAAAAGCATGAGACAAAGTTTATACTCATTCTCATTAACATTCTACCATTACCAACAGATTTCATCTTTTCAGGAGAAAAATAGGCGTTAGTTTCCCTACCAAGTCAAAGGATAATTATGGATATCAGTGTTTATTTATTTAAATACTCTTGAACTTTTTATTAGAGAATTCCTATGGTTTTGGATTGGAATGAGGTAGGATAGTTTTTACTTTTGGTTGGTGTACTATCTAGGTTACTTAGAGCTGCCATTACAAATACCACAGACTGAGTGGCTTGAGCACCAGAAATTTCGTTTCTCACAGTTCGGAAGGCTAGAATCCAAGATCAAGGTATTAGGAGGTTCAATTTGTTCTGAGGCTTCTCTCTGGCTTGCAGATATCACTGTCTTGCTGTGTCTTCACTTGGCCTTTCATTTTTGTGCATGTACTCCTGGAGTATTTCTCTCTGTGTGTCCCAATCGTTGCTTTTAAGGACACCAGTCAGACTGGATTAAGGCCCACCCTGAAGAGCTCCTTTTAACTTAACCATCTCTTTAAAGTTTCCCTCCGAATACAGTCACATTCTGAGGTACCAGGGGTCACGACTTCAACATACGCATTTTTTTTATTTTTTTTATTTTTTTTTTTTTAATTTTTTTTTTTCAACGTTTTTTATTTATTTTTGGGACAGAGAGAGACAGAGCACGAATGGGGGAGGGGCAGAGAGAGAGGGAGACACAGCATCGGAAACAGGCTCCAGGCTCCGAGCCATCAGCCCAGAGCCCGACACGGGGCTCGAACTCACGGACCGCGAGATCGTGACCTGAGCTGAAGTCGGACGCTTCACCGACTGCGCCACCCAGGCGCCCCTCAACATACGCATTTTGGGGAACACAAAGAAGGAGATCTTGCTTCATACACAAGACTGGCGTTTAATCTAGAGGTGGACTGAGACTAACCCACCTCCTCCTAGCTCAAATTCTGGTAAGATTAAAGCGCTGAGCCTCTCAGAAGACAGTGAGGAGAAATCAGAAGTCGGGCTATAAGGCAAAGAGAAAAAATATATAATCTCATTTAAAACTGGATATAACCTGAAATGAAGTAAAGTTTTGGCCTTTGATGGCCTCTAGATGATCAACTTGTACCACTGATGCTTGGCAGAGAAAAGTGTGACTTATCTGGGAAAAACAACACAAGATAAAAATATGTTATCTACTTTACTCTCTACTGTTTCTTCATACAAAATATTTGGCATGCATTAAGAAAATCACGAGATCTAAAAATAATCAAGAGAAAAGACAATCAATTGAGGCTGGCTTGAGGATTACCTTGACTTTGGAATAAACAGATAAGGAATTTTAAACTAATTAGTACAAAGCAGTTAAAACATTTACAGGAAAGATGGATAACACGGATGAATAGAAAGAATTTCAGAGGAGAAATGGAAACTCCAATATTAAACCAAACAGAAAGTTTAGAACTGAAAATTAAAGTATCTGAAAGGAAGAATGCATTGGGTAGAATTTAATATGATTCTGGACAGCAGAAGAAAAAACCCAGAAACTCAGGTCAGTAGAAAGTGAGCGTAAGTATAGAGAGATGACAACTAGCCACATTAAAGCAAAATTACTAAAAACTGGAGACAAAGAGAAAAATCATAAAATGACCTACAACAAGAAGTGACATCATATTTAGATAAACAACGAGAAGAGGGTCGGCTGGCTTCTGACAGGAACCAATGGAAGCCAGAAGACAATACAAAGGAAAAAAAACCTTGTTAACCCATAATCCCTCGAGAGGAGGTAAAATAAAAACATTTTGAGGCTACCAAAGGCTAAGGCAATTTATTGCCAGCAGATGTCCAGTACAAGAAATGCTACAGGAAGCTCACTACAATAAAGGTAAACAGCGCCAGAGGAGAATCTGGATCTCCAGGAAGAAATAAAGAACACCAGAAATGGTGAATATGTTGGTAAAGAGTTAAATTTTTAAAATAGGCCATTGAGGGGCCCCTAGGTGGCTCAGTCGGCTAAGCATCCAACTTCTGCTCAGGTCGTGATCTCGTGGTTTGTGAGTTCGAGCCCAGCATCAGGGTATCTGCTATCAGCGCGGAGCCCGCTTCAGATCCTCTGTCCCTGCCTCTGTCTGCCCCTCCTTGCTCTGTCTCTCCCTCCCTCTCTCTCTCTCTCAAATAAATAAACATTTACAATTTTTTTCAAAAAGTAAAATAAAATGGGTCATTGATTGTTTAAAGGTTTAAAAAGATGTAGAAGTAAAATATAGGACAGTAATACCAGAAAGAATGAAGGAAGTCAAGGAAGAGATATTGTTCTGAACGTCTTAAATAATACGCAGATGTTGTAATTAAGGTAGAATGTGATAACGTAAGGTGTAGACTGCAATCCGTAGAAAAAAACCATTAAAGTTAGCACAACCTGGTAAAGCTAAAAAAGCCAATAATACAAAAAAAAAAAAAAAAAAAGAAAATACATGATTAATCTTTTTTTTTTTTTTTTAATTTTTTTTTTCAACATTTTTTATTTATTTTTGGGACAGAGAGAGACAGAGCATGAACGGGGGAGGGGCAGAGAGAGAGGGAGACACAGAATCGGAAACAGGCTCCAGGCTCCGAGCCATCAGCCCAGAGCCTGACGCGGGGCTCGAACTCACGGACCGCGAGATCGTGACCTGGCTGAAGTCGGACGCTTAACCGACTGCGCCACCCAGGCGCCCCTGATTAATCTTTAATAAAAGGGGGAAGGAGCAAAAAAGGAACTGGGAATAAGTGTGAAAGATAATGAACAAAGAAATAGTAAGTTGAAGAACACGTTAAATGTAAATGAACAAGCACTCCAATTAGAAGGTGTAGTTTTAAGGGGGTGGATTTTTAAAATACCAGGATTTATGTTCTGTATAATAGGCACATTTTAAATATAAAGACACTGACATTGAAGGTAAAATTATGGAAAAAAATATATCATGGAAACAGTAATCATAAGAAAGCTGCTGAAGCTATTTTAATATCAGGCAAAATAGACTTTGAATAAGTAATGCTATCATAAAAAGTAACTTTCAGGGGCGCCTGGGTGGCGCAGTCGGTTAAGCGTCCGACTTCAGCCAGGTCACGATCTCGCGGTCCGTGAGTTCGAGCCCCGCGTCAGGCTCTGGGCCGATGGCTCGGAGCCTGGAGCCTGTTTCCGATTCTGTGTCTCCCTCTCTCTCTGCCCCTCCCCCGTTCATGCTCTGTCTCTCTCTGTCCCAAAAATAAATAAAAAACGTTGAAAAAAAAAAAAAATTAAAAAAAAAAAAAAAAAAAAAAAAAAAGTAACTTTCATAATGATAAAAGGGAAATACACCAAGAAAATACAAAAATTCTAAACATGTGTGAATCTAATAACTCATTTATAAAACATAAGTTAATATTTGACTTGAAACACTCATAGCTCAATAATAGGCAGACAACAAATCTTGGTCAAATAGCACCTTTTTAAAAAAAATAATGTTTGTTTATTTTAGAGAGAGAGAGAGAAAGACAAAGCACAATTGCGGAAGGGGCAGAGAGAGAGGGAGACACAGAATCCAAAGCAGGCTCCAGGCTCTGAGCTGTCAGCACAAGAGCCCAAAGCAGGGCTTGAGCTCACGAACCGTGAGATCATGACCTGAGCCGAAATCAAGAGTTGGATGCTTAACAGACTGAGCCACCTAGACGCCCCAGTCAAATAGCATTTTAGCCAAAATGACCTAACCGACATCAGTAGAACACTTGATATCCAGAAGCCAGTCTCTTCACTCATTCATGGAACAGTCACCAAAGTAAACTTATGCTGGGCCATAAAGCAGATCTCAAATATCAAAGAATTGAAAACATGCAGATATTTATTCTGGGACCAATGAAATCCAATAAAAAAATCAGTAACAAAAAGGGAACTAGAAAGTCCCCAAATATTTGAAATTAAAAACCACACTTCTAAGTAATCCATGGGTCAAAGAAGAAATCTTAAGAGAAATTAGAAAAAAAAATTTAAACAGACGGCAAGAAAAACACATATTATAACTTGTTGGATACAGTTAAATCAGTGCTTAGTGAAAAGTTTATAGGTTTAAGCACATATATTAGAAAAGAATATAAACCCAAAATCAATGATCTGGGTTTCTACTACATGGGTCTAGGGGAAAAAAAAAAAAAAAAAAAAAGTTAAATGCAAGTAAGTAGAAAGAAGAAAATGGTAAGAGCAAAAGCATTGGATGTTCTATGTAAATGATGAGTCACTAAATTCTACTCCTGAAACCAGTAATACACTATATGTTAACTAACTTGGATTTAAATAAAAATAACATAAAATAATGCCTTAAAAAAAAGAAAACCTATGCATAGAACTATAAGGAAAGTGAGATAAAGAAGAGCAAAACATAATTAAATAAAAACAGAAACGAACAGTAGAGAAAGTTGAAAACAACAAAAACACAAACAAAGCTGATTCTTTGAAAAGATGAATAATATTGATAAACCTCTAGCAGAAGTGATCAAGAAAGCGAGGGGAAGAGAGAGAGAACATAAATGCCATTTTCTGGAATGGGAGGACTACAGATTGTTCAGATTTTTAAAGGATAACAAGGAGCGATTATGAACAACTTAATGACAATAAACTCAGTGACCATATGAAATGAGAAAATTCTCTGGATCCATCTTATAAACCTAACACAAAAAGAAATGGAGAATTTGAATAGTCCTGTATGTTATAAAGATAATTGCACTTGGAAAGAACAAATCCTTCACTGAATCTCTCCTCCAGGTCCAGGTGACTTTGTTAGTGAAGACTCCACCCCACATGTAAAGAAAAAATAAACTAAAATATCATCAATAAACATTTTCAGAGATAGACGTAGGAATAATTTCTAGCTGTGGGACCCTGACACTAAAACCTCAGTAGAATATGATAAGAAAAGAACATTACAGGCCAAAATCCTTATGATCATAGATACAAAAATTCCTTCAATTGTAGTTTAAATTGAATCCAAGGAACTTGTGAAAAGGGTACTGTCTTGTGAACAAATGAAACCTAGTCTATCAATGAAAGATTTTTTTGTTGTTTTGGTTTTTTTTTTGTAAGTCCTTCTTTTTAACGTTCCAAAATCAATTGGTTCAAATCACGACACCCACATACACCAGAATAAATGAGAATAAATGTTCAGTTGAATAAATGAAAAAGATATTTGACAAATTTCAATGTCCATTTATGATGAAAAACTCTCAGGACAGTGTAAATACATGGAAACTTCCTTGCTCTGATAAGGGGTATCTACAAAACCTACAATTAGTGTCACACTTAATGAGGAAATGCTGAACATGTTTTCCCTAAGATCTTGAGTCAGTCGTGTCTACTTTTGCTAGTGGTAAAATTGGGCTGTTGGTACTAGTCAGTTTAATAAAGAGAGTAAAAGAAATAATAGGCACAGAAATTAAAGACGATGATATAAATTGTATTTATTTGCAGACCACACAGTTGTATATGTATAAAGTAGTCCAAAGTAATCCTCTAACGAAACACTATAATAAGTGAATTTCACAAGGTTCCAGGCTACAAGTTCAACAGAAAACACGTGTTTCTATATATTATCAATAATCAACTGGAAAAAGAAAGTTTGACAATATTATCATTTACAATAGCAACAACAAAATCCGATTCCAGGAAAAATACACTGCCAGATGTTACATTTCTACGCTGAAAACTATAAAATATTACTGAGAAAAATTAATAAAGATCTAAATATTGCTCCAGTGTCAATTCGGTTCAACATCATTTCAATAAAATATCCCAGCAGTCCCTGCAGAAATTGGTATATTGTTTTTAAAGCTTATGTATTATTTCAAAGGATATAAACTAGAAAATAGCTAAGAAATAGAATAGACAAGGACATTGTAAAGACAAAGAACAAAGTTGCATTTATTCCACCTGATTTATCATGTGATTCCATTTATAAATGAAAACAAACAAACAAACAAGAAACGAGAAGAACGGTTGCTTAGAGGGGACTTTTCTGAGAAGGCAAAGAAGGAATATTGTTGGATGAACCATATCAATTTTCAGTCTAGTTCAACCAAAGTCAACCTTTTATTCCTGTCTTGGATTAAACCAATAATTTAACATGAAGTAAGGAAAAGAATGGAGAACAACCATGAGGCGTTGGTCGATAGACGGGTTTTGATTCGAATCCTTGTTCTCTTTAAAACATATCCCTCGATTGCTGTTTCCTTGGACCCTTTTTAATCTTCTTTTGCTTTGATAAGAGGGTGTAAAGTTTCTCTAGCTTTCTGAACCTCTTCCTCTTCTGATAGCTTCTAAGGCAAAATAGGCTTTTGTGAATTTTCCTGATGAAAGGTCAACTAAAGATTACTTTCGCTTATAGCCGACTGCTACTGGCGACCAATTGGCACCGAATGTAGTATTTACAATAGTCATTATTCAGTGTCCCTTCAAAGGGCCCTTCAACTTACTAGAGCTTCACAAATACCTGCAGGTGTCTCTTCAGCAAATAGTGGAGCTAAATTGGAGGCTGAGAGAGAAGGCAGTTCTAAGGCTGAGAAGGTCCTGGCAGATCACAGGTGGAACCATTTCACTTAAGTCTAAGGGCAGGGAGGTAGACATTTCTTTTGAGCAAAACTTATGTTTGATATTCACGGCTGACCAAAACTTGGGGAGTGCACTGCAGGACCCTTACGGATTGTTTGGCTTTGCTTTTAGAAGAGCATTTAGTGAAGTTCAAATTTTATATTGGCCTGCAGAGGCAGAAAACTTCCTTGGTAACCTTCCATTCTTTAATACATCTCGTTGGTGGTGGTCAGATATTATCCATCACCACTGACACTTATGCCTGCCTTGGACCTATTTGTAGCGACATCCCTAAATCACAGCAGTTGGGTTCTTTGTGTTTTCCATCACAAATCTTACATGAGAGGAGCAGAATTTTCCCTTATTTCCACTCATGTCTTCCTTTTGGCCACTCTTATTTCACAGACTACATAACTGTCTCAAGGCATTGTTTGGAAATTAAATATATATATGTTTTGGCCAGAGAATATTTACTTGGGTCATAGGCAATCGCTGTTTTATCCCTTCCCTGTTGACCTTCTTTTTAAAAGCTCTCCAAGTCTATGTTTTAAATTAAGGATCACGTCTAAATGTCATGATCAGCTCTCGGGTTCATTTTTTCACGTAGAATTAACGTTGCTGATAGGAATTCTTGTGATCGAGTTAAAGGAAATAACTAAATGGAAAGCCTCAGAAACTCCTTTATCTTCAATTCCGAATAATAACATCATTCGGCAAATCCCATCTAATAAATTCATGTCCAGATTATGTGCTCAGGGCATTCCAAGAAGCATAATCCATTGTAACAGAGGCCAAATGAGCGTTAGGGATGGTATGTGCTATAGTCTGATTTCAACTTTTCGTTTAAAATGCCTCTCAACTTATGTTCCCTAGTACTTTTTTCTCTCTTTACCCTGTCTGTGATTAAGACTAGGAAAAGCCCCTGTCAGACAAGAGGCAAAGCGGGGAAGTCTCACCCCTTCCCTAGGGCATCACTGTAAGAAGAGGGACAGAAGTAGGGGCAGAAAAGTCAAGTAATAAAATAATGTGCCCAGAAGAAGCCCGCATAAGCCCGTGCACAGGAACATTAATTCAAGGTTGGTGGCAGGGGATTGTTGCCTCTCAGCCTGAAATAGGGCTGCTGATTTCTTCGTGGCCCGTGCAGAGAAGTCATGGAACTTAAAATTTACTGTCTTCCTGGTGAGAAGGTGCAGAGAGCTATAGATTGCAGACCTGTTGGAGCCTAGGCTCAGGTCAAAGAAGATTCCGCTTGTGAGAATGTGGAAGTGGGCCATCATTTGGCCAGGACCACAGAATCCGTTAGTGGGTGCCAACACAGATCTCCAAGTCCAGTCGTGACCAGTTATCTCCCAGCATTCACTATTCCAGGCAGCAAACTAGACCAGCAGCTTCGCAGTAGGATCCAGAGAAGGCCAACGGGAGCAAGATCTGTTTCTACCTTTCACTCCAGTCACAGGTAACCTTAACCCTACCTCCCACACACAGCCAGACGTCCTCTGGAGAGCACGGGGGGGGGGGGGGGGGTCTATCGAAAGAGTTAGAGACACAGATTATCCGGAAGGCGCTGAGGTACTGCACACTGGCAAGTCTTAACTTTTTTATCATTCAGTGGGCTGGGGACCGTTGGAAGAGATGAGGACTGTCCTGTGAAGTAAACAAAACTACATTTTCTTTGGCCGGCTGAGTGTAGTGTGAGGGAATTTCATGGTCTGCCTGTATACAAAGAAGAAACAAAGAAAAAACATACCCAAACTGGAAAGCAATTGTCATGAAGACTGTGAGTATTTGCCCTGCAGGTCACTAGGGTTTTTCTTAAATTTTCTTGTAAAGACAGGCCGCGTAGCATTGCACCTAGTGACAGCAGGGGCTCTGGGGTCTCCTAATCTGTGAAGTGGGGGGTGAAAATGGCGTCTGCTTCCTAGGGTTGTTTTGAGAATTAGAGAAGTGAAGGCACGTGGGATACAAAATGAGCAGCACACAGTACGTATTAGCCATTGTCCCCTAGAGACATAAACGAAATAAGTGCTCTGGGAATTGAGGTGAGTGTGGGGCCACTACAGAGTAGAATGGCCCAGAAGAAAGACTTCCTCAGGAATTGGAGCTGAAGCTTCGCTTTACAGAGGGAGGTATGTGCGGTTGAGTGAGCCGGGGAGGAGGTCCTACCATTCAGTTGAGTGGTCCCACCACTCAGTCCACAGGCAGCCACAGGATCATCTTTTCTGACAATCCAAGGCATGCATAAAAAGATTAGGAACAGACATGGAATAAATACATTAAAAATAAGGCTAGGAAGAAAGGGATCTCTGTTGCCTCGTGTTTTTTTCCACATCATTTTTAGTCCTTCAAATTATATGCTGGCACATCATAATGAATGTTTATTGAAGGAGTGGATGAAGGGGTAGGGAAAAAGGAAACAGAGTTCTTGTGAATCTAGTATATTAAGTCGTCTTTGTATTCTGTGCAGCTCACCTTCGTGAATACGTACCGTAGACAAGGTTAATAAGGTAAACAGAGTTCTGACCTTCAAAGGTCTTTAAGCTTGCTCTGCTGTGACCTTGCCCCTTTAAATGGAGGCCATCCACACTTGGCAATGAGCTCTCTTTCTCTGGGATTCAGACATCAGCCCTGCTGTCCTGCAGCACCTTGAATTCATCATTCCATCTGTCCAGGAATCTTGGGGGTGTCCTCTGGGTCCTAATGCACATCTGCTCCATGATCTTTTTGGACCTATTTATCTCATTTATTGGCCTTACTTCCTCTGTGTTCAGCTGCTGACTTTAGATGACCACCGCCATTGAACTAATGAGGACAGAGTGGAGGTAATCATGAAAGACAATTGTGTGCCAGTGTAGCCGTTTGGAGCCTTGCTGACAACAGGATTTTGAGAAAAATCGGGAAAAGTGTTTGGAGGTAGGAAGAAGTGATGAGTTATCGAGAGAGAGAGAAAGTAATGGAATGATTTCTCCCCTCCTATCATATTTCAGTATTTTGATACGTGTGAACTCATTTCACAACATTTGTGGGAACCCAGCACTGTCAGAACTATCTTCGAAAGGAAGACACTCAGGTTCAGTAAGCCTTAGTGATTGTCTAAGATCCCAGGACTCCCGGATAGTAGATGCAGGTCTTATCTCCCCTCACTGGACTGACCGATTGGGTCTGAGTCAACCACTCTACCAGGCATACAAAGGCAGGGAGCCCCTAATACTCCTGCTCCAGAATTCGGATATACTTTCCACCAATTCAGAGATGCACAGGAATGTGTTGGAAAGACGTAGGGAACCTACTTTACTCTTTAGGCTCTCTGCCTCTGGAATACTTGTTCTTACCACTTTACTTCTTCCTTTGAATGGGAGAATTCTGCAGTCTGTGACATGGTTGTCCTGGGCTTTCTTATCCCCCAAACCTCTTCCTATTCTAGCCACCCAGCATTCATGAAACATAATGTCTAATACAAGTTATAGGTGACAGAGCCAATAAGCAAGGCAAGAGAAGGGCTCACCTCCATGAAAGATTTCCCTGGAGTTCTAACGTTGTCAAGATGCTAATGAACTTTAGAAATCCTTAAATAATAAGGAAACCCATGAGAAGTGAGTGGCTTGTCCCAGATGACACTCCGAATCAAAGGAAAGACTTGGTATACAACCCAAATCCGAATTTTCAATCCTGCTCTAACCGCTGGATCTCACTACCGCTGATATATTAGCCATCAAAATAAAAGCAGCTGGAATATATTGACATTTGGACTTTGTTTGGAATTCCTTTGTTTCTAATGTATTCTACAAGTATTTCTTGAAAGCTCTCTTCATAATGCAGGACATAGAAAATGTTTTCTGTGGGCTGTTTGTACATGTGGGTTATGTGATACGCATCTGCAGGCTCCATGATGAAGTATTTCGTATTGTATGCTCCATATTTATCATAATCTTAATCTGATGTTTTGGAAAAAAGGACTGTGTACTGGGGTCTCGTGTGTTTGCCGGTGGTGTTCAGCTTGTTTAAATTATCAGATGTTTTTACTAACTCATAATTACCTCTTATTAAGGCCAATGCAAAATTTGGCTTGTAGCAGGCATCATCTGGTGGGTGAATCATGAGGACAGGATTTTGATTCAACAGATTACAGAGAAAGCATCCATTTATGGTCATTATAACTAACTAACACTTTTGGTATTTCGTAATCGCGTTGATGAAGTTAAAATTCGCAACGACTAATGAGGTGTTGATGTAACCAAACTTAATGTAAAAGACTCACCCTAACTCCAAGTTATACTTGTTTGCAAAGATCTAATGGTTTTAGAGATTCTAGGAGGGGAATGAATTCACTCACAGCCTTGACTGAAGAACATTTCTTTAACTGGGAAGAAGTCTTTTTTTTTTCCCCCCCCCCAAACGAGGAGCTGCTTTCTCGGATACAGTGTAGTGAGAAAGAGAGAGAAAATCCCCTCAGGTCAGCTCTATCCTCAAATCAGTTCTGATAGTGAATGAAGCCTTGATCCCCAGCCTTGAAGTCAATTCTTCTGCTAACATGGGTACATGGAGAAGGCCTTTAGTCTTGTGATGTCATCTTTTTTTTAATATTGATTTATTTTTGAGAGAGAAAAAGAGAGAGAGAGCACAAGTGGAGAGGGGCAGAGAGGGAGGGAGACACAGAACCGGAAACAGGCTCCAGACTCCAAGCTGTCAACACAAAGCCCGAAGCGGAGCTCAAAGCCACGAGCTGCGAGATCACCACCTGAGCTGAAGCTGGATGCTTAACCCACTGAGCCACTCAGGCGCCCCATAGTCTTGTTACGTCATCTTGGTCTCAGGTGCTCAGTCTATACATCCTGAGAACAGACTCTAGGGAAGGCATTGCAAAAGATACACGAGGTGAAACAAGGTAGCACCTTGTTTTCAGGACAGGTGACCGTGACAGTAAGGTGACAATGACTCCAGTGGGAAGCAGTAATGGCAAGGGCCAAATGGAATGGACGAGAAGTCACAGGACCACAGGAGTCACAAGTCAGAAGTGCAGAGTAACACGTTTTTCGTTTTGCTCACGGATCTCAATGTTTTACCAACACTTATTCTAGCCCAGCAATAAAAAAAAAAACGTATGGGACCTAATCTCTGGTTCAGATTCAATTTCCAGATCCTCTGTTTCCCACTCTGGAATCAGTCCACTGTTCCACCGCCAGCTGTCTCAGACCTGTGCTTGTGTTTCCAAGATGCCTGTGTGCACTATGGTTTCTCTTGCGTGACTCAGAAGGCACTTGATTTACACCTTTGCACGGGGCATGTTGATGACCTTCTGGCACTCAGCCAGGCTCCTCTCAGCTTCCCGGGTGAGTGCGGCCTCAGAAGGTGAATTGCTTCCATTTCTCATCCCCAGCGGAGCCTATGGGAAACCCATCCTCTCACCCCTCTAATGCCATCCTTCTCCGTCCCCACAGCAGGGTGGGGGCTCAGCTTCACCCCCGGGCTTGGGAATTTTCACCAGGGTGTCTCCTCTCTGGGGGGTTGCAAGTTGGGCTTCTCAGGGGTGGGGTGGGGGGCTGAAGTTGGAAAGCACCCATGTCACTATCTTGAAGGCACCACCTTAATCTAGTTTCGGTCCATTTGGGACTCTTGTCCAGGATTTTGCATCAGCAGCCAGGGAAGAAAACACATAACTGTGGGGAAGCAGCAGCTGTAGCAACGTGTGTAGCCCAGGGCCATGGTGGCAGTGGTGCCCATGGGGAAGGCCATGGTCAGTGCCTGCAGCGCCAGGGGCCCAGGGTGGTGGTGATGGCGACCACACAGGCTGCTTGTATACGGCGAATGAGGCTCTGCTTTGTCTGCCTGCTCTCCCTTTGCCCTTGCTCATTGTCCAAACCCACTTTAGCTCAGCCAGTGATTCTGAGTTTTCTTATGGTTCTTTTACTGCTTCCGGTGGCCAGTTATTTCCTATTACTTGCAAATAATGGCCAGTACATTTCTGCACTCAGTCTTTTAAGATACGTATAGATATTTAATACCTTTATTTTTCTGGTTTATCTGCTTACTTTTTAATTTAAAAAAAATTTTTTTTTAACATTTATTTGTTATTGAGAGACAGAAAGAGAACATGAGCGAGATTGGGGGGGGGGGGTGGGCAGAGAGAGAGGGAGACACAGATCCGAAGCAGGCTCCAGGCTCTGAGCTGTCAGCACGGAGCCCGATGGGGGGCTCGAACTCACAAACCGCGAGATCACGACCTGAGCCGAAGTCAGATGCCCAACCTATGGAGCCACCCAGGGGCCCTTAAATTTTTAAATATTAGAATGATTTGGAGTTTATTTGGAAATGACAAATGAAGTAAGGGACCTAGCTGCTACTGCTGGTGTTTTTCTTCGTCCTCTTCCTCCTCTTCCTCCCCCTCCTCCTCCCGCAACCCCTCCTCCTCTTCTTCCACCCTTCCTCTTCTCCTTCTTCCTCTCCTCCTCCTCCTCAACTGCTAGACATTGTCCCAGCTCGCCTTATCAAATATTCTATTTGTTCTCGGCTGATTTTAAATGCAGATTTAAACATAAAATCCCAGATATACTTCTATACTCAATTCTGTTTTGTTGATTGCGATGTCCATCCTTGTCAACGTATCTAAATTTTAATTTCTGTGGCTTTCTAATTCATTTTAATAAGTCCCTCCTCGCTCACTTTTTAGAATTCTTCGTTATTATGAGGTTAGTTTTCCAGATAAACCTCAATTCGTGTTCCTAAACCTTTTATGAATTCACGTGGCTATTTGTATTGAATTGCATTCTTTTCATAAATTAAAATAATGACGATCTGAAGAATTGGCATCTTTACACATGCTGAGACTTCCTATGTGAGAGCAAATAAGCCTTTTCATATTCTTCTGCAAAGGCAAACATTCTTCTTCTTTTCTTTGTCTACCCTCCCTCTTTCTGATTATAACAATGGACTCATGGATTTTTACAAATTACGTGTGTTGTAATCCATCACTGTCATTCTGTTTGGTCCTCATCTATTTTCCCATTTGGTCAGCAAGGGCCCCTGCAAGCCAGCGCCTGTGTCCTTTTGACATGGTTCCATTAATCTTTGAACATTGACCCCATTAATCCTTCAGGCTGCATTCTTACTAGGGGTGGGAAGATGAATTATGTATGATTAAATTGTAGAATGGGATAAAATGAAATTGACTCCTCGTGTCACCTTACCTGATACAATACTACAACTAATGCCTATGCATGTCTCTGAAGATGGTTTTATTCCATTCTGTCCTAAGAGCTCCACCATGATGTGGGTTTGGGTTCAGTTCTGTCTTGCCATGATTCACTCTACCTAAAACATGTAACTATAATACTCACTGTCCATCTTAGAGAGCTCTGTGATTCCTCCCCAGAACCCTGAAGTGAATATGGGTTTCAATCCATTTTAAAAATTAAAGGAACACATGCCATGATTTAAAAGTATATTCATGCAGAAAGACTTTTAATGAAAAGCAACCATTCCCTGCCCCATTCTTTCCCACCCCCAGTTCTGTCTCCAAAGGAAATTAATACAGTCTGTTTCTGATAATTGGGAAAGTCAGTCCCGTCTCTAAATACGTGTTTAATGCTGCTTCTTTATCAATTTTCGAAGTTCTCTCTTCTCTTTTTGCTTTGAGAGAAAGGGTCAGGTGAATATAAAGGTTTTTCTCCTTCTCTTTCCTTTTCCCAGTGCGGGTGGTATAACTACCCTTACAATCTCTATTGGATAATTGTGCGACTTTAAGTAGCGTGGTTGCTTTAGTTTGCTACGGCTGCCGTAACAAAGTACTGCAAATTGGATGACTTAAGCAACAGGCATGTGTTGTCTGGACTTCTGGAAACTAGAAGTCCAAAACCAACATGTCGGCAGGATTGGTTCCTCCTGAGGGCTGCGAGGGAAGGGTCTGTTCCAGGCATGACTTTCTGGCTGAAAGATGGCCCTCTTTCCCTATGTTTTTTCACATTATCTTTGCGTCAAAATAACCCCCTTTTATAAAGACACTGGTCATATTGGGTTAGGGCCTACCCTAATGATCTCATTTGAATTTAATTACCTCTGTAAAAACCCTACCACCAAAGAAGGTCACATTCTAAGGTCCTGAGGGTTAGCACTCCAACATATCATTTGGGGAGGGGGGGAGACAAAATTCAACTTTATCTTTATTGCCCATTTATTTCCCATTCCGTCAAGATCAGAAATCCTCTCTGGACATTTCACTCCACGATGACACTATTAACATCCCTGACCATCTCTTAAATTCATCAAAACCTTCCACATCTCGCCATCTGTGCTCTGTCTTCTGCTTTTAAATTGTCAGACGTGATCAGATTTATGCCTTGTTCTATAAACATCCATAAGCCTTCCATATTATGTCTATAACTTCACTCTAAAATTTGAAATTCCATAAGCAGTATTTTTATTATGATGATCACATACATGTTATTCACTGCGGAAGTAGATAACATACTGTGATTACATTCCTTTTTTTTTTTTTTTTTGGAATTTTACAATTGATTTTGTATTATCTGCCTTTACTGCATTCTGATGTGTTCTAGAGCTCTTTCAGTATAGCATCGTTAAGAGTACGCTGGGATCAAGCTGCCTGCATGAAAATCTCAGCTTTACCGGATACTCGTCATGGAACTTTGGGCTGCTTGTTTAGCTTTTTATTTCTCATTTATTTGTGAAATCAATACAACCATGACAGTAGTCCCTGGCTTCATAAGATTGAATGTGTTAATACTCACCTAGCTGTTGAGTGCAGTATCTGGCGCGAACTACACTGTTTTAATATGTCTTACTTGGTGAGAGTATCAAATCTTTAAAAGCTCTCTGTTCTGGGCTGAATCGTGTCCCCCCAAATTCATGTGGAAGCCCGAACCTCCCGTGTGACTGTATTTTGAGATAGGGCCTATAAAGTTATAAAGATTAAATTATATCCTAAGCATGGGGCCAAAATTCCTTATAAGAAGAGGAAGAGATACCAGGGATCTCTCTCTTTCTACACACACCCACAGAAAGAAGAGGCCGTGTAGGGTCTACAGTAAGAAAACAGCCGTCTACAAGTCAGCAAGAGTGCCCTCACCAGAAACCCAATTTGCTGGCAGCTTGATCGAATACGTCTAGATTCTGGAATGTGAGAAAATACATTGATGGTAAGTAACAAAGTCTGTGGTGTTTTGTGAGGGCTGTCCCAGCTGACTAATACATTCCCTTTCTCTAGTCTTCTGCCCATGGGAAGCTTCTAGCTCCCTCCTCCGAGCCGGACATATTGTCCTTCATGCTGGTGGCACGGGTGACATGGTGATATTTCTTGTCTCTGCTCTTCTGCATTGGAGTTATTATTTCCCAAATCCCATCTTCCTTCTTTGAAATTTCCTTTATAGTTTTGCTGAAATATGACCCCATTGAGCTTCTTGAAAGAGGGTGTTTTCAGGAAAAATGTTCTGAGTCTTGGAATGCTGAATATCTCACTGTTTTTCCTTTACACTTTATTCATAGTTGGGCAGCTAAATAATTTAAGATTGAAAAATATTTTTCCCTCAAAAAATTTCCTCAAAAATTATTGATAAGGTGTCCATTTCCCATTATTTGATGGGAAATCTGGCTTCTTGTTCATTTATTTATTTTTCTCACTTTGGAAGCATTTAGACTCTTTTGGTGCTCTTTCTCACAATAATGTGTGTAGATTTCTGTATTTTTCATTTATTTTTCTGGCCATTTCATATGTTCTATTAACCTAAAGGCACCTGATTCACAGGAGCCAGCTTGTAAGGGCTCCTAGAGGTCAAATTAATGAGTATCTAAGTAAAGAAAATAATAGTGGATAACAATGTATTGACTAAAAAGTAATAACCATCCATGAATCCTTAATGATACCTAGAAAGGGAGAGAGAGAGAGAGAGAGAGAGAGAGAGAGAGAATGCCAGACAATAAACATAAAAGGAATGATAGAATTTGAGGGAAGCATTTTGCTACTCTCACTATGATGATGGACTCAGTCAAGGATTGTCAATGGATGCTAAACCACTCACTGGATGGAAGGTGACTGTGAAACAGGATGCTTATAATACCAAAATACCACCCCAAGGATTATTTCTTAACTACATCAGGGAAGACACATCCAGTGTTCACCACTTTCATCAAATAAACTTAGCATCACCAATATTGGGAACAATATTTTGGATTTCCAAATCTTTTTATTATTGTCTGATTTTTCTTTTTTCTTGACATTGTTTTTTGTTTTATTTATTTACTTTTATTTTTCATAAATGTAGTCTTCCCTCAAGTATCTCTGAGAACACTAGAGAACATTTCTCTTCTGCATGTGACCAATCTCTCTTTCTTCCACGGCTATGCCTTATCCATGAAAACATTGGTCTTTTTCTTGCTTCTTTTGCAGGTTTTACTAAAATTGGTAGTACCTCTTGGTAGCCCAGAATGGCCAATAGCTAACTTTGCGCATTGTGTACTAAAGGGGACTGCTTAACCAATTGAGCTTAAGCTTAGTGTGAGTACTGAAAGGGAGGTTAGTAGCTCATAGACTTTGACAACCTTCAACATCTCAGGGTCCAACTTTTCTGCCAGGTTCTGTAAGGCAGGTTGCTTACCAACATGGTTAGAGCATCTGTGCATGTTTTTGTAAGGTATCATTTCACCGAAACTGTGCAAGGCAACACTCAACAACTTTCTACCTTCCAGAAAGTTTTGAGTCTTTTTTATCTTCAGATGGCCTCTCTCTAGTGCTTTTTTCTGTTTGGGGTTTATAGTTTTCTTTCCTCCTCCACTGTGATTTTTTGGTCAGCTTTTGTTGCTGTAACCACCAGCCACATCAACTCAGTGGCTTGCAGCATAGATTTATTTCCCACTTAGGTTGTGTGAGTGCTCTGAGTCAGCCAATATTCTACTTGACAATGAAGGTTCATTTAGGCTCCCATGTCTTCTCATTGTGGCACCCAAGGTGAAGGAGGAACTTGTACCTGGGACATGTTCTTATAGCAGAGAAGAGAAACACAAGAGAGACATTGTCAAACTACATAAGCTCATTGAAAGTCTCTGTTTGGAATGTGGCATTAAAACTTTTTCTCATGTTCCATTGGCCAAAGACAATTAAATGGCCAAGCCCAAAGTCAACGGGGCGGTTAAACATACACCATCTAGAGGGACGCAGGGCCATCATGGGGCAGGGATAAACAATTGTGAATGTATTATATGTGAACATATCTCTCTGTGCCTCAGTTTCTTCATATGTAGATTGAGGATGAAAATAGCCTTTACTTTAAAGGGTGCTTACGAAGAGCAATCCGATAATGTAGGTAAAGTGCTTAGTTCAGTGCCGAGTGCATAGGAAGCAATTAATAAGTGTCAGTGTTCATGATTTTGACTGTGACCGTGATTGCCATGAACCAGAAAGTCTTCGGGGGTGGGGGGAAGCTTTAAATATTTGTTTGTAAGACATATTCTGTCAGAGAACATGAATAAATTTCAGTGGCGGAAAGCTATACCACTTGAAATATATATAAAGCATGTATGCATACCCACACTTAAAAACCATCCACTTTTCATCACCCCTGGAATGACAGTGAGGAACACTCAAAAGATCTGGGAAATATGGAGATTTATGTCTATTTTCAGAACATCTAGTGATCAGCTAAAAATGATTCAAATTCAGAACCCCCAGCACTAGAAAGAATTTTGCTTCTTTTGTTGATGTTGTACGGAACTTAAATATTAAACAAAGTTGACAGTTTGGCAGGGAAGCAAAGCTTCATTCTGCATCTGGTTTCTCTGAACAAAAGTATGTAAAGGAAAAGGAATGTGATTATTTTTGCCCCATTGTTCTTGGAAAGATAATATCAAATAAATATTTGAGAGTTTAAAATGATCTTTCCCAGCTTGAGGATATATTGACTCTTTTTCATTTCTTGCTTACTTTTGTTAAATAAATGTATTTATTGTATTCTAAAAGTTTACCATTTCTGGCATTTTTCTTATGCTATGTAGCCAGATTATCTGGGTTTGAGATAAATGTTTGAGAAAAGGTGTGTTCTTTTTTTTTTTTTTTTAATGTTTTATCTGTTTTTGAGACAGAGAGAGACAGAGCATGAGCAGGGGAGGGGTAGAGAGAGAGGGAGACACAGAATCCGAAACAGGTTCCAGGCTCTGAGCTGTCAGCACAGAGCCCGACATGGGGCTTGAACTCACAAACCGCAAAATCATGACCTGAGTCGAAGTCGGACGCTTAGCTGACTGAGCCACCCCAGCGCCCCCAGAAAAGGTGTGTCTTACCAAGGCCTACTGCAAAATTAAAAAATAATCATGAAGGTTATAAACCCAAACTTCACACTTTCTCTTATTGTTGCTACAAAAGGATACGTATATTTTTAAACAGTGAGCTAATATTCTTAATATTTTATTAATTATATATTTAGAACACAAAAATGCTTTTAGGTAATAACAATAAGAAATTCAAATTGGGAGTCACCTCAGATTTGCTTATTCCTGGCAAGATGCTGTTTTCTCTTGGGAAAGAATGGTAAATTATCTGTAGACATTCTAAGATAATAATGAGACCACATGTTATTAGTCCTTAGCTTTGGAAGTCATTGTAGACAGGGCTCAAAGGGACATTCTTGGTATTTAAAACCTAGTAGACATCTCCCAAGGTTTGTTGAAAAGGGGATCTGAATAAACATATTCATTTCTGGCATGGGGGAGAGAGAATATGCAATTTGAAAAAAAATCATGACCTCATTTAGAAATTCCAAAAGTCCAGAGATTGTTTCATTCACTAAATATCCTGGGGAAACAGCTATGAATATTTAATAATAGCAGAAGCTCCTCACAGTATGCAAGTCATTAGGTCAAATCACAAATTCTGCGAACTTTGAATTTTCTTGGAAATTGTCAAGGGACTGGAAGTTCAGTGGCAAGATGCACCAGAACTTTCTGTCCATAAACACGGAAGTAGGGGAGTCATCAAGGATTACGCTTGGGCAGGGGCAACCCAATCATTTCTGGTCTTCGTTGTGAACTGCCTTGTTAAGTGACTCCCAGGCTGCGTATCTCAGCTGTTATGTCAAATATGACCATTAATGATGTTTTAAATGATTGTAATCGTATTTTCAAATGCCTTACATGCTGTGTAGCTTGATTTCTCATTGCAGATTTTACTTTTGTTTTACAAGAGAATCACAGGGTATTTGGTGTCAGGGTTTTACCTAATTCATAGGAATAGCTAGTGAATGCCACTCTGCACGACCCACTGATCTCTCCAGCAGGTACTTCTTGTGCATAAAATGTGCACATGGTTACAAGCTTCGTCTGTCACAGGTATGTAAGCCAAGCTGGGCTCCACCAATGTTGTCATCAGACTTTCTCAGACACACATCCACTGCACCCCTCAAATGAGAAGATACATAGTCGAAATAACCACAATCGAGGAGATACCAACCTCCCCCTCAGTTTTTACATTTTCCCTCAGCTTATAGGGACAGGGAAACACATCTGAGCTGGTTGTCGACATCTGGTAATTTGTAGAATCTTGAAGCAATCACATTAGCCCCGCGGCAGTATAATTGAATGCAGACAGTGGCCTCTCACTGCATAACCATGCATCTTACTGCAGTTGCCTTTGCAGAAGAGGATTCTGGCAGCTTCTGTCCAGGATGAAGCATTTCAGCTGTACTGTCTCAATGCTTTAGTAATGGTGACCTCAAAGTCAGGAGGGCTGCTTGACTAAGGATGTGGGCAAAGAGTACAGACCGACTACTGTACTTAAAGAATGTAGAACACAAAGTGCTTCTTGGAACGGAGGAACACAAAAGAAGCTGGGGCCTTGGGTGGCTCAGTCATTTCAGTGTCTGACTCTCAGCTTCTGCTCAGCTCATGATCTCACAATTTTGTGAGTCTGAGCCCCCCCATGTCGGGCTCTGCGCTGGCGATGCAGAGCCTGCTTGGGACTCTCTCTCTCCCTCCCTCTCTCTCTCTCTACCTCCCCCCGCTTGTGCTATCTCTGTCTCTCTCAAAATAAATAAATACCCTTAAAAAAAAGAGAGGCTTCCGGGCTTTTTTTGTACCCCGCTGAGTCTATTTGAGAAATAGCCTACTAGTCCATTGCATGGATCTCGTAGGGCAAAGAAAAAGGCAGTGTGCTATGCCTGTAAAATACGTCCACATCCAAATCCCCAGGCCTCAGGCTAGCGCTGCTTCAGGTAACAAGTGTTTGCTAAGACCCACTACACCCTAACACAGTGCTAGGCTCAGAAGGATGCCATAAAATATAAATAAAACTTGACAATATAAAGTATGAAGCAAATGACACTCCCATGCACTGGTGTTATAAAGATATACCAGTATATACCGTTTAGAGTGACTACAACCGGCACAACAAAAATGTGCCGACGTAGAAAAGGCCAAATATTTCATTTTTGAAGAGTGTAATCTAGATTACTTATTATACGAATAACTGAGGAAACATGAACAACGATACTCGTTTTGGCACATTGGAATGTGTGTCCATTTGGGAACAGTTTATTTATTTATTTTTTAGTTTATTTCTTTATTTTGAGAGAGAGAGAGAGAGAGAGAGAGACAGAGAGACAGAGAGAGAGAATGAGAATCCCAAGCAGGCTCTGTGCTGCCAGTACAGAGCCCGATGCAGGGTCAGAACTCACAGACCAGGAGATCATGACCTGAGCCAAAATCAAGAGTCGAACGCTGTTAACTGACTGAGCCACCCAGGTGCCCCCATTTGGGGACAATTTAAATATCTACTAGTAGGAAATGAAAAAAAAAGGACAAATGAAAAAAAAATGGCACTATTAGGATTATAAGCAACAAAGTGGATAAATCTCAAAAGCAGAATTCTGAGTTAAGGGGTAAGATGCATAAAACGATATTTATGTAAAGAAAACTCAGACAAATCAATACTGAATATGTATTTGTGTAAAAGTATAAAAACTTACTATAAAAACGTCTACAGTCACTCTTCTGGTTGTCTCCAAGGGTTGTCTCTGAGGGAAGAAGTTGAATGACCTAAAATGTAAAAGTTTAGATTATTTTGGAATGCCTTATTGATTTAAAAAATAATGGAACTTTAATACTTGATAATCTGGTGTCATAGTTCTATAGTCGTGTTTATAGCAGGATTTGCACTCTTCCGTATTTTACAAGCATTCGTTGTCTCTGCCCTCCTAGCAGTTAGGTTGGAAACCACATCTAATGTGCATTAAACAATTGGGGAATAATCAAATGTTAAACTCTGCCATAGAATTTCCTTACACCAAAGCATTGCAGAGAAGAAAGAGAGGGACCCCTAGAATCCCCGTGAACCTGAGGCCTGCACACCTTCAAAACAATTTCCATAATAACACTAAGATGGCACTTTCTGTTTTTACTCTTATATCCTCATAGGTATAGAGTGGAGATCTTTGGAGATATACGATGTGGGATATTGCAACAAATTGAATGCAGAATCAGATAAGAAAATCCAGCTGTCTTCTATTAAGCCGGACTTGAAAGAGATTTGTGAAAATGTAAAACAATGCCATTCTCAGTAAAAATGTTTCTGATTTGAAAAATACAGGTCTTCTTTAATAAAAAAATTATATTATTTACACTCACATGTAGTGGATTCGTTATTGCTATTTTAAAGAAATACATATTTTAAAATTTTCTCCATTTTTAATTTCTTCAGCCATAAATGTAAATAACTATAACCCATGGAAGTGAAAGCTCTTCGGATTCTCAGTGATTTTTAAGAGTGTAAAGTGGTCCCGAGACCACAAAGTTTGAGAACCACTTGGGCCAGATTATGCCAAGAAGTGATTCAAGAGGAGGTGGTCTTAAATTCATCGGAGGAAAGTAAAGAGTCCATTCAAATGGGGAGAACAGCATCAGCAGAACATTCTAGGTTGAAATCAGATCAAATTAGAAAGTTAAGGGGCGCCTGGGTGGCTCAGTCGGTTAAGCGTCTGACTTCGGCTCGTGTCATGATCTCACGGTCCGTGGACTCTCATGATCTCACGGTCCGTGGACTCGAGCCCTGCGTCGGGCTCTGTGCTGACAGCTCAGAGCCTGGAGCCTGTTTCAGATTCTGTGTCTCCCTCTTTCTCTGACCCTCCCCTGTTCACGCTCTCTCTCTGTCTCAAAGATAAATAAATGTTAAAAAAAATTAAAAAAAAAAAAAGAAAGTTAAGGTAAAGATAACTTTGATGGAAGGAATGTTGCACATGGAGTAGTAGCCTAGGACAATAATTTTAATAGCAATTATTCAGTAAACATTTTTTTAAAAGTTCTCTAATGGGCACCTGGACACCTGTAAAGAAGAAATCTCATTCTCTGTCTTGCAAAAACTCATAGGTTGATGCATATTTAATTACAAAGTGCTTTAATAGAGATAGCTACATTGTGACATGAAACACGTGAGCACGTTATAAATTGGTCTCGCTTTCTCTACTTGTATTTTGCAACTTGAGAAATTTCATAGAAAAATACAACCCTGTGCTACAGGTTTGGAGAAAGAAATAGATATAAAATTACAAGTTTGTTGCAGTCTGTTATAATGCTTTGACCAGATCTGTTGTACTTAAACCAGGGGATGTGAGCATTGTATCCGTCAGGATAGACCGGGTTGGCTGTGGTAACACACAACCTCCAAATTTCAGTCACTTAAGACGACAAATGCTTATTTTTCCCTTATGCTTTGTGTCTGTGTTCTGTGTCTATCCATCACAGGTAGGTGGGAGGCTCTCCTCTATTTATTTCTTGCGCACCATTTCATGGCACCATAGTCTCACATACATAATAAAGATTCCTTGTGATAGGAGAGACAGGTTGGGAAGTCAAGTTCTGTCAATTATACAAAGCATTCCTGAAAGAGAGACATGTGGCTTCCACTCATAGTTCATTGTCCAAAGCTAGCTTCGTGACCTTACCTAACTATTGAAGGCAAGGGGCAGAGATAGTTTAGCAGTAATATTTTATTTAACTAGAAATAGAACTGGACAAGATACCAAGGAAATCTAGAATTGCCCACTGCAAGCATGGCTTGAGAAAAATAAATTATAGTAAATGTCTAGTTCTCGACCAGGAAATTTCTCCAGCTGAATTACATTTCTTCAAGCCGAACCAAACTTCCTATGGTGTCAGTTTCCCCTCCTTCCTAACCCTTCTAACTTCATTTCTTGGCTCCCTCTTAAAGGTAGAGATCTCAAGGTTTGTGGTAAATGTTGCTTGGAATGTGCTTTCAGAGTTAAGTTGACAGGCTGAGAAATCTTATTTCCATTGCTGAACCTTAGCCAGTCTCGCATGGCAGTGGACAAATACATCTGGAAAGTGGGGCAGCGTCGGAGAGACTTGGGGTTTGCACTTGCATTTTCTTGTCAAGAGTAAGACAGCCACATAAAACTGACCATCTCTGATGAATTTAGTTAGGTTGGCAGGAGACCAGAGCGGCATCCTTTTGGATCATCCAAATTCAAAGCCTGTTCCTATCAAAAAGGTTGGCTCATGATCATTTTAAGGCACTTGGGCAAAGACTACAAGTTGCTGTTGTTTCCATGTTTTATTCATTCCAGAGGGGTGGGGGGGGGGGGATGAAATGAAATCTTCATCCAGGGAGCGGGTCGGAGACATGAATAACAGGCCAAAATAATAGAATTTAAAAAGAGATCTTGAAAGTCAGTTGGTCCAAACACCCATCTGACACTTGGCTCTGTTCTGCAACATTCCATCCAAACGATCATAAGCTTAAAATCCTGAAGTGACAGCAATCACCACTGCCCAGTGTCATTCATTCTATCTTGGAAACCACTGACTGCTAGAATTGCATTTTGTATTGTGCCAATGTGTATGATTTAGTAATAGAGATCTACTTGCATAGTTGAAAGAAACTACGTGTGCTATTATGATTTCTTGAGAGATATGTTTTATGGCAGGTGCTTCTCACCCCAGCTCCAGGAAGTAAGTAGTAGTATTAGACACGCAGAAAACTGGGGCTTGGTGTGGTTAAGTGACTTGGCGCAGGTGGTAGTATTGAGCTGGATGCTGGGAATGAATGAACGATCGTGGTTTCAAATATCACTGCAGCAGAAGGGAAAAAAAAATCATTCATCTACTCTGCTTGAATACAAACACATATATATGTGATACTGATTCTGTTGGTAATACAATATTTTATCAAGAACGTGTGACGGTGATCTCAAGCAGACCACCTATAACTGCCATCATTGTTTTGTCTTCCATGCTGGCCTTGAGATTTCCTGTGGATAATTATTGTCTTTTCGATCTTTTAGTAAACCTCAGTGTTGGCCACATGAGTGCTCAAAGCCGAACTGACGGAGTATATGCATAAAACATTCTCCCAGTGGACCTGTAACAAATAAGCTATGATTTCTGCAGGAGAATTTTTGACTTTAATTAAAATATGAGCCTGCACTTTGACTGGGGACCACGTGTCCAGCGGAGAAGCCATTTTCAACTATGTGTGAAATTGTCAAAGGAGAAGCTCACTCACCTCTCAGGGGTCACTTTTCCAACACAAAATGTCGAACGAACCGGTCAACCAATAACCAACCGACCAACCAACGAACACCAAACCAAGCGCTCAGTCAGAAGTGATGCGTCATTAATTCAATCCATTAACATATTAAGTAACTTTCCTCTGTTGCCTGCATATGATAGTGGCCTTTTGCTTTCCCTGAGCTTCTATACTAAATCAGTATTCTTCTATCAAAGATATTTTGAAAAAAGAAAAAGGATGATGGAAAATATGAACCTTGGCTTCCTGTTCCTGGGACAGAATAATTTCTCCCACTAAGGCTTAGAAATTGGAGCACTTTTGGCTAATTCCCCAGGAAAGCAACAACAGGTGTGGAAGGGACCCACAAAAGGAAAGAATGTAACACACGTCTGCTTTATTCTGGCATGCAAGGAAGGCTCCGGGATTCTCACTTCATTTCTTCTTGTTTTCATTACTTCTAACATTCCTCTTTTGCAAGTTCAAGTTTCTGCCATGAATTATACACTCCTAGATGCTTATATTCAGAGAGGATTAAGTTTGCATTCAATTGTGACCCAACGTTTCACTTTGATTTAGCACACTTTGAGCCTGGTGAATACTTACATTGTTTGGAGCTATCGGAGTCCATGAACTTCGAAGCAGAAACAGTCAAGTTTTTCTGTTGTTCTGGAACAGAAGCACTGTACCCAGTAAGTTTGGGAGGCCACAACTAACCTCTTTAAACATGTCCCTTTGCCCTTTGAATGACTCAAATTCAATATCCTCAAAGTCCGAAGGCTGTGGAGTTTGAATAAATGCCAAGTGAATTAGGAAACTACACAACATTCTAGTTTTTATCAGACTAACATTGCTTTTAAAAGAGGATGTGTATGGGGTACAACAAGCTGTAATCAATAACAGTAAATTCCACTTAAACACTCATGCAAACAGAATCAGAAAACAAAAAATTTTCTAGCATTCATTTCATCTATGTGTGAATTAGTGTTTTTCTTTTTTTCCATTATTTTAATGAATATGTGTTACAAGTCATATAACCAATTGTTTTCTTTCTTAAGATGATAATCTTTACATAGCAATTAGGCATTTACTACCTTCACATTCTTCTGTGTCTCTAATTCTTACTGTCAGATCACTTTCCAACGCAATCCAACGTTCCTCCTTTGCATGCATATACAATCTATTGCCTCTATTTTTATTCTTTGGGGATTTTTCTCATCCGCGCCCCCCTTTCTCTATCATTATGTGCCAAAAGAATACTATGAAACCTCCAGGATTCATTGATATGTCCATTAGAGAAAAGAACACAGTTCAAATGCAGTGCTTTGTTTTTGCAGAGGCAAATTACTTATCTTCTTTATGCCTTTGATTCCTAGTCTGTAATTAGACGAATAATAGTCTCTATCTCAAGGAGTTGAGAAGCTTGAATGATTCTATCAAGTGTTTTCCACAATGCAGCCTGCATAGTAAATTCAATAAATATCAGGCTTATTACTAGCATTATTTTTGTCTTTGTTACTCAATAAATGCTGTACAAGGTATTGAGCTAAGTGCTGTTAAGGATACAAAAAATTAATAAAACATGGTTCTTGCCTTCCAAGACAATAAAATAATAAAGGTGAGACCTACCTGCACATAGCTAGGATAAATAGTAGAAAATGCTACCGCAATGGTATCAGTTGGGGGAATTTGGCTTGGGAGCTTGGGAGAGGGGTTAGGATTCCTTCCCTTTGGAGGAATCATTGAAGGCTTTAATAAAGTGATGGCATTATTTAGTTGAATGTTGACAGAGCATTAAAAAACCCACAAAACCTATGTAGTAATATTCTATCTCATCTACTATTTTTAAAAGTTAAAAATAGTCCTTGTTTTAATTTGCATAATCTTTATTTGTCGAATGAGATTGTACATTTACCATTTGGTCATTTGTAATTGTGCATGTGTGTGTCGCTTTATGTCCTTAGCCTGTTTCTCCCAAGATTCTGTGTATTTTTTTAGTGTTTTGTAAAATCTCTCTATATTTTATAAGTGACAAATATTATGTCAATAGATTTATAAATATCGACCCATCCTTGCATTTCTAAAATAAACTACCTTGAACGTGGTTGAATTCCTCGTTTGTGATGTGAGATTCTATTTTCTAATGAATGAGATGTTTACATGAGACTGTCTTCCATTTCTGCAGTCTGTCCCCAGGAAAAGGGTGGAAAAATGATGCATCCTCAAATTTCCAGGTGCCAGGCCACTTATACAACATTTGCAAAAAAAGCAGAGACCTGTTTTGCCTCCTTAGCCCAACACCACCTTGTAGGTAGAAGAGGGCTAAATGGGAAGTGAAAGAGAAGAGATTTCTTTAGAGAGTGTTGGTGGGATTTGTGGGAGGTTTGTTTGTTTTGTTTTGTTTTGTTTTGCTCCCTCTACTCCCCACATGGAGGAGAAGGTGAAGGTGCCTTTCTTTACCTCAAGCTGAGTAAGGGCTTGGGTATTGTGGCATCAGTCCCTAGCATTTGGGGGCGGGAGAAAGACTTTTCTTAGAAAGGCCAGAGTGATATGCTCTTCCAGAACATGACTGGTTGCAGGAAAGGGAGTCTCTCTGCCTTCCATTGAATCTGAGTGGGAAGTCACTGCCCTAACAGAGCACAGAATATCGCCGTGTGACCTCCAAGGCTAGATCATAAAATGGTAGAACTGCCTCCTGACTCCTTTTCCTTGGGTTTCCCATTCTGGGCAAAGCTGCCCACCCTCCACCGCCCCTGCAGCTGTGAGGAAACCCCACTTAGCCCACATAGATGGGCTACCTGGAGAGGACCTGAGACCCCAGCCAACAGTCCACATTAGCCACTGACACACAAGTGAGCTACATTTAGATTCTTGCCCCTAGCATTTGAATCTTGGAGCTGAGTCCCCAGACATCATTATGCTCTGCCTGAACTCTCCACTCATAGAATCCTTGAGCATAATCAATGGTCATGTTGCACTTGTGTTAGGTAATTCGTTATATAGTCTTAGTAAGTGGAAGAGAAACATACTTGATCCCTGCCTCCTGAAGCATGAATATGAAGGCTTGAAAGTAAAGTCACATGCTTGTGACTAAATTATAAAGCCAACAGGTGAGCAGACTGCATGCGGCACCGGCCGTAGGTCAAGGATGTGGAATCCCTCCAATGGGAGGAAGCAAAGAAGCCAGCCTAGAAGCGATTCCTCTCAAGAGAGAGATGCCTGGACATGCAAAGTGACCTGGTAAAGGGGTGACTGACATTACACAGAGGTTGAGGGAGACAGCCAGGGTAAGGAGAGACATTAGATCACCCAAGGCAGGGTATCTAAGAAGCTCCAATAAACACCAGGAAAGACACCTTCCTTTTTCTTTCTCTGTCTTCGAAGTCTTAAGGCATCTGTGCTAGATTCCAAGTGCATTCTTCCAGTTTTACGACACTCTTCACCATCTTGTCCATAGTTGTAAGCCGAAATTGTAGCTAGCTAGAAGAGTGTGAGGTATAGAGCTATAAGGAGATGGTTTTGAACAGAGAGGGGAGAGAAAAAATGAAGCGTCATTTACTTTAACTATTGCCGCATGTGACCAAGTCTGTCTCGTATACTGAAACAGTCCGTGATTATTTTTCTTTGTTGATACTGTCGTGAGGTATTGGTGTGACTATTTTAACTACTTCTCACAACAACTGGGAGGTCTTAAACAGCATTGTGTTGATGTCATTGAAGTTTTGGTGGAATTCACCTGGGAAACTGACTCATCTTGGTATTTTCTTTGGGAGAGGAATCGGAGTTATTTTGTATAACTTTAACCCTAGCAATTAGTGTCTGTAGATTTTTCTGTTTCTCTGAGGTCAATTTTAACACACTATTTTCCTAGAAAATTGTCATTTTTATCTAAACTTTGGTTGAGCCCAACTGATTATCGTCGAAGCCATAGAATTTGTTAAGGAGAGTCTTCATCTCCATTTATTTTTCTTAAAATTTGCTCATGATACTTATTTTTTTTTAATGTTTATTTATTTTTGCGACAGAGAGAGACAAAGCATGAACAGGGAGGAACAGAGAGAGAGAGACACAGAATCCGAAGCAGGCTCCAGGCTCTGAGCTGTCAGCACAGAGCCCGAAGCGGGGCTCGAACTCTCAGACCATGAGATCGTGACCTGAGCCGAAGTCAGACACTTAACTGACTGAGCCACCCAGGCGCCCCTCATGATACTTATTTTTAACTGGATTCCTAAAAACCATGGCTATCTGGCCGACTAGAACTCTTTTTATGATTGTCATTCTTTGCTAGTTTCCAGCCATAACATAAAACTTCGGCATCTGTGTGTGAATGAATATGTGTGTGGATGCATGTGTGTGTGTGTGTGTGTGTGTGTGTGTGTGCATGCATACACTGCATGTGAGATTTACAGGGAATTTGGGAGGTAGTCAGTTAAATACCTTGCCTTGTTCACCATTTTGAACCAGAACTCTAATGGAGTTTACATTCTAGTTGGGGAGAAGAGACCATAAATTACTGAGTAGCTGGTATATATAGTGGGGATATCACTATGAATGAAAAAAAATTGAAGGGCAACATGGATAGAGAATGACAGAGTGAAAGAACAATATAAGTAAGGGTGATATTTATATATATACATATGTATGTGTATGTACTATATCAGTCAGCTTGGGCCGGCATAACAAAATACCATAGACCGGGTGGCTTGGGGTTCTGGAGGTTGTATGTCCAAAATCAGGTGCCAACATGGTTGCGTCCTGTTGCGAGTTCTCTTCTGGGCTTGCAGATGGACGCTGTCTTGCTGTGATCTCCCATGGTGAACAGACAGAAAGTGAGCTCTGTGATATCCCTTCTTAAATGAACATGAATCCCATCAGACCAAAGCCCCATCTTCATGACTTCATCTAACTTCAAAAGCCCCATGTCCAAATACCATCATAGTAGGGGTTAGGTCTTCAACCTATGAATTCTGGAGTCACACAAACTTTCAGTCTATAACATCTATGCAAACACACATGCATCGAGGGTGACTTTCAGGTACAGTGGCGTTTGATCAGAGGACAGAAAGAAGAGGTAGTGAACCACATGGCTATATCTAGAGGAAGAGCATTCCAAGGAGAAGAGAGATAGGTTCAAAGGCCTTGAAGCTGGAGGAGTGTACCAAGTGCATTCAAAGAACAGTGTGGAGGCCAGTGCAACTGAGTGGTGGGAGAGAGGATGGGAGGGAAGAATTAGAGGTGATGAGATTGAACAGAAAATTGGGACCCAAGTCATTGTAGTACACCAAGTGGGAAAGAAAGTGTGGGAGCCTCCAAAGCAGAGGAATGATATAGTACCAAAGGTAATCTTTGTACAAAGCGATGTTATGACTTAGGAGCATATGGTATTATAATATGGTATTTCTGAAGCACTTTAAAACAGAGAAATGTAAGAGTTGTGTATTAATAGAAATGTTTGTGGAGTCACAGCTCATCAATGCTAAGTGTCTTCGCTTGTAGGTCATCAATGCTGATATTTGGTCACTGTTCTCCTTGTTAAAAAAAATGCATCCTGCAGTAACAATTAGTAACAGTTTCCATTATTGTGAAACTTCGTTATTTAAATGTGATTTGTCAGATGTTCAATGTTTAATTAAAAATAAGTGGATGATTAACATTTTGATGTTAATATTATATATTGATTCAAATGTAAAGACGTAACTATTTAACTTAATAATGCATTGCTTACATATTATTGTAAAGAAATACAGGGGAATATTACCTGCAACAACCTGTTGATCTTGACCATATTCTGGAACAAAACCATGCCTTCCAGTTTTCTGCGCACTTTTGGTATTCATCATCATGATGCCCTTGTAATATTCACCTCTCGACATATTTCTAAAGGGAGAAGTTAAAAAGGCAGACTAACAAAACAAACTTCTGTGATCAGACATAATTCTGCCACTCGAGGCCCACGAGGTAGATGGAATGGCGGGATGGGGCTACCGTTGGGCCAGATAGCACTAACTTATCATGAAACATGAAGGTTGTTGCTGTTGCTCACGCATTGTCAATGACACAAGCTTTTGTTACACAAAGCAAGGAGAATCTGAAGAAATCTGTGGGTTGACATAAAAGGAAAGAAAAAGAAAAGATGATTTTCTTAATTATGTCGGAAGAAATAAGAGATATATAAGTAAGCGTATTGCACTTTTTGATGTGAGTATTATATTTCAACAGTTTATAGCAAGTTACAATGATGTCTGATATCTGGTTGTTGTTGCTTTTTTCTTGAATACAGTTTAGATGGTATCATTCTAGGAAAAGGATTATAAAATGTAAGTGCATTCCTCCGCTAAAACAGCTCTGACTAGATTAACCAAATTATTACACTAGCTAAGCAGTTAGGAATCAGACAGGCATTCACTCCATAGTCTATTAATTTTAATGAAAGAAGTCTTTGTCCTCTGTCAGGAGGTGGCATTTATTCATCATGTCTCAAGACACTGGTCTCCAAATGTACTCATATCCTACCTTTGTGCTAATGACACCTTCAGTGTTCTGGGGAGAAATGCGTTAAAGCCAACGTGGTTTGTTTTGTTTTTCAAAGTAGTAAATGTAATCAACTTAAAGAATTGTCCTTTATTTTCATATTACATCTTTCCTACATTTTTGGTGTTAAAATGTTTGCTTCTTCAGAAAATAGTTAATAATAGGTTTTTTTTTTTTTCTGGAGATTTCTCTCGGCTGACTTTCTCCAAGTTCTCAATATCGCTAAGACTGTTAATGAAGACGGTCTCATTAGTATGGTGCCTTTTGGGCTTCCATTTTTATTTCTAATCTCCTTTGCTCTGCTTCCCAACTAACCCTGTTTCAGATCCCATAGCTTGCAGAAGCTAAGAAAAAGAAACATTCTTATGTCTTGTCACTCCAGATTTCTCTGCAGAAGATTGTATTTCTCTTGGCAAAATATTGCCTTTTCTCTCCTTGCAGTACCCTTTCTGCAGGAGGTTTAAACATTCCTACCCTGTTGAATTCAGAAAAGGCCATACGATTTGCTTGCATCAATAAAATGTGTGTGGAAGTCACATTTATCATTAAGAGCCATTTTTTCGTTCACTGTCTCTCTTGTCACAGCCTGGTCTATCATATTCTCTTTCTTCCCATTTAGGAAGTCTGTCTGAGTTAAAGTGGCAAAGATATTAGCCTATGCTTTCTTCTAGAAACTTTAGTTGTATGGTTAGGTCTATGAGCTATCTCAAAATTTTGAATTTAAATTAACTTTAATGTTGTATATGCTGTGTTGTAGATACTGAGGCTCATTTTTTTTTTCATGTGGATATTTACTTATTCCAGCAACACTGATTGGATAGCATTCAGGCTTTGAGTTTTCTTTGCCTTAGTAGGCAAGAATATTCCAAAAATCCTTGCATATTTTGGAGCAATAGCATTTTCCTATGGTTATAGAAATTAATAGTACACAACATTATTGGATCTCTCTTCCATATGATGGGAATCTGCAAGGGAGAACAAATTTCAGAAATCATATCTAAGTAAACTGGTTACTTACCTAAGTTACTTAGCTAAGGAAGAAAAAGTTTGGGAAGGGAATTGAATGAGGGAAGTAGGTGTTCATTTATAATAATGGGAAGTTGGTAGACAGTATCTAAATTGACTAAATAAAAGATATTCGTGTAAATGGATGGTGTGGAAAAATAGTTAAATGGCAGGAGATATAACTAAAACTTTAAAGATCCTCCTGTTGCTTAAGAAAATTCGAAGCAGAGTTTTACTCTTTTGCAATGGAAATCTTACAATCTATTGACATTTGTACAGGTATTTTCATATATTAGTTAAATCATTTTTCAAATATTTTCAAAAACAAGGAAAAATCATCCCTAGGGATGCACTCCAGACTGTTACAGGTGATGTTCTGTAGGGAGGGGGATCGGGAGACAATACTTTGACTCTATTATACACATGTTGGCAAGGACTGAATTGAAATTCTCCCAAATTCGTACTTTGAATTCTTAACCCCATGTGTGACTGTATTTGAAGACAGGTCCTGTGAGGAGGTGATAATGGTTGTATGAGATCATAAAGATGAAGACTTAACCCAATAGAGTTGGTGCCTTATAAGGAGAGGAAGAGACGCCAGAGTTTTCTCTCCACCACGTCAGGATACAGTGAAAAGGTGGCTGTCGGTGAGCCAGGGAGAGAGCTCTCACCAGAGATGGACTCTGCTGGACCTTGATGAGACATCTACTCCACAGAGCTGTGAAAAAATAAAGTTCCTGTTGTTTAAGTCACCCCGTCTGAGGTATTTTATTATGGAGCCTGAGCTGATCGGTGCACATGTTGTGATTGTATGTTTTTCTCATAATAAGCATATATCATTTCATGATGAAAATATTTAACTACAAGGAAAAGAATTATGTCCTAAAAGTAGCATCTCCATATTTCAGAAAATTTGAAAAATTGTAAAAATGGAGAAGAAATCCTATATTTCTTCTTAGTCTTTTGTCTTGCAAATTTATATCTGTACGCATTTTATATAGCTGTAATTATATTCTGTGTTTAAGTTTGATCTAATAGTTTGTATTTCCTCTGATAAGGTAAGTATTAACGTTATTACTAATGTTTATAACTACAATTAGAATGGCTATTTGAGTTGGTGTCTTTTATCAATATTTTATTTAACCTATTTGTTTATAGCTGAACATTTTTGTTGTTTATACTTTCTGGCTATTATGAAAAACAGTGTACTAGATATAGCCAGGCGTATGGCTTTTTAAAGTTGGACTTCTTTCCTTAGGATAGATTCCCAGAACTTCAATTACTGAGTCAAGAAGTACAAACATTTTTGAAAATCTCGATACGTTTTGCCAAATTGCAAATTTGACAGCAGTTACAATTCCAACAGTAAATTGTGAAGAAGTTGGTTGTACTTGGGGTAGTTAGTAGGCAGCATTTATTTACTGTTATCCCCATTTTTATGGGCAGAGTCAGATTTCATTTTTAAAAATGCGCATTTCTTTTATTGCTGCCCCACTACAGTTAACAGCCGGGGGGTCAAGGGAGTTGACGCTTTGACGGGGTCGCTGAGCTCCTCAGTGCCCCTCAGACTGTATCTCATAGGCAGCGACCAGCTCTGAGCGGACACAAAGTCGTATCGCTCCACACCTTTGCTGTGAAGGAATCTTTGCTCTAAAATCTCCTGTGTTCCTTCTGAGTGAACTGAGCTGAAGGTAGTCAATGGGAACTCAAGGGCAAGATCTAACGCTAAAGGTCACCAACAACGGAATGGGACTCAGTCAGTCATTTATGGAGTGCCCATATGCCACCAGAGTGTCGTGACCCTGGAAGCATGTTTTTTAGGGCTCATAAAAGCAGCTCCAGGATTTCTATTCCTCAGTGTCCAATGCATGAGGAACTGAGGCGACCTACTCCTAAGGTATCCAGTGCATCCCGGCTTGCCTGGAACTTTCTTGGCTCCAGCATTAAAAATCCCGTGTCCTGGGAAATCTCACAATCCCTGGGAAAGTGGGAGGGTGGGTCCTCCTGGCTGGGCCACAGTCTTTCAGGGCCTCCCCCCTTCATCTGCTGATTGGGCAACTTTGAAAAGCTGGTCTCCAGATCCACTGCCAGTTCTGAGATCCTGTGCTTCCTTCGAGGCTCCCTCCATCTCTTAGATCTGTCAGATCTGGACTCATCACAGTCCCTCTGTTCTAAGCATCTTATTCTACAGACAAAGAAACTGAGGCTCAGGAAGTAAATGAATTTCTCAAAGTCATTCGGCCAATGTAGTGACTGAGCCTCGGTTTTCCCACCCTCTGGCGAGTATTGTCTTGATTCCAAGCTGTTCTGTCCTCACATCATATAAAACGTCAAAGAGTTGGGCCGCCTGGGTGGCTCAGTTGGTTGAGCGTCTGACTCTTGATTTCGGCTCAGGTCATGATCTCATGGTCGTGGGGTCGAGTCCTGAGCTCTGCACTGAGTCTGCTTAGGATTCTCTCTCTCTCTCTCTCTCTCTCTCTCTCTCTCTGAATTAAAAATAAAAAAGTAATTTTCAAAAAAGTTCAAAGAGTTGAATGATTATTCCTATAACAAAAGCCCATGGGCCTGAAAGGTTTTTCAGCAGAGCTAAACATCTCTCCATTTATCCTTGATTCCTCAGACACCCCTCCTCTCCAGGCTGTTCTGTGCGCAGTCACTGATCCCATCTACCTTCTATAGGACATCATCTTGACCTATATGTGGGCACAAACCAACTGAAGGCAATCTTGAGTCTCTGCAAAGAACTATTTCCCTCTCACTCCAGGATTCCTGTAGCTGTCATTTTGTGATAATAGCAGCAAAACCACCTCCAATAATATTATGTTTTTACCTTCTCTGAATCCCTACAGGCAGCACGTACTTCTGGAAGCTTTGATATGCTGTTACTCATTATACTTCGTGATTTCCTACCTTCTTTCATAAAGACCACAAAAACAATGAATCGTATTAGTGCCTTTTGCAGGAAAAAAAAAAAAGCATTATTAGTCACGATTTACTCCAGAAGTGGAAAAAGAAGTCTCTGTCTTAGCTGCTGCCATTTTTGCTTCAGAGGAAGAAATACTTTTGTTATTTGCTCTTCAACATTTTTACTATGAATCTGGCACTCAGTTAGACCGTGTTTGTCATCCGTATCACATTCCCTCCTGTTTCTCTGCTTTTCGTTTGTCGACGTTATTTCCCACAGCTCCCTAAGTCAGTGGGCAGTGCCATTATGGTGGTGTAGGACGTTATTCTTTCCGCTAAGTGAGCATCCCAGCCACACGGTCTCACTGTGTACTTAATCTGACCTCCAACAGGGATTTGAGAGGGCTAAAATGAACCACCTGAAACTTTAATTTCCATGTATTCTATCTTTCATAGTAAAATCTATACAACTTTAGATTTTTTTCTCTCTTATTTATCACATGGAGTTTTGGTAATGGCCGGTGAATATTATTCTTTATTTATAATATCAATGAAATACATTCGGTTCGGCCGCGGGTAGCAGAGTACTTGACAAGTACTTAATACTTGTGGCTTAATAGCAGGTATTTAGTGTCACATAACAGGTTGTTGGGAGGCCAGCCCTCCCAGGGTTGGGCAGCGGCATCTGTGACCAGGCTCCTGCCATCCTCTTCTGGCACCTTCAGTGGTTTATCAACTTCAGGGCCTCAGGATGGCAAGTATTACCTTCTCTTGGACAGTGTCCCAGGCCAGATAGGAGGGTGGCAATAAGAGGGGCCTTTTCTCTTCTTGTTTTCCTTTGTATCAGGAGGAAAACATTTCCTAGCAGTCTCAAGCACACCTTCTCTTACATCTTTGCCAGAACTTGGTCCCTTATCCAAACCCAGACCAAAGGGAAATTGACTCGCCATAAGTGGGCTTGGCTACGTGCAGTTCTCATGAATATTCCTACAGAGAGAGAATTGGGGTCTATAGGCAATGGGAAAAATAGCAAGGGACAACCTTACCCCTTTGGTTTCAAGCGTTCAACCTGAAATTGGCTTTTTGATCTCAAGCCTTCTGAAGTAACCTAAGCAGATGAGCGATGGTTCACTTTTTAAAGATGCATGTAGACTTTTTCTTTTCATGACTGAATCGATGGCGAGGATTTTATGTGCAAACTGTGTTGTGCTTCAGGAGTGGAGACGGGACTTGAAGAAGTTAAAAGCTCCCAAATCAACACTGTTGGGCACTGGCTGTCTGCTTCAGAAACACATCACTGGACTCGGATTCTTTACCAGGAAAATAGGATTGTCCATTCTTTTTACCATCACACTGAAACGTGGTAAGGAAGGCCTAATAGCTTAGAAGGGCTACAGAAATGCTAACAGGATGAGGACTACGAGAGAAGTTTAAGCCTCTAAAGACAATGGCAAACGAGTTGAGAAAACACGGGTGATGGGTCAAACGTTTTAGGTTGTCTGCACAGCAAAGCTGGTGGCTTCTCATGAATCGCTTTCTCCCCCACACCATCCCTCTTCAAGTTTGTATCTCATGTGATTCGTTTGCGCTCGAGCGCATTGGCCAGATGGATTCCCAAACCTGTGTTCAGAATAATTTGTAGTCTTTTGTTGTCATTCATAAGTGACCAATGACAACAAGGATAAAAGGATAAAAAACACCGCGGGAGGCTCTCTTTGGCAGTCCTTTCCTACAGTTTCAGGATAAGTGTGCTCAGCTGCTTATGACACCAGGCTGTTGAGTTTGGGGAAAACGCAACACAGGTAAAATACGATCTCAAAAGGGAGGAGTTGACACTTTTGAACGTTTCTTAATGAATAACTTCAGGCTTGGCCTCTTTGGACTCACAAGTGCCAAATTTTTATCAGTCTTGTCTTAAAAACCAGCCAAAGCAGACATGTTTTCAAATGTATCTAGCAGGAATAATAACTATATTAAGAACATTTCACTCTAAAAGCCCTGCCTCTGGCAGCATATCACTTCCTGAGATGTTCTGGCAATTACTGAATCTTAATACCATATTTCCTGATGCAAAGTGTTTCTCTTCCTCGGCTATACATATTTATTAATTCGCAAATTCCCAGAACAAAGGTAAATCAGCCCCTCCTTTTATTCCCTTGGAGATGGCATTATTTTTCTGACAGCCTGCTCTAATTTGGAAGACAGAAGAGTCGCAAGAGAGTAACACGCCAGCTTTGTACCTCTCAGGCCTCTTTGCTTCCCCACTTCTGGTGTATATCACCGGGAGACCATGTTTACTGGGTTCTGTCCCCCCAAATTCTGCTTTAGTAGGACTGACATGAGGTCAGAGACTCTGAATTCCCAACAGATCCTCACTGAGGCTGATACAAACTGTCCATGAGCCCCAGCCACTGAGGACACCAAACTCTTTCTGTCTTGGACTTGAGGTGATATGAAACAAATGAACCCTTATCCTGAAGGGGGGGAGGCAGTGAAAACTGTTCCAAGTAATATGCACGGACACCTTGACCCGTCCCGCCGCACTGTTTTCCTTTCTGTAACGTTCTGTACTGCAGGAGGCAGGAGCCAGCAGGGTTAACATTTACCTAGTTTCCCATGACCCCGGTCAGATAAGTCTCAAAGCTCGCAGAGACTCATGGGGCCCTCTAAGCTCATACTGGGATTCAAGGTTACATTGGATACAAGGTTACATTTTGCTACACTGGTTGATAAGTCAAGGCAGTAGCCAAGTACAGGAATAGGGTGGGAGACTGCTGGTGCATGCATTGAATCATAAAATTGTTATATATGCAAACCCCTGCAACATAAAAAGTATATATGCACATGCATATAATCATGTATGAACTTGTGCCATCAGAGGTATGTGCCAACATGTGGCACATAAACACGTATATGTATACACATACGATCACATATAAAATGTAAATACATACAAAATCATTTAATCATATATAATTATATATAACATATACATGATCATACATATCTGAGGATACAACGATATGTGTGTATGCACATAAGCAATCATACATATACAAGTGTGCATGGAAGTATGCTCATGGGTTGACTGTGTGTGTGTCGCATGTATGTGTGTACACGTGCATATAACTGTGTATACACACCACACACAAAATGCGCAATTCTGTGCACGTATACACGGACCCAGCTCACATACACAATCGACTCATTTGTACACTTTCACACACGTTCATCTTTGAGTGGGTGGCAATTTTCTCCCTTTCTTCTTGTATTTTCCAGAATGCACGTTTGTTTCTTAACTTCCTCTTCAAGGTTGTCTTGATCATTCACCCTTAAAAATATTTCCCCACTAGAAAGATGCTGAGGAGTTGGGGGCTAACGGTGTCACAAAGCGATTATTTTTTTCTGGCTGGACTCTCTTTTTTGGGACCCCTAACACTTTCAGCGGTTGACTGCCACGATCCCTATCCAAGCGACAGGAAACCGAAAAGAGGAATCTGTTCTCTGAATTCTAAATGTTGCCACTCTTTCCGGACCTGCAGGAAAGAAACATTATTTCCATCAAAGAGAGAGTCCCGATAGGAAAAGAGATGCCCTCTCGAGAATCTCATCTCAGGCAGAACGAGGCGCCCCTTACTTATCTGTTGCTCAGGAATATGTTACAAAAGGACATTTTACCTGAGGGCCTATGTCAGAGACACAACTTTTCTCAACAGCGGTGTCTTCAACAATTTTCTTAGAGTGTACAAAGGGTCATTTTTATTGGTTCTCAGTGTATGATGTCAGTACTCTAAGGCCAAAGGGCAATTTAGTGAAAGCAGTTCTACAGAGGAAAGAATTAGAGAATTTCTGAGATGACTATTCTTTTGTCTGTTTCCCTCTTCTTTGTGAAAGGGTTTATTTCAGCAACAAAAGTGAAACCGTGGGGGGAGGGGGTGGTAGCTTTCAGTCTTTTTCTTGGCATTTATGAAGTAGGGCTGCTTTGTGTGAAGGTCACACGGCCTCCTATTCAGGTATATATTCCTGTCCGGCTTCTCAGCTTCCGTAAGAGGCAGTCCAACCACGGCTTAGCCCTGTGATTTTCCAAAAGTTTGCCCTGGTCTAAGACCCCAGAGACCTGACTCTCAAAGCTCAGTTCTAGGAATCTTATTTGAGAAAAACTTTCTGAAGGATATGTTTTCGTCTTTTTTCTCTTGATTCCTGAAAATCAATCTCTGATTCAGTAACATCAACAGAGAGCCTGCTGTTAGATCAGGATGCTGATAAAACCTAAAAAAAAAATTTTAACGTTTATTTATCGTTGAGAGACAGAAAGAGACAGAGCATGAGCAGGGGAGGGACAGAGAGAGATGGGGACACAGAATCCAAAGCAGGATCCAGGCTCTGAGCTGTCAGCACAGAGCCCGATGCGGGGCTCGATCCCACGAACCACGAGATCATGACCTGAACTGAAGTTGGTCGCTTAACCGACTGAGCCACCCAGGCGCCCCCAAAACTTTATTCTTGTTGGTGCAGATACAACTCATGGGATACAACTCAGGCCCCTCGTGCTCTTACTGATATGATAACCCAAATTAGATGACAAATAATACCTGGTAAATGACAAGCGTTGTTGTGTTAAAATAGTTTTATCAGGGGCATTGCCTGCTTGTGCTCTCCCTCCCTCTCTCTCTCAAATAAATAAGCATTAAAAATATTTTTGTAAAAAAAAAAAAAGAATAAAGTTCTGAATGGCATCCTGGGAATTCGGCAATCCGATACGTTCTGAGGATCCTCTCCTTTCGAGTGAATCTTTGACTTAATGAGACTAAATTTGTGACTTGCATTTCTAAGTCCATTGAATGAACTTTGATTAAGGCAAATAAATTTATGGCAATGAATTAGGAATTTAACCATTTTTATTACATAACTCACATGAAACCCAGGGCTCTCTGCGTGTCCCTGTGTTGTTATAGAAACTTTTTCATTGAAACTAGAATGTGGCATAATACCTATAGTTGTAGCAATGCAAATCTTTATGATTTCGGGGCGGGGGGTTGCCAAAAAAGTTGATTCTTTGGGCATAATAAACTTTTCCCCCATCTCCTTTCTGTCTCAACTTTCCCAGGCTCTTGGATGAAACCAGAATAGCAACAACCACTCTCTCCACTGTCATCCTTTCCCTGGGCTTCCCCAGACCTCTGCCTCTGGGCCATGAGGTTTCTTCCTTCGCTTTTCCATGCAGACTCTCTCCCATCACACTGCTCCCCATTCTCCTTCTCAGTATGGGGCTCATGGCCTTTCCCACTGGGTACCACCACCAGGCAATTGTAGTTCTTCCATGGTTCCAACGACGTTTCAGAAAAGAAATCCCATTTGAAATTCTGGGATAAACTTTTCCCACGTAATGCTTTGTGCATCTGGGCGGCTTCAGGAATGTGCCATGGTGCAAATGCATAAGTGCACAGGGCGGGGCACTCAGAAGGGCCTCGCACCTGGCTTAAGCCTCTGTCGTCGTCATCTTGAAATTCCTTTTGTTTTTCTTAATATTTATTTATTTTAGAGAGAGAGGGAGAGAGAGAGAGGGTGTGTGTGCACGTGCCAGTGGGAGAAAGACAGAAAGAGGGAGACAGGGGACCTGAAGTGGGTTTCACGCTGACAGCACAGAACCTGATGCAGAGCTTGAACTCACGGCACCGCGAGATCAGGACCTGAGCCGGAAGGAAGGGTCGGACACTGCACTGGGCACTTAAGCAACTGAGCCGCCCAGGTGCCCCTAGACCATCTCGAGGTTCTTAAAAATTGCACAGGAAGAATTCTGCATTTTCATTTTTCACTGTGCCCGGCAAATTATATCGCTGGCTCTGCCCGCATGGCATCCCGGGATGCTGATGTGTATGAACAGGGAGTTGGCAATCTCTCTCTGAGAGAAGGAAGGCAGCAGGGCTGAAATGTCACCAGATCCAGGTCGGGTCTGAGGGGAGGGAGGGAGGGAGGGAGGTGGGAGGGAGGGAGGGAGGAGGGACTGGAGGATCTTCAAAGCCTCTCGTCCACAGGCTGCCTGTGTTTATTTTATGGGGCCGCAGGGCTTCTCTGTCTGCATCTGAGGCTGACAATTTAGACCTTCTAGCAAGAATTATTGGGCCGTGAGGCTGACTTGGGGGACTTTGAAACACTGATGAAAGGCCTGAGGAAAGGCTGGTTTGAATTCATACCGAAAAGGTCACAGAAATGGAGCCACCTTCAGCACTTACACTGCCAGCTCACATTTCGAAGCACTTAAACATCATCATAAATTCTCTGGAAGCTTCCTTTGCTAGGAAAAAAACAAAAAACAAACAAACCAAAAAAAAAAAAAAAAGATTTTCTTTATCCCTAAATTAAGTTCTATTTACTTGTGAGTTGAAATTTTTGTTCTTGTTTTTTTTGTTTGTTTTTTTTAAAGAAGCTTTATGCACACACACTCATTTCTACCTCTACATTCTTTGTCTTTAGAGAAATGATTGTGCAGAACTGCTGGGCTTAAGCAAGTGTAATTAGTTAGCATTTCTAGGTTATTGAGTTGGATTTATGTCGATGGAGCATCTACCACCTGAACGGGTTCCCATAAGGCCTGTTCCTTGGGAACAGGCTGTGTTTATTCCTCCTTATGTCTCCACTGTAACACAAGACTTGGCACACAGAAACACTCAATATTTCTTGAAAGCATGATATTTAATTTTTGCCTAATCCCCCCCAAAAAATACATTTAAGAAATTTTTAAATTCCACTTCTGAGTATTTACCCAAAGAAAATGAAAATACAATTGGGAAAGATATATGCACCCTTATGTTTATTGCAGCATTATTTGCAATGGCCAAGACGTGAAAGCAACCTATGTTTACTGACGGAAGAATAGATGACGAATATGTGGCGTATCTATACAATTGAATATTACTCAGCCGTAAAAGAAAGGAAATCTTGCCATTTGTGGCAACGTGGATGGACCTAGAGGGTGTCATGCTAAGTGAATTAGGTCAGGCAAAGACAAATACCGTATGATTTCATTTATATGTGGATTTTACAAAACGAAACAAATGGATAGAAAAACCAACAAACGAACGAACACCAGAAGCAGACTCATTATTACAGAGAGCAAATCGGTGGTTGTCAGAGGGAGCGGGGAGG